>NW_004443943.1:25231945-25236617 GCF_000243295.1 Trichechus manatus latirostris
CAGTGAGCCCCTAACCATGTAAGCATGGTCACCCCCGTGAGACCCTAACCATGTAAGCATGGTCACCCCAGTGAGACCCTAACCATGTAAGCATGGTCATCCCCGTGAGCCCCTAACCATGTAAGCATGGTCACGCCAACTGTGGGTTGATAATGAAGCAGGTGCTGTCTAAAGTGACGATTTCAACTGACTAAATGGGGAAGCGTAAAGTGGAGCAGACCTAGAGCAGAAGAAGAAGAAATGAAAAATAATTTTCCACATATGAAATAACAACTAGTTTGGGCCTTAAATTTTGCACTTTATTTTCCTAAACTTTACTTTCCATACTGGTTTATGATTTCTCTTTAATTATAGAATGGAAGGTTTCCAATCCTTGGGATTGTCACCAATACGAGCATCCAAAATGTCATTTTCCAAATATTGTCACTGAAGGCTACTAAGTGGGAGGGAAATGAAGCTTCTCCAGGCAGGATCCCAGAGTCTTCAATTTCAGAGCCAGAAATGCAAAGAGAAAAATGTTTGCAAACTGTGGCGCTAATTCTTAGTCATCCTCAATAATTCTAAAATAAAAAGAATAATTCTAAACTAAAAAGAATGCAAAGCTTTTAACCACTCCAGGGTCCATTTGTAACTGATCAATAATAATCCAATCTGAAACCCACACATTTATCTAAATTTACAAAAAATTTACGGAAGCCTACCTACTACCACCTTAGTTTGGTATTGTATTTGCTATTACATTTTATATTTGATACAAATATAAAATTTGCATTTGTATTGTAACAGTTCTTATCACCTGCTATGGGGTAAAGACTTCAGTATTCATAACTCACCATGTAAAACAGGGCTTCCTAATTTGTCTCCCCCGCCCCATTCTGGAATTCAGTGAATGTACTATTCAGTGCATATTATTCAAGGTCTTAAAGACACCAAGCATATCTTTTCAGCTTTCATCATTCCAGTCAGAAGCCTCCTAATGATCTTTGGTTTGTCTTCTGTGGTCATCTATAACATCAGCTCCTTAAAAATGTCTGATTAACTACATAAATTGGAAGAAAGTCTCTAAGCCCCCTTGCCACCAGAACAGTTCCAGATCTACTCAAGTAGTGGCTCCAAGATTTGCCCAACCATTTCCCTTAATTAGCCTTAAGTGGCCTCAGGATGGCTGTTCAATATGGTCTCTTAATATTTAACACTACTACTTATCTGTCAGTTTGCCATACTGTGGTGGCCTATGTGTTGCTATGATGCTGGAAGCTATGCCACCAGTATTTCAAATACCAGCAGGGTCACTCATGGTGGACAGGTTTCAGTGGAGCTTCCAGACTACGATAGACTAGGAAGCAAGGCCTAGGTAATCTACGTTCAAAAATTAGCCAATGAGCACCTTATAGATCACAACTGAACATAAGAACTGTCTGTTACAGTGCTAGAAGATAAGCTCCTTCGGTTGGAAGGCACTCAAAATACACAGTGGCTGCAACAATGGATTCAAGCATACCAGTGATGGTGAAGGTGTTGTGGGACCAGGAAATGTTTCATTCTGTTGTAAGTGGGGCCACCATGAGTCAGAGCCGACTCTATGGCAACTAACGACAATAATAATATTTTAAAAGGCAAATACATAATCATTGTCAATCATATGGATGAAAAATATCTCTGGTTTAATTTGCTATTATTTCATTACAATTTCTATGTTTTTACTGATTATTACTTTGTGAAGTGACTATCACAGTCACCCTTATTTCCTATGGGATGTCCACAATTTGTAACAGATCTTAGTATTAGTGGTAAGAATCCTCTGGAATGTATATGGTACAAATATTCTGCCCAAGTTCGTATTTTGCCTTTTTATGAATTTTTTTGATATAGAGAATTAAAAAATATTTTACACAAAAATGTATCAATCTTGTTCTTTTCTTTAAATTTTTCCCTTTTATTCTTAGAAAGTCCTTTCTTGCACAAGGATCAGATAAATCTTTTTAGTTCTTTTTATATTATCATTTTAAAATTTAATCTTTTAATTCATTGGAAAATGGGTGGTGCAAATGGTTAAGCAATCAGCTACTGGCCAAAAGGTTGGTGGTTTGAATCCAACCCGAGGTGCCTTGTAATAAAGAGCTAGGTATCTACCTCCGAAAGATTAAAAACCAAAAGCCAAAACTGTTGCTGTCAAGTCGAATCCGACTCATGGTGACCCCATGTGTTTCAGAGCAGAACTGTGATTACAACCATCAAAAACCCCACGGAGCACAGTTCTAGGATTGCCAGGAGTCAGAATCAATTCAATGGCAACTAGTTTGTTTTATTTTACTAACTTTTATCATTTTCTTTAATTTCCTAATTGTTGTAGTGAATAACCTATACATTTACCACTGAGCCCATCTTTATCACATACTACCACATCATTATATACATATCATAAAATACATTTTATGATATGTGTATCATGATATATTGTTAAGAAATACTATCCAAACCATGCCCATTGCCATTGAGTTGATTCAGACTCATAGTGACCCTACAGGACAGAGTAGAACTGCCCTACAGGGTTTGCAAGGCTGTAATCTTTATGGAAGCAGACTGCCACATCTTTCTCCTGCAGAATGGCTGGTGGGTTTGAGCTGCTGATCTTTCAGTTAGCAGCTGAGCACTTAACCACTGAGCCACCAGAGCTCCATAAGACATACCATACCACTATAGAATTGGGTTCCTGGATTTTCCATTCTCTTCCATTGAACTCTCATTTTTTAAAAATCAGTTTTACATCATTTTAATTATTATAATTTATATTTTAATATCTACAGGTTGAAGACTATTTCATTATAATTTTTTTCTTTGTTCAAACTTTCCTTAATTAGTCTTACCCATCTATTTTTCCAAATAAACTTTGAAATAATTTTCTCATGGTGTTTGCTGTTGCAGAGAAGTTAGAGGCTAGGGAGATTTTTGTTCTATGTATGGGTAGCCTGTTTATGTTTTAGTTTTGTTTCCTTCCAGGATGCTTACAGGAGTCAGGTTTTATCCTTGATATTTGATCTTCTACCTGAAATGTGTCAATGTGGGTTTCTCTACTAATTTGATAGTATTTGGGGAATACTTTGGATCAGAAAGAGCTTTCTCCAACCTGTGAAAATTTTCTTCAAATATAAATTGGAATTCTTATTTGTTTCTATTTTCTCCAGTCTGTTTCAGTTTATTTATTAGATCTTCATCCTCAGTTCTGCGCATCTATCATTTCTTTCTCATTTTTAAAAAAATTGTGGTAAATGTATGTATCCCAAAACATTTCAATATTTTTTACATTTACAATTCAGTGATCTCTTTGGTTTCTCTTTTGCAAGAAGGTGTCTTAAGTTTGCGCTCCACATTGCTATATCTATTCTCTCTAGAATCATCTTCTGTTAGTTACTACATCCAATGAGTATTTTAATTATTACTACAATTTTAGTTTCTTTGCATTCTTTTTTGTCTCATTTAGCTCACATTATTGTTTGGCTTGAAGCACTTACTGATGAAGATCAAAGACTACAGCCTTCAGTATGGATTGCACCTTAACAAAGAAAACACAAATCCTCACAACGGGGCCAATAAGTCACATCATGATAAACGGAGAAAATATTGAAGTAGTCAAGGATTTCATTTTATGTGAATCACAATCAACGCCCATTGAAGCAGCAGTCAAGAAATCAAATGATGTATTGCATTGGGTAAATCTGCTGCAAAAGACCTCTTTAAAGTGTTAAGCAAAGATGTTACTTTGAGGACTAAAGTGTGCCTGACCGAAGCCATGGTATTTTCAATCATCTCATACGCATGTGAAAGCTGGACAATAAATAAGGAAGATTGAAGAAGAATTGATGCATTTGAATTATGGTGTTGGCGAAAATATTCAAAGTAGCATGGACTGCTAGAAGAACAAACAAATCTGTCTTGGAAGAAGTATAGCCAGGATGCGCCTTAGAAGTGAGCATGGTGAGACTTCATCTCATGTACTTTGGACATGTTATCAGGCGCGATCACTCTGGAGAAGGACATCATGCTACGTAAAAAAGGCATCAGTGACAAAGAGGAAGACCCTCGATAAGATGGACTGACACAGTGGCTGCAACAATGGGCTCAAACACAGCAATAATTGTGAGGATGGCACAGGACCGAGCAGTGTTTTGTTCTGTTGTACATGGGGTCACTATGAGTTAGAACCGACTTCACAGCACCTAACAACAACAACATTGTCCGGCTCTCATTTGTAACATTTTTGCACCATTTTGGCTTAACTGGTATGTGTATGTTTGACAAATACAGGAGAATATACATAACTAACGTGGCAGTTCTGAAGCACCTGAGAACCCACCATCTACCTTAAAAACTACCATAATACTCATACTGTCAAATCTAGTTATGTGATACTTCCCTTTGCCATTTTTGTGTTTTTCATCGTCTTGCTTTATCTTTTATAATTCTATCCATATATTTGCTCCTGAGCAATATATTATTTAATTTGTTTGTTAGCTTTATAAAAGTGGTATCGTGCTCGACTAATGAGGTACAGTAGTCCAGTGACAAGGGCCAGAAGGCAGAAGGTGACAAGGAAGCTGGTGATAGGGAACCCAAGGTTGAGTAAGGATATTGTTGATGTGTTGTGAGATTATTAACCATTGTCATAGGGCAA
>NW_004443943.1:25236717-25313301 GCF_000243295.1 Trichechus manatus latirostris
GGGGCTGTTAACCAATGTCATAAAACAATATGTGTACTACTGTTTCATGAGAAACTATTTGTTCTGTAAGCCTTCACCTGAAGTACAATAAAAAAAAAAGTAAAAAAATAAAAGTGGTATCATGCTCTATATAAATTTCTGTGACTTATTTTTCCATTTATTATGTTTCCAGGATTCATCCAGGCTGTTTTTTGTATGTACTTATAGTTCATTTATTTTCTGTGTTGTATAATACTTCGTTGTGTGAACATGCTACAATTTATTTATCAATTCTTCTGCTGGTGGACATTTGGGTTGTATCCAGTTTTCTTTCTTTTTTTTTTTTGCTATTATGAATGATGTGGCTTTGAACATTTCTTGTTCCTGTTTCATAATACTTAGTGAAGAACTCTAGAGGAGCTCTCCTCTAACTGTGACTGGGGACCAGCAGCCGCATCACCTGGGCACTTCTAGAATGCAAATTCACAGACTTTACTCCAGACCTACTGAATTAGAACATCCAGGCTGGAGCCCAGACACTGTGTGGCTCTCCAGGTGATTCTGATGCTCATTCAAGTTTGAGGAGCACTGTTCTACAGCATACACTTAAGAGTAGAATTTTTGTGTCATATATGGATATACAAATATTCCACTTTACAGGATAATGCCAAACTGTTTTCTAAAGTGATTCCAATTATTCCAACTTATACTTTCTCCAGCAGTGTCTGTACAGTTCCACCTTGATCCACATCCTTGCTAACACCTGTTACTTTCAGACTTCTTTATTTTTGCCAGTCTAGTAAGCATAAAAAGTCTAGCTCTTTTTGTGTGTTGTTTAAGAAGTTCTTCCCTATGTTTACATAATAAAGATATTTTATATGTTCTTTAAAACTTTTAAAGTTATTTTCTTTCATGGTTAAGTCTTTAATCCATCTAGTATTGATCTGGAGGTGTGGTGTGAGGTAGATATCTAATTCATTTTTTTCCATATGGATAGTCAATTGTACCAGCATCATTTATCAAATAGCCTTTAGTGACCTGCAATGCCCTCTGTGTAATAGTATCAAACTTCCATATATTAATACATCTGTTTCTGGGCTCTGTTCTGCCCCATTTTTCTGTCCCTGTACCGATACCACATTGTTTTAATTACCATTGTTTTCTAATATGTCTTGAACTCTGGTAGAGCAAGTTCTTCTGTCTTATTCTTCCAGAATAGCTTGGCTATTCTTGGGCCTTTACTCAGCCATAGACATTTCAGAATCACATTATCAAGTTTTTAAACAACATCTGTTGGGACTTTGGAATTGCATTAAATTTATAGATCAAATGAGGAGAATTTACATTTTTATGATATTGAGTCTTCTTATCCATATAAATATGAAAGGAACTGAAAAATGAACTCTTCCCAGAGAGGGAATCTTCCTTTTTTTTCTCCTTTGTTCCCTTCTGTTTTTTCTTCCTTCCTCCCTTCCTCCTTCCTCCCTCCCTCCCTTCCTCTCTTCCCTCTCCCCGCACCCACCGCACCCACCCCCCACCCCGCTTTGAAGGTGAAAGTTCACAATCGTGATTTTTTTTTCTATTTAGAAATTATCCTAGATCTTTTATAATGAAAACAAATCTTAAAAGAAAACATGGAAACATTTTTCTGAATGTTCAGAAAATAAAAAATCAGAAGACATTTTATTTCTAGTTTTCTATTAACCACACAGTAGTAAGCCTGACAATAAGGAGAATCCAGTGTTAAGCCCCAAACTTGCTCTGTTGGCAGGTTTAGTGATTTTCCACTACTAGTAAAGAGTACTTTCAAAGTGCTTTTACATTCCTTTTCTCCCTGCCTGTCCTTTTGGCATTCTATAAAAACTATTTGTCATGGATCTCTTCACTTCCATTTCCAAAAGTGTATATTGCTGACAAAAGCCTTCATTTCTTCACCCAATTCAGGAACAGTATGTCCAGGTAAAGCATGTGGTCTAGGTAATAGCTATGTGTTTCTCCTGTGCTAAAGGTAAATGTTTGCTTTTTGTTTTCTTAAAATATCTGTTCAAAATTAGTTTATATATATTGTTTAAGTACACATACATTTGTATTAAAATTGTGTGTATATGTATATAAGCAAGAAGTTGATAAAAATAAAATTTAGGATAATGGTTACCTTAGGTGGGGCAGAAGGAGTCAGGGAATGAGATAATGAGGGAACTCATAGGTTGATGGAAGTTATTGATCATGTTTTAGTTTGGGGTTGGTAGTAGATTGAAAGATGCCGACTGTTTTATTTTGCTTTCAAAGTAACATGTAATCATAGATCATCTTTCGTATGTATCAAATGATATATTAAAAAATAATAAAGGAAACATTATGTATGCATTTATTTATCAGAGCTTCCTTTATGAAGATGACATCAACAATCCATCCCTAGCAGGCATCTCTTTGTACTGGTTACTCAAAGGGAGCTGGTTTATGCTGATTTGTTTTTAGTTTATCATAGTTCCCTTAGGGAAGGATTTGATCGATAAGTCAGTTGATGATAGACTGAAAGCTAAGGTGGGTGTAGTATTTCCACCTTTACTTAACTCTGTGTACCATTTTCAGACTCCTTCTTCACTCCTGTTCTTCTATCAGTTCCCTATTTATCCTACCCTTTTTTTAAAACTCCATCCTCCCTCTCTCTCTCTGTTGTTTTAGGGCTTCAAGTCGGTTCATTCCAGCTCAAACCTCTGCTGAGAATTCGCATTTTTAACAAGTTCCTGGTTGAGAATTTGATTTCCACCCCAGATATACTGAATCAGAATCTACAGTTTAACAAGACCCACAGGAGAGTCTTATGTATAACTTCCTAGGAACTTGTTAGAAATGCAAATTCTCAGCAGGGGTTTGAACCTGAACAAACTGGTTCGAAGCTCTGCTTTGTTTACCGATCTCCATCATGTAAATCAGCTCTCAACAGAATCAAATTATAACTTTCTCTTTCCCTTCCTTTCTCCCTTCCTCCCTCCTTCCCTCTCTCTTTCTTTTCCTTTCTGTTATTTTACAAAGAATATGTGTCATCCAAATAATCATAAATAAAGCTAACTAAAACTAAACAAATGGAACAATTAAACAACTAAAGCAATTGAATATTTCTTTAAAAATGACATGTAAAGGGAAAAAATCTTTATGCATAGGACAGATAGGAAAAAATAAAGAATGAACATAACATATCTAACAAAAATAGAAATTGTATGAAAGATGGAATATAATGAGAAGTTTTCAGATGATAAAAGTTACCAAGAAGGGAGGCAAATATAACGTTTTTTTATGTCAATAATAAAAAAATTCAAAGCAAAGTATGCATTGCAATTTTCAAGGGACCAAGAGAGACACTGACAGACATTCATTAAGTGTATCAGACATGAGAAGAGGTTGAGGACAAATAGTGTCCATTTATTAGCTGGAGAGGGAAAACTAATAACTGATGACCCGAAAAAGACAGAGGTTTTGAATCTTTTTTTTCCTTCAGTTATTTGTCAAAAAGTCAATTGCTGTCTAAAAGCTAGACAAGGCAGTATACGGAGTATGTTGAACCAAAATGACTAGGAAAAGAGAAAGAAACCAACACAGGGTTTCAGAATTTTCTGGATTAATCACTGGGCCTTGTGTGTTCTCTGAGTTCTAAGACTGCCTTACTCATTCCTATAGCCTGGTGCCTAGCAGACTGCTAGAATATGTGTACATATTAGAACATCTATCATAGTGCCTGATACATAAAGGTAGTTTAAAAATGTTGCTTATTCTTCTCTTTACTCCGTAAGATTTTTCTTAACCTTATGAAAATAGTTCTGTTCCAATATGTACACATAGTCTAGCCTATAGAAGGTGCTATAATTTAATTATGGAATGCCTACTGTGCTTAAGGCTCTGTGCTAGGCATTAGGGATACAGTGGTGAATAAGAGAGAGACATAGTTCTTGCCATTATGAAGCTTATAATCAAGAAAGATAGATCTTAAGCAATGAGTTAGGCAATTAGTTATTTAATTCCGATAGTGCTAATTGTTCTGGAGGAACAGAGCAGGAGTCAGTAAGATCACGTAATAAAGGATGTGACCTAGTCTGGGGAGTGGGTCAGAGAAGGAGTGTCTCATGGATTGTACATTTAAGGTTTGAGGGAAATGAGGGGAGGGGACAGAAAGTGTTATGGGCAAGAGGAAGAGCATATACAAAGACTCTGAGATGGGAAGGCACTTGGCATGTGTGAGAATCTGAAAACAGACCAATTCAGCCAGACCTCAGCAAGTGAATGCAAGAGTGGGACAAGATGAGGATGGCAAAAGCCAGTTCATGTAGGGCATGGTAAGGATTTTAGAATTCATCTTAAAATGAATGAGAAGCCACTGCGGAGTATTAATTACAGAAACGACGTTCAATTTACGTTTAACAAGCTGATTTTCACAGCTGTGCAGAAAGTGGATTGGAGAAAACCATTTAAAAGCCTAGTTGAGGAGAAAGATGATTACAGTTTTGATTAAAGTGGGGAGATTAAGTTAAAGAGAAGAGAGATTTGAGAGAGATTTAGGAGACAGAATTGATAGGACTCGCTGGTTGACTGACTGGATACAGAGAATGAGCATGAAGCAGGATTCATAGCTTTTTAAATGCTCCAATCTTTTGCTTTGGAAGATGGGATGGCTACTGGTAGCACAGCAACAACAGTAGTATTTACCTTCTATTATCAGCTTCACCTCTTAACCTAACACCAGCCCACAAAAATTTAGTGAAGCTAAGTTCTGCCCCGGATAAATAAGTAAAGAATATGTCTAATAGCCAACGTACGAAAACAGGACAGTAATAACCAACAAACTTGCACTGGTTGCATCTTTCCTGATGTGTCCCTGAAATTGAGTTCTGACATTCCTTTTTATCGTTGTGTGCCATCAAGTCGATTCCAACTCATAGGGACCCTATATGACAGAGTAGAACTGCCCCATAGGGTTTCCTAGACTGTAATCTTGACAGGATCAGATTGCCAGGTCTTTTCTCCCACAGAGCCTGCTGTGGGTTTGAACCATCAACCCATGTTTTGGAAATGTTTTGTCTTTATTCACATACTTTACTTACTCTTTCTCACATTTACTATTTCCTCTAATCTGGAGCTGGGCAAAGGGTTCCTGCGTTAGAGGACCAAGGTCTGGTCTTCTACTGTGCCTCTCTCTAAGGGGCAAAAAGGACACAGAAACAAGGGCACACACCCATCTGGAGTCAGTTCCCCCTTCCAGACCATGTTCTGAGTACCCAAACAAAACAAAAACAAACCCGGGATCCCAGGATTTCCTGCTCAGATAGTTCCTATCTTGTTTCCAGGGTCTGCATGGGTCTCAACCTAGATTCTGGCCTCCTGAAACGTGCACTACCAGACCAGAAAGGTTGCAAGGGGAGCTGTTCATGGACGTGTGATTAGCGCTTAGGCTCATGGACTGGCTTGTCTATGCTGCATGCCCATGAGACCCTTCCTGATATACAACAGAGCCAGAGGTGAGAAGGGGGCCAGGCTGTCCTGCATATATTAGGAAATGGACTGCTCTGACCAACCCGGTGAGAGCTGTGAATACATTAGTTAATTCTTTCATTCTACAAGCATTTTCTGAACACATATTAGTGGTGTGCAAGGTATCCTATTAGGCCTCAGGAATATAAAACTCAACAAGACATCTTCCTGTCCTCAAGGACCTTAGGGGCAAAGATACATGTATACAACTCTCTATAAAACAAAGCTGAGTGAAGTGAATACCACATGAGCAGGAACCACTTGTTGTGCTTTGGGAGTTCAGAAGAGGAAACAATTTTTTGCAACTGGGAGATTCTGGGAAGGCTTCTCAGAGAAACAAAAGTAGGGAAGTAATTTGCTTATAGTTGAAAGATATATATTCAAATCATGGAAAGTTATTTATTGTCTCCAAACCTCAGTTTCCTCACAGGGGTTTAACAAGATAATATATCTAGAAACATCTATCATAGTGCCTGATACATAAAAGTAATTTTAAAATGTGGCTTATCCTTCTCTTTATTCCTTAAGTTTTTTTTTTTAACCTCATGAAAGTAGTTATGTTCCAATATGTACACGGTTATGTTTCGAGTTGCCCCCAAAATATACTTAGTATGTGTGTGTGATATAAGTGTGTGTGGTGGTGGGGGGTGTTAAGGATGGTTGGAAGGAAGCTCCTTGAGATCAGAGCCCATCTTTTTATCCCCAGGGCCTATGAACATAGATATTGGTACTCAATAAATGTTCTCTGACTGTGAATAACTGAATGAAGATTCACTTCCTAAAGTTGACGGGAGGGCTTCCGGGGATGAATGGGAGTGAATCTGCAAGGTGCAAGGTACAAACCTCCTGGTTTTCCTGAGCACTGAGAGGCTTTGTGGCAGGTGTCTTAAGCTTGTTAAATCTCAATATTTTCTGCTTCTGGAAGTATACATGTGCTGAAGTGTGACAGTGGAATGGCCAATAGTTTTGCTTCATGGAGCCTCTTATGTGACTTCCAAAGTTACCAAAACCTTATTACTCTATTAGCACAAATGCTACATGAGTAGCCACTCTTCATCTAGATATTCGACCTTGGAGAGCCAAGAAGAAATGAAGTGGAACATCACCATTGGTGTTTGCACTAGATGTGGCCATATGCCAGAGCTAACATGTACGGGGAAGAAGCCTGCTGCTCTGACTTCCTCCGCAGAGAGGGAGCTGCAAGGCAGAGCCAGAAAGTTTCCATGTGACTAAAGCATCCCTGGAAATTCTAAAAGTTACTATTTTCCCTGCTGCCTTCTCTAGAGGAAATGAAATCCCCTCCAACCCATTTTTCTCACCTCCCTACTTAAAACTGTCAAATGGCTTCCCATTGCTTGCAGGCTAGAGATTGAAGACTAGTATTTTCAATACAAATTGGCCCCTTAGTACCTTGCCTTTCTCTACCTGACCTTTTATGCTTAAGCACATTGATCATTTTTCACCCTCTCACCACAGACAGGGACTCTCTGTTTCTCCAATTACCTCCTACTCCTACCCCTCCTCTCCCAACATGCACACACACACACAAAGCCCTTTGCTAACTCTTAACTCAGATGTTAGCTCAAGGATCACTTTCCCATTGAAGGCTTCCTGGACCACAGCTACCCCCTGCCCAGGCTAAGTCATTTCTGTGTTATATGTTCTCATAGAACAATTTCTTTTCCTTAGGACACTTGATTCAGTTTGTATTTACACATTTATTGGTAAGATTATCTCATGTATGTGTCTCTCCCCTTCTTGATTATGAGTTCCATGATGATGGGACTATGTTTTCTCACAGCTGTATCCCCAGAGCCTAGCACAGCACCTAGAAGATACAAGTGCTCAATAAATAAATAGGAGGGTCTGTTGTTGTTTTTAGGTGCCGTCCAGTCAGTTCTGACTCATAGCGACCCTATGTGCAACAGAATGAAACACTGCCCGGTCCTGTGCCATCCTCACAATCGTTGAGCCTATTGTTATACTTGAGACTATTGTTGCAGCCACTGTGTCAATCCATCTCATTGAAGGTCTTCCTCTCTTTGGCTGACCATCTACTTTACCAAGCATGATGTCCTTCTCCACAGACTGGTCCCTCCTGATAACATGTCTGAAGTACGTGAGACAAAGTACTTCTTCCAAGACAAATTTGTTCGTTCTTCTGGAAGTCCACAGTACATTCAATATTTTTTGCCAACACCATAATTCAAAGGCATCAGTTCTTCTTTGGTCTTCCTTATTCATTGTCCAGCTTTCGCATACATATGAGGTGACTGAAAATACCATGGCGTGGGTCAGGCGCATCTTAGTCCTCAAAGTGACATCTTTGCTCCTTATGCTGAGGTGCAATCCATACTGAAGGCTGTCGTCTTTGATCTTCATCAGTAAGTACTTCAAGTCTTCTTTGCTTTCAGCAAGCAAAGTTGTGTCATCTGCATATTGCAGGTTGTTAGTGAGTCTTCCTCCAAACCTTATGCCACATTCTTCTTCATATAGTCCAGCTTCTCGAATTATTTGCTCAGCATACAGATTGAATAAGTACGGTGAAAGGATACAACCATGATGCACACCTTTTCTGATTTTAAACCACATAGTATCCCCTTGTTATGTTTGAACGGCTGCCTCTTGGTCTATGTACAGGCTCTTTTTTCCTTGTCATAATGGGGAGGGCCTAGAGGTATCCATTTTCTCCTTGGTCTGGCCCCCTGCCCTTTGCTCTCTTACTCAGTCTCATCTACAGTTGGACTTCAGGTAATGTACTTTGAAAAGAAAATTACAGAATTTTTCTGTACTCAGCCCCACCAGTCTGAGACCTGGGTAAGGGTGGGAGGCAGCATTGACTCAGTTGGGGCCCCCTGTAGCGGCAAGCAGCAGCAGCAGTGAGGGACTTCTAACCCAATACAATGAAAGATGATGGCCAAACCAGAAAATTGAGCAGAATGGATGTCCACCAAATCTCTAACCTAGAACTGTAGCCCAAGGGTCATCACACAAAAAAGGCCTGAAGTACTGGGTTGTGAAGTCAGAATTCCAAGCATACTAGAAAGGAAAATAATAGCAAGCTAGTATTTAGAATCATAAGGGCATGCCTTTATCTACTCACTGGGACAAGGTAGGTGATGCTTTCTGGGTTCAAAAAGCCAGGGGCAGACCTGATAGGTTTGCCTTAAAAAATACTAAACTATATGCTCGCAGTGAGCATTATTTTTGGCAAAAAAAATTAATTTGAACTATTCTGTTTCAACAACTTGGATAGTTAGATCATGAAGTTCTAGAATACCAATGAAACATTTCCTAGTTTTTATTATCAAGAATGAATTGCCAGAAATGACATTTCATGAGGATAACTTGGCAATGCACATCAAAAGCTTTAAATTGCTGCATATCCTTTGACCCAACCATTCCACAATTTATTTCAAAGCAATAATCATACGTATGTGCAAAGATTTATCTGTAAGATGGTCGTAGTGGCCATTGTTGGTTTTGTGGCCTAACATCCATTCCTTTTCTTTCTGGTTATAGCATCTGGATTTTCTTTTTGGACATAACTCAGCCACAGTTGTAAGCTGTTCATCAAGGTTCTCTGATCTCTCTTGAGGCGGGCAAGTGATCATATTACGTCAATTGGACTTTCTCTCCAAGGAATCTGAAAACTGAGTGGTGTGGCCAAAGAGACTGAAAGTGGTTGGAACAGGTTTATTTTATTCTATGGAATGGCACCTTAAGGAGACTTCATTGGTCCTGCCCTCTTGATTCCCTGTGTTGCTCTGGATCCTCTGCTTTCCAAGCTGGGTGCTTTAGTTTTTCAATTACCCTATTTATTCTCTGCTTAAGCTAGCTAGATTCCCTTCCTCCCTTTTTTTCTTACTACCAAAGAATCTTAATTGGTGCTTCGGCCACCATAGCATTGTTTTTAATGAGAAAGATCCCCTGAAAACAACTAAATATTCAATGAATAAATTAGTGGGTAACAACTTGTGGATGAACACCTGCATTATTTGAGTGTGGTGAACAGGGAATGAGATGAGGCCTGGGAGAGCGCACGGCCCTGTCCTGGCAGGTTGAATTTTTCCTCTTGCTCATAAATGTTTTCTTCCTCTAGTGCTTGATTACTTAGGGCATGATTATTGCCCAGGAAGTAGAAGTGAGGGAGAGCTTCCTTCCTACTGTCTGGTGCCCCTAAATATTCCTTCAACTCCACTCAAAACACTGTGAGGATCAGTGGCTAAGTCATGCTGGGATAATCAGGAAAACCCCTTAATGTGACTTACAGCTTTCGCCTGGAGTTGGTCAGACAGAGTAAGACAGTAACTGAAGATTGGCTCAAGTGAAGTGGGCTCTCTCAGGGAGAGTGTTCTCACGTGAGTGACGGGCCTGTTGGCACAGAGGTTTTATCTCACGCAGGAGACCTCTTCTACATGATTTTTCCAGCTATTCTGTGGGCGGCAGTACTTGGAGTTAGGCTTGGATTCTAGCTCATCTTTAGCACTTCGTAGTTGAGACCACCACCTTGGGCAAGTTTCTTTCCCTCTAAGCCTCAGGATCCTTGTCTATAAAACTTGTGCTACCTCATGAGGTTCTTGTGTGGATTAACCAGAGACCGCATGTGAAGAGATCAACCCAGTGCCTGGTGACTAGTAAACATAATTAGCTGACATTATTATTAATAATCATCTTCTATAAACACCTGTGCTTATATGTATTGCATCTGAATATATTTACAAAAAGATGGATGATGGGGAAAACAAGGCTCAAGGCAGATAATACATAACTCAAATAGCTAACTAACCGAAAGAGAACAAGCATAGGATCAAGTATCTATGGCGGAAAAATGCAGGATGTAGGCAAAAAAACAAAAACCCAAACCTCCAAAACAAAAAACAAACACATAAACAACAAAACCAAGGTCGGTAAATAGTGTACATACTCTGTGAAACGCAGGGAGCAGTTACATCTACGCACCAAGACTTAGACTAGAAATAAGTTCATAGAAATTAGACTTTTTTAAAAAATTGTACTTTAAATGAAGGTTTACAGAACCAACTATTTTCTTATTAAACATTAATACACATATTGTTTTGTGACGTTGGTTGCCAACACCACAACATGTGAACACTCTCCCCTTCTCAATCTCGGGCTCCTCATTACCAGCTTTTCTGTCCCCTCCTGTCTTCTCATCCTTGCCCCTGGGCTGGTGTGCCCATCTAGCTTGTTTTGTTTTATGGGCCTGTCTAATCTTTGGTTGAAGGGTGAACCTCAGGAGTGACTTCATTACTGTGCTAAAAGGGTGTCCGGGGGCCATGTTCTCAGGGTTTCTCCAGCCTCTGTCAGGACAGTAAGTCTGGTCTTTTTTTGTGAGTTAGAATTTTGTTCTACATTTTTCTCCAGCTCTGTCCGGGACCCTCTATTTTGATCCCTCTCAGAGCAGTCGGTGGTGGTAGCCAGGTACCATCTAGCTGTGCTGGACTCAGTCTGGTAGAGGCTGTGGTAGTCGTGGTCCATTAGTCCTTTGGACTAATCTTTCCCTTGTGTCTTTGTTTTCTTCATTCTCCTAAAAGGACTTTTTGACTAGTTCCTATTACTACTATTATTCAATATTTGCTGAGCACCTATGATGCACTGGTGTGGGGTTTACTATTAACTTTACCAAAAGAATTTGGTCTTTGTCCTTGATTCCTGAGGGATGACCCCTAAACCTTTGGAATTTCTCCAGTGATTAGTGTCTTTGATGAAGCCTCCAAACCACACCTGAGGTTTATGCTAATAAGGTGACTCAGGTGGGGGCTGGCCAGGCCAGAAAGACCATCCCATGATATTGGCCAACCTCAGGGGAGTGAGGGCTGATTCAATCAACCATGCCTACATAAGGAGACCACAATAAACGCTCTGGACATGGAAGCTCTGTGTTGGGAACACTCCCAGACCTTGCCCTATGCATTTCTTCATTTGTATTTTTTGCTATAATAAAACTCTAATTGTAAGTATAGCACAGTCTGTGAGTAAGTTGTTCTAGTAAATTATGTAACCCAAGAGAGTAGTGGGATCCAGAAGATCAGAAGTGAAGGGGCTGGGGACCCCTGAGA
The DNA here is from genome assembly GCF_000243295.1 of Trichechus manatus latirostris. Classification (NCBI taxonomy): domain Eukaryota; kingdom Metazoa; phylum Chordata; class Mammalia; order Sirenia; family Trichechidae; genus Trichechus; species Trichechus manatus. The sequence goes on from NW_004443943.1 coordinate 25,248,303, forward strand.
TTTCCACTGGTATCCTGAGGAAGTAGAGGGAACCTCCAAATTTGTAGCCAGCAGGTCAAAAGGAGGATGTCATGGGGACTCCCAAGCTTGTGACTGCTGTCTGAGATCTTGGGCATATTTTGCAGACTGGAGGACTGTGTCCTGTAACTCAAGAGCTCTGATCTAGCGCCAGGTTGCTGGGGTCAGGGGAAGAAGGGCTGCATGTGCAGCTGGTGTCAGAACAGAAGTGGAATGAATTGATTTAATTGATCAACACAGTTTGGTGTCAGAAAACTGGGGATTTGATATATCCTTGCAACCGGGCAAATAGAAATAACTAAGACATAGCCTCACGTTTTAAAGAACGTATGGGTTAGCTGGCCAAAGCCACATAAGTCTCTAAGTAGAGTTCATGAGTTGACTCTGAGATGCCACATTTCCTTCCTTAATTGAGTCATCCTTTGGATGCTGGTAGGCAGAGGAGTGCAATTCCCTGTGGGCTTGAGCAGGTCTTCTTACTCAAATACCCTTGTCCTCCTTTTACCACCTAAGCTTTTTTGTACCAAACGTATTTGTACTAGTCAGGAAAGTTAAAGTGCATGTGAGGTGATTAGAGAAGATGCTCTGTAGTAATGCATTGCCTTCTAGATAGCCTACATAAACCGAGCCAGTGGAGAAATTTCTAGGGGGCATTTGGAGAGAATCTGGCCCACTCCTTTGTCCAGGGTAGCATAACGCTAGCACTTTTCTGACTATAAAGAGTAGAATCGAGTCTGTGAAGTCAGCAGCAGACTTAAGCACAGCTTTAACAGGCCAATAGCAGGGTCAGCCAAAATGACCCCACCAGAGGAGACATTTTCTTGACAGGTACTCTGACGAGGTCAGAGGGTCCAGAACACAAAAGTGAAGGTGGTCCCACTCAGACAGCTCCAAGAAAGCCTGTAGAACATTGTGTTGTCCACAAGCTATTTTACAACCCCTTCAATTAAAGAATTAAGCCATAGCTGAGTAACAGCAATATCCATGAGAGCCAAATTGGATTCCTCCTTGGAAAACAAGCTACAGACCACGTCTTTATTGTGCAGACGCTCATTAACAAATATGTAAAAAAAATACCAGTTGGAGAAAGATGCTATTCTGCTTTGGAGACTTTTAAAAAAGCATTTAATTTAATCTGGCACGCATGGCTGAACCTGAAATGGCTACAATGTGTAACTGGTGGGAAAGCATGACCAAAGTCGTTCTGTCTATCAATCCACCATCTGCAGGACAATATACCCAGAACTCAACTGGGGATAGGGAGAAGGGCTATCTCCCTCTACTTTTTCTGAACACTGGAGAACAGTTTTCTATGCTTGAGGCACTTCTAAGTTCAGGATACCTCATAAGGGAAAAAAATACTGGCTGCAGATAACGCGGTCAGTCTCTCCATCTCTCCCCTCACTCCAGAGCAGAACTTCAATTGCTAGGCAAGCCACAACATACATACAGACACTAAGGTCATCTACAGAGAGATAGAAAAATCAGATTTTCAGGAAATGGTCCCAAATAACTTCACACTTTACTTTTTAAAATGTAGAACTATGCTTTCTGTGTTTTTATGGGATCTATTAAGGTTCTCGGGACTCCAGACCTCTGCTCTACAAGACACGTACTTGAGTGGATCCAGGTCTCACAGTAAAGAGGGCTTCAAGGTACAGGATAAGATCCACCCTTCAAGAAGAAACTGTGTATCATAATGGTTTTTAAGATATTTTCATTGATATTGGGTTTTATGTGATTCTTAAATTATAGTTGACTTGGTAAGCTCCAAAGTAGATTACTACCCCCTGAAGCCAGGCCTTGAGTGTAGATATATGACCAAGAAAATGGAGAATCAAACTGAGGAGACACAGAGAATCTCTGTTGCCCTCCACATGCTATAATGGTTGCAGACAGGTACTTTGCTGTTTATGAAGAGCAAAGGAGTATATGAGATGTATGAGGCAGTTCTAAGGAGAGAGAAAATAGGTCTTATGGAATAAAGTCCACTGCCCTCAGGGAACCATGAAAGGAGGAAATAGGCAGTGGGGAGAAAGGGCATTAAGACCTGCTTCTTATTCCAAAGTTCACATATGATATCATTTTGGGAACCATTTTGTTGGCACAAAGTGAAGAGGGGCTCTGGTAATTAACTGGCTAACCCATACTGCCAAACTGGGTAATTCCCAACAGAAAATAAAGTAGAAGTGAAATTAACCAAAGTGGTCATCCATACAGTAGGATTTTCCTGGGTTGTGGCTCAACTCTTCCTATATGGATGCTATCGGGAAGGTTTTTATTTTCAGCCATCACCTTGTCCTTACTATCCAGGGGGTGATTAAGGTTAGTGACAGGAAGAGTTTGGAGCAGGTACTTTCCCAGTATGTAGTCTTCTTCTTAACAAATGCAAATGGAAAGTCACAGTAACAACTCATTAACTACCATTGATATTTTCCTACACAACTCCCCAAATATTGGAAATCAATAATTACCAACATAAAGAGCTTCATTTATGGGGCTTTACTGACTTTGTAGAAGGAAATATTAGTTCATGGAGAAGTTGGAAAGAACAGCAACCTTGGCACAGAAATCCAGAATGAAATCGAATATGGACCCTTTGAAATGTGCAGAATTTTCAAAGTTCAAAGTGAAGTCCAGTGCCAGAAAACTGCCAGCTGGAAAACAGCTTATTGAAGCCTGAATGAAGACATTAGTATAAATCTCTTCACATAACTTGATAATTCTGACATTTGCAAAAGCATAATGATACAAGTCTTGAGTTGCATAAAGTCAAACACTCCACACAAAATGAACTGGATGGAAAATTTTATTCTAACTTTGCTCTGATCACCATTCCTCAGTTTTAAGTGCCAGCAATTGTTTCAAAGTATAAGTGAGACACTGAAAATGTGTGTAAAATTTCACTTCTGATTAGAAATTAAAGTCTATGTAGTATATGTTCACTACCTGGTCTCTCACATCACATCAGAGAAGTTTCGTTTTCAGTTAGAATGAAAAAAATTTGGTAGAGCCACCTCCTACCTTCTCTACCTCCTTACCCAAAGAGAAAAAAAAAATTTTTTTCAGGTGTTCTTGACAGAAATAGGATCAGAAAGCCTAGGAAGTTAGGGGCCTTTTATAATATTTAAAGTGTTTCTTTTAGCAGAGTCAAGAGTTTCTGTTCCACCCCTGCTTTCTCCCAGTTACCCAATCCTATAATGCTTTCTTAGTGCCAGGGCCAACTTCATGGGCATACAGCCTGTGCAGGACCCTGTGCTCAAAAAAGGCCCTTACTCGACTTAATGCTCTACTGTTGCCATCTTGAAATTCTTAGTAATTTAATCTTTGCACTTGTGTTTTGTAAGTGAAGTCCAATGGGACAATGGAGCATGTACTTCAGCAGAGGAGATGCGTGCATTATGCATGTCCTTGGTTCCTTGCTACCCAGTTAACACAGAGTGTTTGTGATGCCCCATGAACACAGAATTCTGGTGGACGCAAGAGTTCAATGAGACTCAAAGTGAGTACAAGGTTAAGTGTGTCACATCTGCAACCCAGTTAAGTAGGGTAAGAAGACTGACAACCTCAAAAAGCCATACTCTCTGTTCACACCAGAACTTGTTTCAAATGCAGGAAAAAGGAAATGGCATTCTAAGAAACATGAAGGACCAAGGAACCCTATCATATCCTTTCTTACTCATGTTACCTCCCTGTATTAGCCAGTTACTTTTGCTGAAAATCATAACGTAGAAGGAAGGGAAAGATAGGGCAACCCATATTTCCTTTGTCGTTCAGCCCTTCCTTACTTATCAGTAAGTCCAAGGTAGAGAGTGTTAGTAGAATGTGCGCATATCAAGAAGTGAAATAAAAAGTTAATTCTGTGAAGTGTTTCTACCGTCCTGATAAGAATAAAATACATATACATGTACAAACTATGAAATATGAATTGTGTACTTTCGGTAGTTAAATGTTCTTATATTTGCATTAAATCTTGGACCGCACAATATACAGATGAATGGTAAAATTCACGGTAATTATTTAAAATCTTAATTTTTCTTTACTTAGAATGACATTAACAGCAAATAAAAAGCACCATGACAAGTCAAGAAAGAGATTGTGGGAGAAAGGAAAAAAATTCACATTTTAGTACCTTTAACGGCTCTTTTTTTCAGCTTTTTGAAGTACAGATCCCACATTTTCATTTTGTACTGAGTCCAAAAATTGTGTAGCTGGCCCTGTTAAGTCCTCACTTTTCTTAACAACACTATAGCATCACAATATTCCCTTCCTCTTGTTATATATTTCACAGGCATATATCATAAAACGGGGCGAGACTCACAAAAATAGAAGAGAGATTTATGAACTGGTCGCTATGAGTTGGAACTGACTCGACGGCCTTGGGTTTGGTTTTTGCTGAAAGTCAGGCCTAAGGGAGATCTAAAACGCCTTCTGACTATTAAAGGAAAAGCCATGGAAGGACAGCAGAAAAGATGGCAGCTGCAAATTAAGGGATATTGGAAAAGAGAGTTTGACGGGTGAGTCCCACAAGTTTTAGAGAAAGCAAAGCAGGCCTGTGGACTCCTCTAGTGACCAGAATCTACCGGGTCTATGGGTCTCAGAGGGCAGGAAGTGAAACACGGGGTGGAGATGGGTTGGGGGCATTTGAACTCAGGAAGGTAAGACTGACAGAAAGACTCTTCAATATTCTACCTTCATAAAAGAATTCAGGAATTTGGCAGCTTTTAACACCAACCATGGAATAATGTTTCAACTGAAATTTTTTGGTGTAATCCTCTGGTAAGAGCATCTATCCTGTATGTTAGATGTTCCCACGGAGTGCAAGGCAAAATTATATGAAGAGTTGTCTAAAGAAGCATTACCTAAGATATAATTTCCCAACATTACACACCCCTTAGAAACCTCACAGAACAGGAAATGATGATTGCCATCATACTTAAGGCAAAAATTCCACAGCCTCAGAAGCTAATTTCTGCTCATTCTAGCCTTTTAGGATGGGCAGATGTGCAGAACAATTATGTGTGCTACTCAAGGTCCTGGATGTGGGAAGAAGGTATAGGAGAAGACTGGGTACAGCAGGGAAGATCTCAGCCCTATGGTGTACAATGGTTAGAAGTAAGGTCTAGATAGAATCTTTGCCTTTTACTGTGAGTTGGTGTTTGCATGGGTGATAAGGGAAATTTATTGGCAATTTTTATAAGGAAAACTATAACTTTGGTGTTGCTGTGAAATAGAAATGTGTATAAATCATTCATACAAATGTCATTTCTCTTGCCGCATAAAAAGAAAACAATTCCATTATTATAGATGTATCAGGTCAACTATGATGTAAGTTTTATTTTCATTACGCCAACCTCTATATTAAATTAAACTCCTATAGTATAAAGTTCAGCACTAGTCATAGGGAATCTGTCTTATTCCAAAATCACGTTTCTTTGGCTCAAATTTCAGTGCTGTGTTCATGCAGCATGGCCATCTGCTCATGACTTCAAAAATAAATACAGAGAACATTGCTTCTAAAGGACCTGGAGGCTAAAATACAGAGCGTGGTCATCATTAAGTTTACAGATGACACTAATGGGAAGAAGGGCAGGTTAAGAATCCCAGCGAGGAATAAATGCAGGGTAGAAAGCCTGGAGAGAAAATCTTAACCATGGAAGTAAATGATGGAGAAGGACTAGCTTTGTGTGGTTATGACTAGATTAGGATCAGGGCTCACTGGGGCTGAGGGAGGGGTATTGATGAAGGTGGTACTAATTTTGGAGGCCTAGCACTCTAGAAGGGGGTGCTGGGTCTAACTATGCTAATATCAATTCAAGTTCCTTGTTAAGATTTTTAACCAGTTTATCCTGGCTTGGGTAGAGGCAGAAACGTTTTTTCAGGTGAGCTCAAACCCTCTCTTGGCAGCTCTGTCCAGGAGTCCTTATGCAGTGCCTTGTTGATGTGATTTAGGATAATACCAACCTGAGGTTTGCATAAAGGGAAACAGAATGTACAGCTTGATCCCTTGGTTCATCTTTTCCCCTTAAGTCTCCCCATCCAATCCATCTACATGACCTTTCATTTCTACCTCCAAAATATATCTTTCATCAATCCCCTTCTGCCCTCTCCATTCCCATCATCTTGGTTGAAGCCATCACACTTTCTCAGCTGATCTACATAGCCTCCCATCTAGGCTCTCTGCTGCCACTCTTGCTCCTTTACAACGGGTTCTCCACAGAGTAGCTAAAGTCATCCTCCTAAAACTTAAACGAGATCATATCAGTTCCTTGTTCAATCCCTTCACTGGCTACTCATTGTTCTTAGACTAAAATCCAAGCTTCTTGCACTGATCTGCAGGCCCTGTATGATCTGGCTCCTGCCTAGTTCTGCAACTCCATTTCATATCACCCTTCTTCTACCTCATGACACCTAGCTTTCCTCTCTGTTCTGTGATGCCTCTGAACCTTTTTTGATATAAGCCCCCTGCATGGGAAAGCTCTTTCACGAGCTCTTTTTGAGGCTATCTCATTCTTATCCTTAAGTCTCTGCCTAAATATCCCTCCTTAGAGACTTACCTTTACCACCTTATCTAAAATAATCCCTTCCCCAGAACTCCCCAACCCCTATAGCATTTATCATGATCTCTAGTCATTATCTTACTTGTTTGTTTACTTCTTTGTCTCTCTCCTAGATAGACTCTGAGCTTCTTGAGAGCAAGAGATTGTGTCTTGTTTTCTTCACAGCTATATTCCCAGAACCTAGCACAGTGTTGGCACAATGCTACCAAAAAAACCAAACCCACTGCTGTAGAGTCAGTTCTGACTCATAGCCACCCTATAGGAAAGAGTGGAATTGCCCCATAGGGTTTCCAAGGCTGTACATTTTTATGGAAGCATACTGCCACATCTTTCTCCCAAGGAGTGGCTGGTGGCTTCAAACCACCAACCTTTGGCTTAGCAGCCAAGTGCTTTAACCACTGCGACACCAAGTCTCCAAGATGTAGCTGTCTGCTTCCGTAAGGATTATAGCCTTGGAAACCCTAGGGGCAGTTCTACTCTGTACTATAGGGTCACTATGAGTCAGAATCGATTCAACAGCAATGGCACAATGTGGCACTCAGTAAATATTTGAATATCCAAATCATTTCCTGTCACGATGCACTGCAGTGCCCAGCATATTTCAAAACTAGACCTCTGAATGCTATGGCCACTCCTAGGGAGGGTATCTACAGCCACAGAGCTGGACAAAAAAACTATATTTTCAAGCTCCCAAGCTACTTATCTGAGGCTCTTCAGAGGTGGGGCAGGTGGACATCACGCATAGTCAGGTGCTCTCTAAACCTATGAACCTTCTCTTACAGCAGTGGCAAGAATAATTTTTTTTCCACCTACATTTCCTATGCCTTGGTGAATGCCTCCAAATTTAGTGTTGCCTGCATTCTCATTAAGGTGACTTTAACATCTGTCTTTTAGATCATGAATGAAGATGAGAGAGACAACAATTAAATGGCTTCTCATCCCTGACAGCCTCCCAGCAGGCTCCCCCTAGTGCAGCCCAGAGTCACTCATCATTCTCCGTGTTTGCCTTCCTCCGGCCAGTTTTTAGTTCATTTGACTGGCTTAGGTTCAAACACACTTAAGTTGTGAAAGCTGAGCTTTATGAGATATAATTCTAGACACACTCTCTGAGTCATGTCATTTTATCAAGAAAGCATATGATGTGAGTTTCAGAGGACATTTCCAGAGGCAGAACTGAATTCAAAAAAAAGAGTGGGAGAGCAAGAGGATGGACAGTACTTTGATCAGTGCTCATTCCTTAGGCCACATGGTGATTCCATCAGTGAAGCTAAGTGTGTGCAGATCAAACCATGAGAGCCAGTGGAGAACAGACACTCAATTAGTTATAATAACCTTGACTGGTAAGTGAAAGGAGAGAGCTACAGAAACATGGACACCCAGAAAGACTCTCAGGCCCAAATCTTTCTGTGTTTCCTATCTGATGTGTCAGCTGGGAGTGCTGTCCTTCTGCGGGATGTGCTGTGCATTCATTAGAACACGGGGAGCCAGAGCCAAGTGATTGGGAAGCATCAGCCTGGAATCGGCTTTATAGTTACTGCGAATGAAAAAGGAAGGCTATATATTTTCAAGAGAAAAAGCCATATAAATCTGACAGTTTCACCACACTCATAGCAAATCCTAGTCATCTCTAGCCAAACCACTCTATTTTCCTGACAGAGACTTGCACAGTGGGGAGACGTTGTGAAAAATCAGTGGTCATAACCACAAACCATTTATGGTACACTCTGGGCTTGATCCTGATGTCTTTGGGTCCATCTGGGGTAAGGTAGGTCACTTTCCATTTTCAAACACACACACACACACACACACCCACACCCACACACACACACACACCCTTACCCTAAGCCCCTTACTCAAACAACACACATGCAGCGACAACTTCACACAGACACAAGATGAATTATGCAAGTAAATTTTCTATTTCAATCTTTAAATTGCATTAAACTTTTCTGTCTATTTTGAAACTTCTGACTTATTGGTCTTAATAATACTATTATCTAGTTAATTTTTTATTTCTGTTGTTTTGAAATAGACTAACAGAGATGAAAACTGGTTTTCATTTTCCCACTTAAATCTGTAAATACTGACAGTGGTATCTATCAACATTTAAAATGTATATACCCTTTGACTCAGTAATTTCATTTCTAGGCATTTTTTTTTACTAGAGACTTATAAACATAGACAAAGACATCCTTAAGCACCCATCTTCTCCATTCTTGTACCCAAGCAGCTTCAGGAAAGCATATGATCAGGCAAACAGGTTTCACTTTAAACATGGTTTCAAACCTCAAGTGGGCTCTCAACACAACCAGTAATCCTATAGTGTTTCTCTAGTTTCTTCCTTGAGCTTGCTTTTCTAATCGCTGAGCAGACTATTTCGTACACTTCTCTCTCCTCAAATCCTCCTCTCCACTCACTTCCCTTCTTCTCAGTCAATGACCTTGTCTTATGCTTCAAGTACAAAAAACCATGGTTTGGGAGCTCCCTTATCTTCCCACCACCCCACCTATGGACTGTTGCCTCTGTACTCTTTCTTCCTGTACAAGTAGGAAGCGCTGTTCCTCCTAAGGAAGGTTCGTCTCTGTGACTGGCATCTCTCGTCCTGTTTCTCTCCTGCTGTCAATCCCTCAAACTTTCCCTTAGCTTTAGATATGCTGACACATTTTTATCTTTAGCCCAAACATCTCTCGAGCTCCAGACTTGTGATTAAACTGAATTCTTAATATTCCACTTGGCTATCTCACAAGCATCTCAAACAATATGTTCAAAGTGGATCCTTGATTCTTCTTCTCCCTACAAACTTAATCTTCTCCCAGTCTTCCTCATGTCAATAAAAGGCCCCACCACTCCTTAGTTGTCCAGGTCTCTCTTCTTCAATCTTCACACCCACTCCTGTTATTTATGTCAGTTCAACCTTCTAAATATATTTTGAACCTGTCTATCTCTATAGCTCTAGCCCAAACCATCATCATCTCTTGTCTGGACTATTGAAATAGTTTTTTACCTGGTGTCACACTACCCTAGCCCCATTCCAATCTGTTCTCCATAGAGTATCTGAGTAATCTTTAAACAAACATGTCAATCTGATGATATTACTCCTCTGAATAGAATTCTCCAGTGGTTTCCCATAACACTTCAGAGAAAAGGCAAACTCCTTACCATGGCTTGCAAGATCTTGTATGATTGGTCTCTGCCTACCTCTCTAATGTCACTTCAGGCCACTATACCGCATTCACCACCTTTCAGCCACATTGGCCTCTTTTCCATTCCTTGAAAATGTCAAGTTCTTTCCCATCTTGTTGTTACTGTCGTTAGTTGCCATTGAGTTGATTCTGACTCATGGAGACCCCTTTGCAAATGCTGTTCCCTATGCCTGGAGTGCTCTACCTTCCTTTGGGCATCAGTTTAAATATCAGCTTCTCAAAAAGTCCTTTCCCAGCTATGCTGTTCAGGTTGGTGTTCCCTGTTACTTATTGTGGCACACTTTCCTTCCCTCATAGCCCTTACCACAGTTTATAATTATATATTGAGTTCCTTGTTTATTTCTGCTGCTAGATTGTAAGCTCCACAAGACAGGGATCATTATTCAGCTATGTATATCTAGCCTCTTGCACAGTACCTCACACAAAGAAGAGCACAGTACCTCACACAAAGAAGAGCAATAAGTACTGATGAGCACTGAATGAATACAAGAATGATTGTTATAGCATTGTTATAATAGCAAAAATGTAAATAATGTAAATATCTATTAATAAATGAAAGTTTACATAAATGATGACATATCTATAGAATACTAAAAGGTGAATCTATTTGAACAGATATAGTAAGCTTTTTAAGATGTATTAAATGAAAAAAGGCAAACTGCAGAACGCTATATTTAAAAACATTTATCCACACATAAATATATTATTGCATATGCATAGACAGTTTTTGAAATGAACACAAGAAGCTGTAATAGCTTATACTTCTGTTAAGAGGGACTCTTTTATCCTCTCATGTAGTGCTTACCATAATTATGTTACTTTTATAATTAAAACATCTTGTTAAAATTAAAAATGAAAACATATATTAATCAATAGACACTTAGACATGTACTGTGTTCCTCCTATCTGCAAGGCACTGTTCTGCCTGCTCCAAGGTCTACTGTGCCCTCCTTGCTAGGAGCTATTGGGGTAAGTGAGACGTGTAAGTAACCTTTTAAATTAATTAATAGAGACATGCCCTGCTGTGTTCTAAATAATAACTTGGGGTGGCCACAAATAGCTATGTTCAATGCAACAGTTAGAAAAAGTAGATTTGTAGCCAGACCAGGGAGAACTTTGTATGCTAGAACAATTAGACTGCGTTTAACTGGCTGGGAACTAGTGAGTCATAGAAAGCTTTTGAGCTTTAAAAGTCCAATCTGGCAGTTAGGAAAATTCATCTACTAGAGTAAATTTAGCCTCTTTATAAAATTTTATAATTAAAAACTGTGAACCAGGAATCATTCCCATTGCTCCTCTGCTAATAGTAATTAGATGGAGTTGCCTTTAGTTATAAAGTGCTTAGATGAGTAGAGTCATCACTGATGCATCTGGCACAGATTTCCTTGATCCCCCCAATTTACAGGATTTTGTCTAATTTGAAAAACCTGCAGACCAAATGGGTGCCCACCGGCGTTTTTTGGTTTCCTTCTAGCTGTTTCGTTTGTATTTATAGACAGACGTAATGGAGGAGGGTGTATGTACATGGGGGTTGGGGTGGGATAGGGTATGTGCTCTCTCTGTCTCGAAGGTACTTAGCCCAGTACTTGTGTGCACTTGTGTGTTCTATTACTCACTTGGAGGAATTTAAATCTGTTGGTGCTTCTCAAACTTTAGGGTGCTTTAAGAATCACCTGGAAAGCTTGTTAAAATCCAGATTTCTGGATCCCTTCTCCAGAGGAAGCCCTGGTGGCACAGTAGTTAGGAGCTACAGCTGCTAACCAAAAGGTTGGCAGTTCAAATCCACCAGGCGCTCCTTGGAAACTCTATGGGGTAGTTCTACTCTGTCCTATAGGGTCGCTATGAGTTGGAACTGACTCAACAGCAATGGGTTTTTTTGTTTTTGTTTTAATATATATATGCATGTACGTATATACATACATATGTATATATGTGTGTGTGTGTCTTAGCTACTCATGATATAACTTCTTTTTAAATACGACTATATAATATTAGCGATTGAATGCAAAAGTGGTGTATGCCATTTTAGCAGAATGAGATGAGCTTAATTCTAAAAGCTTTAGTGCACGCGGGGTACTAAGATTTTACTATATTCCACATTTTCTACAAAAAGAATACTCCAGCACATTCTCACTCACTGGAGCTGGTATCAGTTTCATTTAATGCCCTGCCAATTCCCTTCCACTGTGGCACTTGCTTTTCCTTGTGTCCTGTCTGCTTGGCACCTATGAGCCTTTGCTTTGGACAACTGGTGCCCCTGTTTTGTTGATGCCCTCAGCATGTGCTGACCTTGCTTACTGGGTAATGCATCCCTGGGTGTCTGATGTGGGAGAGGATGCATCCCTACATTCGCATCCATTATCAGCATCCCCCCAACCCTCCCAGTTGTGACCTCCTGAAGAAGACTAGGGAGTCAGCAGAGGGAGAGTTCGGTGAAGCCCATCACCATTACCAAAGAACGGGTTCTCTGGGCCTTGTGGAGAACAGCTCTGATATGTTAATCATTCATTTCTTCTGTTATTTCCTGTCTTACTTTCTTCTTCCCTATCTTCCTCCCAAATTAAGTGAATATACGCTAAGTGCCAGGTACTATGCTGTGGACCTTGAAGAAAACGAATGTGAAAACCTTGGTCGCCACCCTCAATAGTTTGTACTCCATTGGAGGAGACAGATATGTTCAGTGGCTACCAGAGAAGATCAAAAGCAGTAAGAGGTAAAATCCAAATACATGGAAGTACAAGGAGTACAGAGGTAGGGACAAGTAATTATGATGGGAGAAATTAGGGAAGATTTCAAAGAGAGGGTGCCATTTCACCTGGCCACAGGAAGAGAATGGGGGAGGAGCTCTAGAACCAGAAGTCTGGGATTTGAGAAATAGAGAATACTAGTGTCTCTGCTGATACTGTGGTGCCCTTTTGTGTCACGGGAGTCGGGGAGAGGGAGATAGAGAAACAGTATATTTCCAAGCTTTTATTTAGTGCCATCAAGTGGCATCAGATCTTTCTAACTGCAGTCCCTGTCCTCCAGGAGTACTTGTCAGCTTCCTAAGTTTGTAGCTGCTGCTGTGATCTATTTTATTCTGGGCCTGGTATATAAACAACTTTAGTACACATTCAGGTTTAAAAAGGGGGTACTCATGATTAGTAGTCATAGACTAAAATCTTTATGGAAAGATGTCCAGTTTCTCAAATGTAGGACAACAACCTCAATCTTACCCATCTCATCTTCCCACATGTACCTACACATCAGCCTTACCAGACATGTGGGCTTTCTTTACTTATCCTCTGTAACACAGGAAATGGAGCAGTGATTTTTCTGGATATCTCAGGTGCAAGTACAGCACAGAAAGCCTTCTAATGACTTTGAGCTTCTACTCTACCATCTGACTCTCAACTGGTGACACTTAGCAAGTTACTTTATCTCTCTGTGCCTCTATTTTCCTCATCCATAAATGGGGATAGTAATACTGCTACTTAAACTCATAGGGTTGTTGTGAGAAATGAGCACTCAATAACTATTAGTTATTATTTTTCTATTGATACTTAAGCTAAGTAAAAGTGTTTCTTAGGTGAATTAGCCCTAGAAAGTCCTCATATTTTCACTTTGTTTTTCATATATAACGTTTGCCTTTCAACATGGCAGACCCCTGATCTATTTCTATGGCTGAGTAACTCTTCAGGGATTTGAGAGCTTGGGGGAAGAAAGCTCTCCTCTTTCCTATATGTTGGGAGTCTCTAGTATTTGTTTAGTAAAATGATACCTTATTTATAGGGTTCGAATGATATCCTCCCTTCAGTACCTCCCCAGAATTATGCGGTACAGAGCTTCAAAAATGGAGGAGAAAGTATGTCAGATCTCCTGAGGGTTCATTTGTAACACAGTAATCAGCACAGAAGTCTTTAACCACCTCTTCCTCTAACGGGAGTGTGGAATGGTAAGCTCACTAACTCTTGAGTCAGCCTGGGTCTGAATCCTGTCTCTGCTTTATGCATGCACCTTAATTACTCTTTGCATCAGTTTACTTATCTGAAAAAAATGGAGATGATAAAAATGCCTACCTCAAGGAGTTGCTGAGAGGATAAATGATATATTTTGGGTAAAACATTTACTATAGTGCTTCACACATAATAAGCACTCAATAATGTTAGCTCCGGTGGCATAATGGAAAGAAGATCAGAGTGGAGTTGAAGGGACATTTTTAGTCCAAGTCTGTCACTAATAATCTTCATGATATTAGACAACCTCAGTTTCCTTTTCTGTAAATAAAGGCATAGAAGACTATCTCAAAAGGTTTTTCCCAGGTCTCATCAGTTGATTCTAGTCTATCATCTTACCTTTTAGAGGGTGGAAACAATAGCCTTTTCTGTCTCTGGGATTCAGAGAATAGACTGCAGATCCTGGAAGAGCTTCCCTCTGCTTTGCCTATTTGAAGGCTTTGAACAGGTTTGTCCGATTTGACCCCTGCTGTGAATCCTTTGCATTTCCACCCCAGATATACTGAATCAGAATCTACATTTTAACAAGATCCCCAGGTGATTCTTATGTGTAGATGGCAGCCCCCCGCCGCCCCTTGTGTACCTGGCGTCACCTGGGGCTCTTGTTAAACTGTAGATGTACACATAAGAATCACCTGAGGATCTTGTTGAAATGTAGATATATATATAAGAATCACCTGGAAATCTTGTTAAACTGTAGATGTATACATAATAATCACCCAGGGTCTTGTTAGATTCTGATTCAGTATATCCTGGGTGGAAATGCAAATTCTCATCAGGGGTTCAAACCAGACAAACCTGTTCAAAGCCCTAAACTGAACCTGGTTCAAAACTCTGGTCTACTTTGACCTTCATTGCTTCTGGCCTTACTGATTCTCAGGGAGGAGGGATGACCTGTTGAGAGAGTCCTTCCCTTTCATGGATCTGAGTCCATTTTTATTTCAGCAGATACTCTGGACTTACTCTGCTTTCTTGATATCTTGATATCCACTGAGGATCTAGGACCAGTATTCCTCTCCTGGAGCCTCAATATCCTCATTTGTAGGGATGGGAAGATCTCTGCAATCCCTTCCAATTGCGATGCTCTGAGTGTATGGATCTCAACCCTTTTCCAGTGGTTGTCTGGCTTTGATTGCTATAAAGCTGGATGCATTCAAGGGCAGTATGGGCAGCAGAGATTTCAGCAAATGGTCTAGGGCTACAAATGAAGCAGTTGTGATGTCAAGAAGCATCACCATAATTTGAGGCTCAAACAGTGTAAAGTAGAATTTTATAGAAGAAGATAGGCTTTTGGAGGTATTTATGGGAGTCACAATGGGACATTCTGAAGATATAATAATGCCTTAATACAAAATTTCCTGGCTTTCTTTTGAGTAATTGGAACACAGTGTTTATGTTTCGTAATGTTAATCACATGCAATTCTTCTAAATCTGGGATCTAATGGATGCAAAAATTGGTCCAAATGTCAATTTTAAACATATGTTTTTTATATTGAATAGACCTGCATAGTTCCAAACACCAGTTAACTCTTTGATGAAATTAGGGTCTGATTTTTTTTAGAGGTGTTTCTGATTGGTATTCAAGATGGGGAGAAATTCTTAGATCACAGGGTCAGCAAAGGAATTGGAAGGCTACTTCTTGAAGCAAGACATAAAGGCCTCGGATAGTTCAGGGAATATTGCTCACTCTGAGGAATGGAGGGAGTTAGAAAGCTGTCCAGCAGACTTCGGTAGGATCTGGAAATTTCAAAATTGGACAGAACAATGAAAGCGAATGTGAGAAGCCTTTCGCAGGAACTTTAAACGCAGATGGAGAACATCCTGATTTTGTTGGTCATTAATAGTCATTCTGAATTTCAAAATGACCATTTTCATTTTTTTCTAATGATGTGAAACAGTTTCACTTGGTCCTCAGAGAGCAATTAACCAGACTTTTTTGTTGGTGTCCAACAATTGTGCTTGTTGTTTTGTCTGAAGAAAAGGAGGTTGGGAGATGACTTAGTCTTTCAGGATAAGATGAAATTCATAGTTTAAAAAGTAAGAGAAATAAGGTTGAGACATAAGGCTTTAAATGCCAGGTCTTCACAATTAGGACTGCTACAAACCATGATACTGAAGGATGGGTGGCATCTGCTTTGAAGATCTGACAACTATTACCTGTTTCGAACAATTTGTATGCAGTCCTACCTAGAGATTGAGATTAATCCGATATTTTAAAGTTCTTTCCAGCTCAGTGCTTCAGATAGCACTGCCATGACTCATGACAGTTTGGACATTTAAATTGGGATTGTCTTTTGAGCCAGCAAAAGTCGTGGAAGAAAACTACTCCCATCTACTTCATAGTCATAACCTGGGATTTTTTTTTTCACCCCAAGTGAAATCTCCCAGTTTAATTTCTACTTTATTCATTAGTGTTGGCTCCAAAAAGTTACTTTTTTTTTTTTGCCATTTCAAAAAATCTAGCCTACTACTAAAGGATACAGATTTGCTACTGATAAGATACCAAAGAATATGCCATAAACTCAAAAAGCAATCCCTGAAGAGATGCTTCACAGATATTTCAAGCAAAGGCAACATCAGTAAAAGAACTGCAGGGTCCTCTGAGTTGACTCTTTTTTAAGGAAACTCCCTTAATTTGAGATATAAGTACTAGAATGTTTGATAAAAAGTTAGCATGTTACCTCCTAAGCTTATTACATATGTGAGGTTCCTCGTGACAACCCCACCCCCACCCCAGCTCACTCTTAGATTAGGAGTACAAGTTTAACTGGTTTATTGAAAGGGTTCAACTTGGTAGGGTACACATGGAAAACAACTATTTTTTTTTTTAACCACTGCCTTTTAAACCTACCTTCTTACCCCTGAATGTCAACTCAAAGCTGATTTCTTAGCTTTTAGCTATTAATGAATAATTTTGTTTTCAGGTATTCAAAAGTCCAGTCCAATCTTACATCAAAACTTCAGTTTTTCATCCAATTCAATTCATATCCTGACCATTTTAGGCTTGATATAAATTAGAAACCTGTAGTGGGGGGAAGGGATATATGTTTTTTGTTTAATCCTCTTCGCACTGATTTCTGAAACAGAAGAGGGAAAGACAAAATGTATAATGGGAGTAAAATTGCCTTATTGACTGGTGTTATTATAATCTGACTTTGGTGCCTCCTCTGAGGCAGATGACCAAATTATGGCCTCTTGTCTTGTGGAACATTTTGTGGGTTCTTCCCATATTCTCCTGCTGGGAACCTCTGTGTTATAATGCTTTCTTGTGCAGGTAATATACTCTCTGACTGACCACTTAAAACTCCTCTAAGCTTCTATACTGATGATATTCTCTCTCACAACTCTTTTCTACTAGGGTGGGATTCTTTTAAGACAACTGAACCTTGGTTACCTTCTGTGGTGTCTACCTTAGTACCCTTGCTCCACCCTCAGCAGAGATGTAACTTGATAATACAACAGCTCTCACCTCATTCAATTGTTAGGACAGCTCCAGCCACCACTACAATAGAACTTTCTGGGTGAGAATGAGGCAGTGGGCTCTGTGCCTGCCAAATTCCAGGGGACATATGTCAAGTACTCCCAAGAACTCTCCTCACACTTTCCTATAGTGCTCTGGTGCTGAGGAGTCCTCTCAACTTGGCTTGGGATGGGGAGGAAGAACCTCCCTCCCATCCCTACCTCCAGGCTGATACAACTCTTTTCGCACACAGTCTTACTTACCAATCTTCTCTCTCATCAAAGTCCCAGTCTCCTTTTCTATGTAGGCAGGATATGGGCAAAGAGGCTCATCTGGTTTGGGGCAACCCCTTAGTAAGTCCTGCATAGATGGTCTTACTCTAACCCTTCTTTAAGTGTAGGCCCTTTCCACATCAGTTTGGGGCCTCAGCCAAAACTGACAACAGAAAAGTCCCATTTGTTACAAAAGCAAAGGCTCAATGAGAACCACAGCCAAGGCAGAGCTGAAAGGGTATTCTCAGTTTATCATATGAAATATCATTTCAGACATAACTATTTCTTTATGTTTGATGAACTTCCTTTGGGTTAGTGGAGAACTCAAACAGAACTGCTGAAGAAGGTCAGGTTGCAACCATCGAGGTGATGCTAGAAAGAGAGAAAGCTTCTGATGTGAACAAAGAATACTGATAGTCCTTCCTACTGAACTATTAAGGCAGAATTAAGTAGAAATTAATGTGGGTACAGACAAGGGGAAGAAAGGGTAGGTCAGGGTTGGTAATGAAACACCAGGAGTTGAGGTCAATAGCACAAGGGACTAGAGTCAGGTTTGCTGAACTCAGGTCGAGAAAAACAGAGACTAGAGTCAGGTAGGGTAAGAGAAGTATTATATCTCTGAATCAACAGATGAGTGCTGGAGAATTCGCTCATTTTCTGGGATAAGAACATCTAAGGCTTTAAATGCCAGAAAACTTACTCACGCATGCACATACGTCACAAGTATTTCTTGCATGCCTATTCTGTATCAAGTACTATGGTAGGCACTAGGATCATAGCAATAAACACAATAGAGTTTACTCAGATGAGAAAGAAATAAACCACATTCAAGGAACTAAAAGAAATTCAGTTTGGCTGGAGCACAGAGTGCGAAAAAAATAGATGGTAGAGACCAAATCATACAGGTCACTTGGACAATTTTAACGGATCTAAATTTCATTTCAGAGGCACTAAATAAAAGGATTTTAAGCAGGAGATAACAAGCTTCGTGTTTTAGAAAACCACTTTGGCTGCAATGTAGAAAACCGATTGAAAAGAGATATGACTGAAGGGTAGAGACAAGTTAAGGAGACTTGGGGAGTGAGGTGAAGGAGTAGGTCAAGGTTTCTAGCACAGGCAATTGGGTGGATGGTGTTACCATTCATTTAGATACAGACACAGCAGGAAATTCAATTTTATGGCAAGGAGTGGAGGGGCAGGAAAATGGAGACAAGTTTACTTTTGGACATGCTTGTGAAGCACCCCATCAGAGATAACCAGTAGGAAGCCGAAGGTTAGGAGAGAGAAATGGACTAGACATATTTATTTGTCAGCATTTATAGGATGGGTAGAGGAAGACAAGCTTGCAAAGGGGAATGGAGTATAGCTAGAGAAGTAGGTGGAGAGTGAGGAGAGAATGTGATGTCTCAAAGTCAAGTGTCTATTAGCCTCCTCCTCCACTGGGCTTTATTTATCTTCTTGTGGGTCCAGACAATCATGAACCTTCCTGAAACTAGGCTTAACTAATATTACCAGTAGATTTAGGAATGTAGTTATTACTATTTTAAAACAGTTCCTCCAGGCAACTGGGAGCAAACAAGGCGTATTGTTTACTCCCTGGGTCTATGTAATGTCCCTCAGCATTATCTCATTAAGAAGACCTTAATCAGTGGTTCTCAACTTTGGCTGTACACTGGAATGATCTGGGGGGATTTAAAAATACTGATAAATGGACTCCATCCCTCAATTTAATTGGCCTAGAATGCTGCCTGGGAATTGGAATTTTTAAAAGCTCCCCAGGTGATTCTAAATATGTAGTCATGATTGAGAACAATTGATCTAGATCCTACTTAATGAAGGCAGCTTCTGATCTTGCATCAGTGTTTGCGAATAAAGGACATAAATTATTCTCTAGAGAACCGCTTTGTTTAGCTTAATGGAAAAAGTGAAAAGTTTGAGCAGGCTCTTAAGGAACAGCAAATGAACGAAGGGGTGAACATACCCATTGGTGGGGATAGTGAAGACATTGGCCTGGCTTCAGCAGATGATTCCATGTGAATGTCAACTACTTTGACACATCTTGTCTAAATTGTCCCTAGCTGACCAGTGACATAGTCTGGCTCTCTAGTAGCAGTACCAGACAGAGAACCAGAAGAGTGACCCGTTACATGGGAGAAAACAATAGGTGATTGCTTAATACTAGGCTCAGGAAAGTGGAGAAGTGATTGAAATGTGTTTTTGTCTCTCTCTTGTGAAGCCATTTAATTAACAAATAAATTCCACAATATGTAACAACTTGGTAATCCCAAGGCATGTTGCTTCGCCTTCCTTAAAAGGCATGTTAAGAAGGCTGTTTATGTGATCATATTTTTATTTTACTCATGTTATTAAAAGAGCGGCATTCTACTTCAGTGGCTTTCCCACCTACCTTTTTCTAATCCCCTCCTTGTATCTTCTTTCTTTGTTCCTGGCTCTTTCTGCCCTATACCTCTCTTTTTCATTCCTTCCCTCCACTTCCTTCGCTTTCTCCCACGCGTTTACTTTTCACTAGCATCACACCTTGCCCTAAGCGCTTCGCCTTTTATTTCTTTTTTGATCTTCATACTTTCTTTGTTTTACTCACACTTAGGCACACCCCCCCCCTTACTCTTTTTTTAGCTCTGTCTTCCACTATTCTCCCTGAACCCTTAAACAGTCTTCCTACCTCCTTAACAGAGTATTATGGGAGAAAAAGAGTGGAGAAGTAGGAGATCTGGGTTCCAGGCTCCACCCTGACAGTTGTATTACCTGGGTAAGCCACTTACACATTCTGGACCTCAGTTTTCTCATATGAAAAGAAAGCTGTTGTGGATCAGTGGTTCTCAGCCCTGACTACATAGAGTAGAATCACCTGGAGAGCTTTTTAAACTAATTCCAACGGCAAGGTCCCATTTCAGACCAGTTAAGTCAGAATATCTGGTGGTGGGGCAATTACCGGGTCTATTTTCCCTGACTCGGGCAGTATAAGGAGACTATTCTCAGAACTTCCAAAATTCCATCTCATCTTCTTTGGCCTATATCAAGTTTGGCTCTGCTTTTGAGATCCTTTCCCATTTCATAGTTTCAAGATTCTAGGTTTTTAAGACTGGGTGAAAACAAATGGGAATGAGCAAATAGCACCAGGGATGCAGTTAAGAAGGAATCTGAAAGAATTGGCTGTAAATCACATTTAATTTAACCACATCAGTAATGGCTTGTGCGAGGCACACACCACACAGTAAGGTATACAGACTTGTACATGGGAAAATCTCAATGAGAGAAGGTACAACACTAATCTAAATGCTAATCAGAAATGTTAACCTGAATAAAAAGATTAAAATGTTGAATAAAACCCAAGAATTGAGTAAAAATCAAGAACTTCAGTTTCATATAACTATTGATTTATAGAGCCTGGAAGAATTGTTAGGGATTGTCTAATTCAGCAGTTTTTGAAGGGAAGTCTGCAAACCTCAGGGGGTTTCCAAGACCCTTTCAGGGGTCTGTGAAGTCAAAACTATTTTCACAATGATACTGATGTTATTTGCCTTGTTAACTATGTTGGCATTTGGACTGATGGTACCAAAGCAGTGGAGGGTAAAATGGCTGGAGCCTTAGCACAAATCAGGGCCATGGCACTGTATTATCATTGTATTCTTCACCACCACACACTTGAGGTAAACAACAACAGAGCAAGTTTCACTTAAGCATGTCCTTAATGAAGCAGTAAATTTTTCTTATTTTATTAAATCTTGAGCTTTGAGTACACATCTTTTTAATATTCCACATGATGGAACGGGAAGTATGCATAAAGCACTTCTACTGCATTCGAAAATACAATGATAATCTCGAGGAAAAGCACTTCTGTGATTGCTTGAGTTGTGAGTTAAACCAGCTGCTTTGTATTTTATTTTTTTAATGCTGCATCATTTTTGCTTGAATTAATGGTTAATAGGCAAACTATGGTTACTCAGTCTTGGATATTTGGCAGATATTTTCTTCAGTGTGAACAAAGTGAGCCTGTCACTTCAAGGAAAAAACTGACAGTATTTGTTGCCAACGATAAAAATTTGAACTTTCAAGCAAAAAAATAGAATTTTGGGTAAACTTGGATCTACCTCTGTGAGCCTGACAGATTCCCAAAACTTAAAGACCTTTCTGATGAGGTTGGTAGTGATATTAACGAAGCGATTTTTTGATAAAACCCAAAAAAACCAATCCTGTTGCCATCGAGTCTATTCTGACTCCTAGCGACCCTATAGTACAGAGTACAACTGCACCCTAGGGTTTTCAAGGAGTGGCTGGTGGATTTGAACTGCTGATCTTCTGGTTAGCAGCCATAGCTCTTAACCACTGTACCAAAATATGCCACCATCTGGAAGATCTGTATAGCTCAATAAACCGATATTTTCCAAATGACCAATGAATGATGTTACAAAATCATGCATAAGTAAAAGATTCATTCAAATTACAAGACAGACCAATGGATTTTAATGTAATAGAGTATGAAAAGTTCATCGATACAGTTTTGGATTCCACATTGCAAGTAACCTTCAAAAAATCACTACTAAATAAACACCCATGGAAGCAGCAGTCAAGAAATCAAAAGACGCATTGCATTGGGTAAATCTGTTGCAAAAGACCTCTTTAAAGTGTCGAAAAGCAAAGATGCCACCTTGAAGACTAAGGTGTGCCTGACTCAAGCATGGTGTTTTCAATCACCTCATATGCATTGGAAAGCTGGATGATGAATACGGGAAGACCAAAGAACTGATGCCGTTGAATTGTGGTTTTGATGAAGAATATTGAATATCCATGGACTACCAAAAGAATGAACAAATCGGTCTTGGAAGAAGTACAACCAGAATGCTCCTTAGAAGCAAGGATGGCGAGACTACGTCTCACATACTTTGGACATGTTGTCAGGAGGGATCAGTCCCTGGAGAAGGACATCATGCTTGGTAGAGGGTCAGCCAAAAAGAGGAAGACCCTCAACAAGACAGACTGACACAGTGGCTGCAACAATGGCCTCAAGCATAACGATTGTGAGGATGGTGCAGGACCAGGCAGGTTTTGTTCTGTTGTACATAGGGTCGCTATGAGTCGGAATCGATTCAACGGCGTGTAACAACAATTGAGTTTTGGTGTAGTATAAAACAAGAATATCCAAATTATCTGAAAAGACTATTAAATACCTCTCCCTTTGCCTATTACATGTCTGTGGGAGGACTGACTTTTTCATATAGATAAACCAAAATAACATATTGCAATAAATCGAATGCACAAGCAAATATAAGAATCTAGCTGTCTTCTATTAAGCCAGACACTGAAGAGATTTGCTAAAATATAAAATACCACTCTTCCCACTAATTTTTTTAAAATCAAGCTATTTTTAATAAGATGTGTTATTTATGTTAATACATGATGGGACTTATTATTGTTATTTCTGGATGAAGTAATAGATAATTCTTAATTTTAATTTCTATATAGTAAGTATTGATAGCTATAATCAATGAAAGCTTAGAAAAGCTCATTGGGTTCTTCAATAATTTTTAAGAGTGTAAAGGAGACCTGAGACCAAAAAGTTTGAGAACTGCTGGTCTAATATGATAACCTATTGGAGGACAGAGAATATATCTGTTTTACCTCACACATCACATCTAGCCCTATAGACCTAGTACAGAATTATGTCTAACTTTCGTGCCACAGTGGAAAACAAAACAAAATGCTGAAGAGCCAGTCAGGCAGTTTCATTCTTTGATTCAACAAATATTTACTGTTCTAGGCACTAGGAATACGTTAGTGAACAAAACATAAAAAATCCCTCTCCTGTGTAGCTTTCACTCTAACGGTTCTGTGTTCTAGTCCTAATCCTGTCCCTAACTCATTGTGTAACTTGCGTAAATGGGGAATCTGGAAAGAATGATCCCTTAAGGGTCTTCAGAATTCTATGAAGCTATAACTTCGACTGGACTTCTAGAGGTGACCCTGCTGATTCACCTGAAAAGCTGCCCTTCATTTTTACCTAGCTAACTCCTACATATTCTAAATGTCGCCTCTTTTGGGAGGTTTTCCCTGACCCTCAGGTTAGTAATCCTTGTAATACCCAAATACAATACTAAACTCTCCCCTTTTTTAGGACACCCATCGAAGCGGGTATATGCTTGTTCAATATCTCTTTTTCATACCAGACTGTGAGGTCCCTGCAGGCAGAAACTGTGCCTACCTCTTTCACCATATGTGTGAAACAGAGCAGGTTCCTGATAGTCTTAGAGAGGTCTCCCTTGGCCACCTATTTAAAATTTTACCTCTCTCTCTACTACTTCCTAATTGCCTTACTTGCTTTTTATATTTTTATCCTTAGCACTTCTCTGTATGTAACATACTATTTATTTTACTTAGTTATCTATCATGCTTACTATCTATGGTGGGGGTGGGGAGCCTATAATAATGAAAATTCCAAGAGGGCAGGTATAATCTCTTTTGTTGGTTGTGTATTCCCAGTGCCTAATAGCACGCCTGGAATAGGAGGAACTCGATAATTTTTTGCTGAATAAATGTGTTGCCTGAACAAACCATCCATGGTAGAGCACATACATTGAGTCATATTTTTAGCAGCGGGGTTGGATTTGAGTTTATTCATACGTAGGTTTTCACCTAGTGTCTCTTGTGTCTACAAATAAACATTTGTGTGATTTTAACAAGGTCATAAGCAAAAGTCTGTGATATGTAAACAGAGCAACATAAACTGACCCATGCGGTGAACGGCTCATGACCCTTACCATGGCTGGACCATAAAGATGTAGAAGGCCAAATGCAATTAATGTCGGCTTGATCATTCTCTAAAACCATTTACAAGTCTGTCTTAAACACATTTTTGAGGAAATCAAGGGCATATGAACAAAGCAAAAGAATCATCTTTAAAAAATCGTCTACATGAATGAAGAACAGAGTTTAAAAGATCTTGGAGCAATAAACCAAAGATATAAAACATAAACTCTTCAAAAGCACATAAATAACTGAAATAGATAATATTTGTTCTCTGAAAATATAGTTTGTAGAATGGAGGGAAAGTTAAATAGCAAGAAAATTAAGTAAACAAAAGCAAGTAAACTGTAGCACGTTAAGACTTATAATCCAATCAGGAAACAGCAAGTTTGAAATGCTTAGCCATTTCAAATTCATCCACCATGATATAACTGGAGTCTAGATGTAAAAAGGAAATATCAACATAATTAAATTTAAGGTTGTGTGGACTTAAGAACTATAAAATAAACTGTATCAAATTATAAAGAGGAAGAAACAACGATGTGCAGAAGAGGAACAGTTGTTCTTTTAGAAATAATCCTTATTTTGAGACTTAGATGACTCACTAGACAGAGAATCATTAATTCCCCTCATGGCATTTAAAAAGTATTTCAATGTAATAATTTAGTATGGAATAAATGTTTAGAATCATTGTAGTTGGAAAAATAGTTTTCTACTTTTCAAGTGTAACTCAAAAGTCTTTAACATTAGGATATCCTTATACTGATAAATCAGGGTTGAATTCTTAAAATTCAATTTTTCAAAAAATATCAGTTTTACTCCTCTGAAGTGTGCTCATAGGTAAAATTCTGAACCATACAGAAGCATTATCTTTATCGAAACATTGCAACTGTCTACACAAATTACTTAAATAAAAACTGAAGTGAAGATATTGAAACTGACTTGTCCATGTTGAAACATTCATTTAAGTTCAGAATTTTTTTGAACTAGACATATTTCCAAGAAGTTGGACAAAAGATATTTCTCCCATAAAATGATTCAATTTAAAGATTTATTATACACTTAATAAATTTCAAACCCTGTCCTGGGCATTGGAAATACAGGTATGGACAAGACATGGTCCTTGTCTTCCAAAGCTGATGGTCTCAAAGGGGAACAAAAAAATGCCCACAAATAACTATAATATAATGACAGCTATATATGCCTTCTCACAGAGACATATGTGACAGAGAAGAAATGCTCTATAGGGTTTTCTAGGCTATAATCTTTACAGGAGCAGAGGAGATAGCCAGTTCTTTCTCCTACGGAGCTGCTGGGTGGGTTCTAACCACCAATCTTTCACTAGCAGCTGAGTGCTTAACCATTGTGCCACCAGGACTCCTTATGAATCAGAACCAACTCAACAGCACACAACAACAACAACAGATATGCCTAAAGAGGGCAAAGCTGATGGCCACAGAGAAGAAGGATACATTACTCACTTCTAAAAGCTGTTATAGAGTCCCTGGGTGGTGCAAATGGTTTAACACTCAGCTACTAACTGGAAGGTTGAAGACTTGAATCCACCCAGAGCAGAGGTGCCTCAGAAGAAATCCTGGTGATTTACTTCTGAAAAGATCACACCCATTGAAAATCTTATGGAATGCTGTTCTGTGCTTCCACATATGGGGTTGCCATGAGACTTGATGGCAACTGGTTTGGTTTTTTGGTTTAATAGAGCTGTTATAAAGCTTTGGCCATAATAACTTAGTGAATGGTTCTAGACAGAAAAAAAAAAAAAATACACTGGTGACAATGGGTTGGTAAATCCCCCTTCGTCTCTCTATCTTTCCATACAATTTCAGAGATCTGGAGATGGACACTTACTATTTTCAACTTTCAGGTGACAGGGAGCAAGAGGTCCTTTGAACACTGACACAGGCATACCATAGTAGGAACCCCATTTGAATACTCTGTTCTTAATTCTACAACCAAACACCTCAACATACAGACCCAACTTGAAAGGGTCAAGAAAAATAAGTACATCAGTCTTATTGTGATACTCATATTTCTCCCACTGTGGCAAGTAAGAAGGAAATGTATTTTTAGATTCATCTCTTACTAGATCCCTAGAGAATTTCATATAGAAGAGCCTCAAATTATCCATGTTCCCATAAAGCCTTCAACTTCAACCTCTTATTCCCACTTGTAGAAGATGACGTCAAATTTTACTCTACAACAAAGTTTTAGGCCATTGATACAAATATCCTAAACTTCCTGTCGTGGTCATCTAGTGCTGCTGTAACAGAAATACCACAAGTGGAAGGCTTTAACAAAGAGAAATTTATTCTCTCACAGTCTAGTAGGCTATACAAGTCCAAATTCAGGGCATCAGCTCCAGGGAAAGGCTTTCTCTTCTCTGTTGGCTCTGGAGGAAGATCCTTGTCACCAATCTTCCCTTGGTCAAGAAGCTTCTCAGGCACAGGGACCCTGGGTCCAAAGGACATGCTCTGCTCCTGGCACTACTTTCTTGATGGTATGAGGTCCCCCTGTCTCTCTGCTTGCTTCTCTCTTTTATATTTCAAAAGAGATTGGCTTAAAACGCTATCTAATCTTGTAGATTTCATCAATGTAACTGTCGCTAATCCATCTTATTACATTATAGTGATAGGTTTTACAACACATAGGGAAATCAATCATACAATACTGGGAATCATGACCCAGCCAAGCTGACAGACATTTTTGGGGAACACAATTCAATCCATGACACTTCCATTCTAACAACCTCAAAACCTTTGTTATCTTTCAGTGTACTGCTTAAGAGCTAAGATACTAGAATCAAGGCGCATGGAATTAAATCTTGCTCACACCACTTATTGGCTTTGAGATGCTCTTGCTGTTCTCTCTCTCATTCATTCAACAAGCATTCACTGAACCCAATGTCAGTTACTGTACCAGACATCGTTGTGGTTGTCGTTAGTTGCCATCAAATCGATTCTGACTTATGGCCGTTTATTACAGAGTAGAATTGATCCATAGGGTTTTCTTGACTGTAATCTTAATGGAAGTAGATTGCCAGGCCTTTTCTTCCACAGTACTGGTGGGTGGGTTTGAACTGCCAACCTTTAGGTTAACGGTCAAATGCAAACCATTTGTGCCATCCAGGGAACTGTTCCACTGATATTTACACTGTAAGCTGACAGGATGTAATAATAAGTTGGATTTGGTGTATGAGGGAGACACCTGGCTTGAGGGTGATGCTGCTATAAACCAGCAGAGGGAAAACAGAGCAAGAGGAGCAGATTTCCAGGGGAATGGTGAGCTCCGTTTTGGGATATGTTGGTTTTAAAATACTGCAGGACATTCAAGGGAAAATGTGTAGCTAGTGAATGATTCTGCCACTTACTAGCTGTGTGACCTTGGGCAAGTTACTTAACCTCTCTGAATAATGGAGATGCTAATAATAATACCTACCTCATACAACCATGGACTCAAACATACCAATAATCATGAAGATGGCCCAGGACTAGGCAACATTTCGTTCTGTTATACATAAGGTTGCGATGAGTCAGAGCTGACTCCATGGCAACGAACAACAACGTAGGCTTTTTCTGACACTAAATATAAAGCACTTAGAACTGTGCCGAGTCCATGGTAGGGACTCTGTTCAGTGCTAAATAAATGAATAAAATAAGGTTGGCTATAAGGATCTGTATTTAAGGAGAGGAATTCTGGCAGGAGATGAAGCTTTTTGATCTTCACGATCATGAAGGATCACAGAGGGAGTGATAGAGTCATGGCAGTAAATGACTCAAAGAAAGCATGTAGTATATAAAAAGCAGAAGAACCCCTGCATGGTGGGCTTGTTCTCTTATTTCAGCCTGTCAAATCCTTCAATTACCACATTTCATCATTTCAAAGATGATTTTTTTCACATTCTTAACATCTCTAAAAAAGGATGCATCTTACAATCGATGACGTCATAGTTTAATTATCTGAGTTCTTTCTTTCTTAGTGATACATAAAATAATGGTGTGTGTTTCGACAGCATCTTAGATTTGATGAGATGTAAGAAGTGCGCTCACTTTTCTTTGAACCTCAAAACACCCTTACATGAGCCTCTCACATAACATTTATTTTAATCTGCCCTGTATTATAGATGTCTGTCAACTATCGGACTGCAAGGTCCCCAAGGGTCAAGGAAGCTTTTCTTTTTTGTTTATCTAAGGACACGCTAAACAATCGTGCCTACAGAAGAACTTGAAAATATTTACCTGAATGAAATTGAATTCCAAAGCACAATATGAATTTTTAGAATTTCTGATATTTTGCAATTAGCTTCATTACTGTTCCTGTCCCTTAGTATAAAGCCAGTTGTCGTCGAGTTGATTCTGACTCATGGCAGCTCCACGTGTGTCAGAGTAGGACTGTGCTCCATGGGGCTTCCAGTGGCTGATTTTTTGGAAGTAGATTGCCAGGCCTTTCTTTTGAGGCACCTTTGGGTGGACTTCACTGCCAATCTTTTGGTTAGCAGCAGACTGCATTAACTATTTGCACCACCCAGGGACTCTACTTGCTTTATACTGTTCTTTAAAACAACCCAGGCTTAAGAGCACTACCAACTTTAGCCTTATCCTAAAGAAGAATGTCTGTAAAATTATGGTTTTGTTATACTAGCTATATTTTTTCTAACACAAATTAAAATAAATATAACTATTAAAGTAAAAAACAAAATCTTTGTATCATTAAAATAACTTCCTACGCCACCAGTGGCACATGGACCCTGTGGGAGGTACTGGCTGAGAGGCTCCCTGAGGTCCCTTCCAACTCTAGCAGCTTGTGTTTCTAAAGTCTTCTCTGGGGAAGTCATGGTAGTAATGCCCTCTCTTGAGCCATTTACCAAAATGCATTAAATGAATCTTTAACAGGGAATGTTTCGACAACAGCCCCAGGGGATGGAATGTGACTTAATAAGCCTTCCTGCACCTCTAATGATCGGGATAGCATCCCCTTTATGTCTCCCCTCTGAGTGTGGTACTCTCTGCACACTCTGCCTTTCTGCAGCCTCTGCTTTCCTGCAGGGCTCGGTCTGTGTTTGCTTGCCCAGATCTCCCCTCCGAGGGCTGTTTATGTTTGCACACTTGGCTTGTCCTATGGACTTGTCTAACTAAACCCCCCTTTGAGGGCTGTATATTTTTGCACAGTCTGGCTCTCTTAGGGATCCTTTTGACCATTAACACCTCTGGCTTACCTTCTCTTGCAGTTACACCAAAGTCTTTGCTGCCCTTGCCTCAAGCAAATAAGCCCAACACAATTCTATTCTTAACTATTCTTCTGTGTATTTCCATTTATTTTCTGTACTTTCTATAACAAACATGTATAAAGTTTGTAATAGAAAAGCTATAAATTTTAGTTTTTAGAAATGTGAAGAGGATATCTGGTCATAGATGTAATAACAGCATTTTTACTTCAGTGTTCTCCCTCAAAACACACTGGTAACAACAAAAAGAATGAAACACAGCATTAAGAAAAAAGCCCATTGTCAATGAAAAAAGAATACAGCCATGATACCAAACCATAATTACAAAGTATACCAACCAAGTGTTAGACTTGTTTGCTTGAAGTAGAATAAAGATTTTCCCAAAAGTGTTACAGTCTTAGAAGCATACTCAGAGATCTTTTGTTAGTACTAGGAAGTTTAAGGGTATGCCACTAGAGAAATGAGGAGTGTCCCTATAGAGAGTTACCTCCTCACCACAGAAGAGATGGAATTGAAGAAGAAGCTATGTTGACCTCCCACTTTTATCGTTTACCGAGAGTCTAGACCTGAAGGGAATTTTCTGTGAGTGACAGTGACCTCTGGAATGCAGAAGACAGAGGAGGGAACATACTTCCAGAGCAAAGGAAATATAAACTTGGTGGAAGAATGTGTAAACAACAAATCCTGAATTCCTAATAAGCATAGTAGACTACTGCAGATTACTCCTCCCCACCACACGTTGTTCTTTAGCAGTAGATGACCCCATTCCAAGGTGGGTAATAGTCAGAATAGGAGAAATAAAACTATCATTATTTGCTGATAATATTAACCCAAAAGATTCTACAAATTGCCTCCTTTGTCATGAGACCAGAAGAACTGAATGGTGCCTGGCTACCATTGCTGAATGTTTTGGTCAAAGATGCTATAGAGGAATCCTAATCAAAAGAGAAAAAATGTGGAAGAGAATTCAAATTCTCATGGAATACAGACTTTCTGGAGTCGTTGAGGCTGGATGAGCCCCTAAAACTATTGCCCTGAGATAATCTTTAAACCTTAAACCAAAAATATCCCCTGGAATCTTCCTTAAACCAAACAACAGTTTAGCTTAATTAGTAAAGATTGTCTGCCTTGAGCAGTGTGCGCTTTTAAAGAACTATCTATCTGGGATCAAACCGACAACAGCAGCTCAAAGATTGGATAGGAAACTTAGGGGGCAGTGAGTTTATGTTAATGACAGAGGAACAATTCAGTGACTTAAAGAATGTAATCCATGTCACTGAAATGTACTGTAGGAATTGTTGAATTGGTATATGTTCTGTTATGTACATTCTCAACAATGATAATAAAATAAAATAAATTATTTTAAAAAGATTCTATAAACTATTAGAATTAATAAGTGAATTTATCAAGAATTAACAAGTGAATTAATTTGAGAATAAGTGGATATAAGGTCAACATACAAAAATCAATTTGATTATGATATACTAGGAACAACCACACAGAAAACAGAAATTTTAAAAAGATAACATATACAATAACTTCAACAAACATCAAATACCTAGGAATATATCTAATGAAAGGTAGGTCAGACCTCTAACTCGAAAACTACAAAATATTACTGAGAGAAATAAAGAGATCTAAACAAACACAGGAATTTACCATATTTATGGAATGGAAGACTCATTATTGTAAAGATGGTAATTCTCCCCTAATTAAACTACAGATTTAATGCAATCCTATCAAAATCTTAGCAGAAATTAACAAGCTGATTCTAAAATTCATATAGAAATGGGAATGGCCAAAAGTAGCCACGGTAATCTTGAAGAAGAAAAACAAACCTAGAAAAGATACTACCAGATATGAAGACTTATCATAAAGCAATAGTATAAAATACCAAGGTATTGGCTTAAGAATAGACAAAGTGACAAATGAAACATAGACTCTGCAAACAGATCCACATATGTATGATAACGTGATTTATGACAAGGACAACATTGCAGTGCGATGGGAAAAGGATGGTCTTTTTCTTTTTAAAAATATTTTTCTTGTGTTGTCAGTGAAGTTTTATACAGCAGATTAGTTTCCCATTCAACAATTTCTACACAAATTGTTCAGTGACATTGGTTACTTTCTTCACAATGCGTGAACATTCTCATTATTTCCGTTCTGGTTGTTGTTCCGTTTCCATTAATCTAGTTAAAGATGACGTTTCTCAATGAATGGTGTTGAGTCAATTGGATATCCATATGGAAAAAATGTTTACTGACCCCTAGCTTATATTATACAATAAAACAATTCCAGATGGATTGTGGAACTAAATAAGAAAGGTAAAACAGTAAGGCTTTTACAGGAAATACAGGACATCTTTGTGATAGTGGAGCATGCAAATATTTCTTAAACAAGACACAAAAGTGCTAATCATAAAAGAGAAAATTGGTAAATTAGACTATGTTAAAATGAGAACCTCTGTTTATCAAAAGACACCACTAAAGGAGTGAAAGGCAAGTGACTGTGTGAGAGAAGATATTTGTAGTACATTTATCTGTCAAAAGACTCATATCTAGAATACATAAAGAAAAGGATAGACAACTGAATAGACAACTGAGCAAAAATTCGAACAGACACCTCATAAAACAGACTACTCAAATGATCAATAATCATATGAAAAGATGCTCAACTTCATTAGTCATCGAGTCAATATAAATCAAAATTACAATGCAATACCACCACACATCCATGAGAACGGCTCAAAAAAAAAAAAAAAAAAATCAAGTGTTGACAAAGTTGTGGAGAAACCAGAACTTTCATACACTGCTGATAAGAATGTAAATTTGTACAAATAGTTCAACAGTATCTGTTAAAGTGGAACATATATATATATCTTATAATCCTGCTATTTTACTTCAAGGTATATACTCAATAGAAATGTACACAAATATACTAAAAGATATCTACTAGGTGTTCCTAGCAGCACTTAGTTAAAGTTAAAAACTGGAAATCTAAATATCCATCAGCAGCAGAACAGATATATAAATCGTGATACATTCACACAGTGGGATTCCATACAACTATGAGAATGAGCAGTCCACAACTACATCCAACAATGAGGATGACTCTCACAAATATAATGCTGAGTGAAACACCCCCCCCCCCCACATAAATATAAATACTATGTGATTCCAGGATAATGGTTACTTTGAGGGAGAGAGTAATGGCTGGAAGGGAACACAGAGGGGCTTCTGGGCTGCTGGTAATATTTTGATACTTGATTAGGGTGCTGGTTGTGTGAGTGCGTTCGGTTTGTGAAAATTCACTTAGGGTATCTGTGCATTTTTGTGTGTATGGCATGCATCAATAAATTTTTTAAAAATCCTAACTATCCAATATTATAAAATTGAGAGATTTCACACACAAAGATAATCCGTATTTTTGTCTTCTTTTAAAAAAAATTTGAAGATCTGTTACTGACAGCTCACCTCCAAGAATCCTCTGGAGCAGGGGCTGTACCCTTCAGATAGGGTATGGATTACACCCAACCAACTCCACTCATTAACACTCCTTCTCTGGCCTCTATAGGCATCTGAGTTTGTGTCTCTGGGAACGAAGGCTGCTCTATAGATTCCTTAACTCAACTCTGAGTCGCTAGTACTGAGCTCATTCTTTGCCCTGTCTGCTCTCTTTGCCTCTGACCACTCTTGCTCCCAACCACCAATCTCCACTCTCATGCCGACTGAGCCTCCAAAACTCTCTAGTCATCTCCGCCTGAAGCCTTCTCTCTCAGCCCTCTGGCCCTCATCTGATCACATTTGTTCTCATGTGCCCCAAGTCCTTCCCTCTCTCTTCTTATCCACATCCCTATTTCATTCATTTATCCATCTGCTAATTCAGTAAACATTTACTGAGTGCCTACTATGTGCCAGACTCTCTAACAGGGGCAGGAACACAAGGGTGAACTGAGGCACAGTCTCTGGCCCTGAGCATCTACCCTTCGATGGCTAGTTAAGACAACATGGGAGAGTCACTACAGAGATAAAGCATTAAAAGAGTCCTAGTAAGGCTGAGATTAATTCTGTCTGGGGAGAAGGGCATGGGGGGTTCCCGAGACCCCTTGTGGAAGAGTTGTTTTGTGAGCTAGGCTTTGAAGAACTGTAAGTTATTTGGATATGCAGAGATTAAAGGAGGTTATTCCAGAGAAAGACCCAAAATTGCAGGATTCTAGTTTCATCTGGGAGAGAGTTAAGTACTTTAGTGTGGCTGGAGGTACAGACAGGGAGCAGTGGGAAGTAAGGTTGGAAAATTAAGCTAGGGCCAGATCGTGGAGGCCATAGACACCTCACTAAGGACTTCATTTTATAGACAGTGCAGACTATGCAAAGATTTAAAAAAAACGGAGGGTAGAGCTGTGATTATGAAGAGTCCATTTCACCCATGCTCATCTCAACTCTTTCTGAATCCCTCAGCCTCCCCTTAAGCTCTACCTATCATTACTGCCAACTGAATCCCCAACACCTCCTCAAAAATCTCTCCCCTCCCACCAGACAGCTCTTAGGTGTAGGGGATGATGGTCACCATGTACTTCTTTCTCCCTGCTCTTCTGCTGGGGAGCCTCAGGTCTCTGTAAAGTGTGCCCTTTTATTTTAAATTTTTAGTTGCCCAAGAATTTGTTAACTTCCAAACCTACAGTATCTCTTTCCTACACTTTGAGGCAGAAATTTTACTGGCTCTAAACTCATAATAATTGCTCACGCACATCCACTACCCCACAGCACAAAGAAATTTTTGTTTGTCAAATCGAGTAGTAAAGAATGTTGTTTCCATTAATTTTACTACCTATGTACCTCCTGGAGGCAGGGCAAGGCAGTTTAGTTTAACCAAACCAAACAAAGCATTTTAGTGGGCTTATAAATGAGTACTTATTTGCAGTTGTTCTAAATCATCCCTGCCAGATGGTCATATTTTAAATATTTCCAAGGAGGAAGATTTCACTAGCTCCCTCAATAACCTATCTTAATGTTTTCAAACCTCTTTGAAAGTTCTTCTGAAAATCTAATGTCTAGGAGACTCTACAATTTATCATCCAAACTGGGATATTTTTTAAAGTATTAATAATTACCACAGGAATAAATTGGAACAGTTCTGGGTAAACTGGGACATACAGTCACCGTACTAATGGCAATCCCTCCTGATGTGAGTGTTGTCTACTTCATTTTACTTGGTTCTCGGCAGAGAAGAACAGCTGGTCCCCACGGTTCACGTAACAACCTTAAGCTTTTACTTTTTTGTCAGTTGGTGGAAAAAGCAGCAGAAGTCTGAGCAGGAAAAACTTCAAGAATATTTTCCTTGCCCTTTTCCCATTTGATAATGATGATGATGATGATGATGATGATGATACTTACAGAGCACTTATATACCAGGCACTCTAGGTAGTGCTTTGCCTGTATTATTTTATTTAGTTTTCAAAAGATCTATATTATTATTATCATCCTTGTTTTACAGATGAAGAAATGGGACACAGAGAGGGAGAGCATCTTGCCTAAGGGTACATACACTACCAGGATTTGCCCCTAAGCAGGATCCTGAGGCTAGATTTTTAACGAAGTCACTCGCCTCCTGGCCTCCTGCAAGACCCTGAAAGGGAAAACCTTTTGCTGCAGTGCCCTACCCTGAATGGCTAAACTTATAATATTGCATTATAATAAGAACATTTCGGAACACTTTAAAGTTTATGAAATATACATTATCTTCCTGAATCCTCACAACACTGTGAGGCGGTCGATGAAGATCATCATTCTTCCCATTTAATAAATGAGGGGAATTGAGGCTCAGAAAGAAAACTTAAGCTATACAGAGAGCAAGTGGCATAGCTGGGACTACAGACCCAGGGCTCTGACTGCTGGTCCGTTGCTCTTTAAACAAATTGCTAATGATTTAACATGTGATCTTTTTCATGGGCATTTCCATTTTAACCGAGCCTTCCTGAAAAAGCAAAGCCTATCACAAAGAGACCCTTTCTGAATGGGGGAATTTAATCCATCATGGCATGTGTAGGGGAGGCGTTTGAGGATGGAGAGCCTCTCTAGTAGCCTTCAAACCACACACGTCTCAATGTGACTTCCTTGATTCTTCTGTTTAAGGCCACACTAAAGATCTAGGTACACAGAAGCAACGCCATTAAAAAAAAAAAAAAAGTCACATTTTTTTGCACAAGTAGGTGGATTTTCGAAGGAGCCCTAGTGGCGCAGTGATTAAGCACTTGGCTGCTAACCAAGTGCTAAAGGTTGATGGTTCAAACCCGCCAGCCGCTCCGCAGGAGAAAGACGTGGTAGCCTGCTTCTATAAAGATTACAGCCTTGGAAACCCTATGGGGGAGTTCTACTCTGTCCTATAGGGTTGCTAGGAGTTGGAATCAATCAATGGCAACGGGTTTGGTTTTAGGTGGATTTTCAGCTAGTTTTCCTCAAGGCTTTGTGCAAAGGCAGCACGACATCAGGCCACCAAGGCCTGTCACATGACAAAGGTGGCACGAGAGAGAATATGAACCAGAGAGTCATGGGACAAACCTACCCCTGGAAACAATGTTTGTTCTTACGTCCAGTGGCTGGATTCAGTCCTCTGCTTTCTGAGATGGGGCACAGAAGGGTTTGAGCAAGAAGCTCTTGCTTGGAAGGTGTTACGGATTGAATTGAAAAATATATGTTGACGTCTTAATCCCTGAACCTGTGAATGTGATCCCGTTTGGAAATAGGGTTTTTCATTTTTATGTTAATGAAGTCATACCAGAGTTGGGTGGGTCCTAAACTGAATCCCTTCTGAGTGGTGTCTTCTAAGAGTACAGACACAGAGAGACAGACAGAGGAGGGGAGGCACCATGTGACAATAGAGGCAGATGCATCTATAGACAGCAAAGGGACACCAAGGATTGCTAGCAACCAGTAGAAACGAGGAGAGGCCCATGGAAGGAATCCACATGGCTGAGACCCTGATTTGGACATTTAGCCTCCAGACTGTGAGAAATAACTATCTATTCTTTAAAGCCACCTACTCTTTGGTATTTTGTCACAGCATCCCTAGGAAACTAAGACAGAAGGGAGGTGGCTCAGTTCCTGTGGCGCCAGAGGGAGTAGGAGAAAGAAGGAAGAATGGATGAGAGTTAAGGGGTCAAATTCAGCTCAATCAAAGAGATCTTTCTCCTCAATCATCTTACACTAGACTTAGCTGCCCAAGGAAATAGTGAATTCTACAGGACTAAATGTACTCAAACAGGAGTAGATGGCTCACTTCTCAAGGATGCCATGAGGTAGTGGCAATGCACAAACACCTCTTGGGGAGCTTGTGAAATGCAGATTCCTAGGTCATATCCCCAGAAATTCTGATTCCCAGCAATCTGCATTTTTAACATGCTTCCCCGCTGACTCTGATGCAGGTAGCTTGAGCAACACTGCTGTAAAGGGATTCCTGTTCGGAGTGTGAGACAGGATGACGTGTAAGGCAGGGGTGAAAGGATAGAGAAAAGGGCTGACACACATCCCTTCTGAGCTGAACCATATGGTTGGGTGAACTTTACTCTTTAGTCTCTCTAATATTAATCTTCTTTTTCGATGTTTATTCCTTGGTTTCCTGACAGAGAATGCTTGAGTGACATATGAGGTGAGAGATCTGGGCTGTAATAATACCATGTCATGGAAACACTCATAAAGCCATGACCCTCTGGCATATGAATTCTACGTGGGGTTTGCACAGGTATTAAATGTTCTGTCGTTGGTTTTTGGAAGCCTGCTCTATCCTGACACCAGTATTTCTAAGCTGGCCTGGAGAGAAGCAGGCCTGCAGCTTCCTGGTGTTTGGAGCAGATGGGGAAAGAGTCTAAAATATTCCTTGTCATCACCTCCAGCTGACAGACCACAGGCAAAGGAGGCAACAGGGAAAAGTCAGACCAGTTGATCTGGGGGAAGAGAGAAATCCATGGTGATGCCTTGTGAATGCTTCCTTCTTTGTGTTCCTCTCCAAATGGGTGGCTTGTGTGTGTGTGTGTGCATGTACGTGTGTGTGTACCAAATTGTGTAGCGCTTGTCTCTGGCTGGAGACAGTCATAAATCAGGGGCTACAAAACCACCACTACCTACCTCCTGCAGGCCCTGTCAAAGAAACAGGCTTTAGCAAGCACAGCTGAACCGGCAGGATCCCCAGTACTGTGGCCCCACCCCCTGGGATGAAAATCACACATCTGGGATCAAGCATGCCAGATGTGCAAAGGGCTAATACAGAAAAGACATTGCCGAGAAGAACGCATTGCTCTTTAAACACTGGTGAAAGGTTCAAAGGCTCGTATAACCTTAGTCAACCGTGGTGTTTTTTTATCAGGCCCGGATAGTGGACTTTTTCCTAAGCCCTGGTACACTGCCCTGATGCAGAAAGACTGAATTCTTTAGAAGTCATGTTGACCCCACTGAGGTAAAGGCAGAAAAGATCCAGAAGTTCAATAAATCTTTGTTGGAGTCCTGGGTTTGAAGTCAACTGCGGCACTTATCAGCTGTGTGATCCCGAGCAAGTTTCTTTAACTTCTAGGAGCTTCAGTTTATTAATCTATAAAAAAGGGGATATCCATATGTGCTTTGTGGAGCTGTCATAGGGTTAAATGAGATAATGCAGAGAAAGCCCCCATAGGGTTAAATGAATAAGGCAGAGAAAGTCCCTCATAGGGTTAAGTGAGATAATACAGAGAAAGCCCCTCATAGGGTTAAATGAGATAATGCAGAGAAAGCCCCACATAGGGGTCAAATGAGATAATACAGAAAAAGCCCCCAGCTCAGGGCCTGGCAAAGAATGGGCACCCTGGCAGAGAGGGGAAGAAAAGTATGGTTCCAGGGAGAATGGGTAGAAAAGGGGAAATAACTTCCTGTTCAGCCAAAGCTCCAGGTCTGTGGGTGGATAGAGCGGTTTTCTTTGAGGGGCAGTTGCAAGATTGTCCTTTCAGATGCTCACATCACTAGGGCTGCTGAGAGAAGCAATGCCTGCTAACTTCTCCACAGCCCTTGCACAACCTAGGTTGGCTTTTCTTTCCTTCTGGCCCCAACAACTCCCTTTCTCCCCTTGAGATGCTCTTACACACCCTTCCTTTCTGGG
Source organism: Trichechus manatus latirostris (assembly GCF_000243295.1). Taxonomy (NCBI): domain Eukaryota; kingdom Metazoa; phylum Chordata; class Mammalia; order Sirenia; family Trichechidae; genus Trichechus; species Trichechus manatus. The sequence goes on from NW_004443943.1 coordinate 25,286,935, forward strand.
CTTGGACCTTTACTCACACCTCATCCCCCATAGCCTAGCTGACTAGGATGTTCTTCCTTAGAGCAGTACTGATATGGGACTAATGATTAAAAAGAGTCATTCAAGGTTTCTGGCCAGTTAAGGAACACAGAGAATTACTGGCAACCAACGCTTCAATACTCGTTGTGTTTGTGAGATTTAAATTAAAAATAGGTCAGACTACTGGTAATGGGTATGGAGCTTCTTTCAGGGTGCTGGTTCCACAACTCTGATTATACTAAAAAGTAATGAATTTTAGACTTTAAAGGATAAATTTTATATATGTGAGTTATATCTCAATAAGGCTGTTATAAAAAGTAGGTCAGACTTTCTAGTTAGCTTTCCAGTCCTTCTCCAGTTTTAATTAAAATATAAATTATAATTTAATTATAAATTTAAATTACAAATTTAAAATATAAATTTAATCAAAATATAAGGAGCTATAACATATACCATTTTGAACCAAGATTGAATACCATCCCTACTCCTCCATATCTGTCAAATCCATATACATTCTCATTCATATTCATTCCCTTTTTCTCTCTTCTCATCAGATACTATTGTACCTGTCAAAATTCATCTTTCTAGGCTTATCGCACAAAGCCTTTCCTGATCTCCACAAACAAGTCTTCTCTCTCCAATTGCTTATCAAACTCATACTATGTTACTCCTGCTCTCTTGCCTGGGACTAGGGTCTAGGATGCAGAGATGGAGGGGATGTAGGAGGATATTAACATTACCACTCTTAGTGACTCTTCAACCCAGAAGTCTCTCCCATTCACCTCTTCTGGAACAGCTCCCCAGTCTCCATTTCAGACCAGGGCGAACACCCAAATGGCCTTCCTGCTGCTAGCATCCTCCTACTCCAGTGACTCCCGAATAGAATAGCTGCCACAAAGGAAACTTTCTCATATACCCCTTTCATTAATTTAGTCTCCTAACTAAGAACCCAGCACGATTTCAATTGCTCACAGGGTCCATCTGTGTGCTAAAAGGCCTTCTCTGGACTAGCCAGTTTATGTCTCACAGGCATCTCCTGCCACTTCCCAACACGCCCCCTGCATTCCAGCCAGGCTGTTTCTGGGTCTCTGCGTGGGTTGCTCCTAACAGGTGGAATCCTCTCCCCAGGCTGCTCCTTCCTCGTCTCTCACCTCCTTCCAAAGCCAGATCCTTCTCCTTAAAGAAGGTCTTCTCCTATGGAGCCTACTCCCACTTATCTGATCTTTCTTTGTTCAGCTTATGGTCTATTATTTTGCCCTTAATGGTTATATCTGCATGGCACGGCTTCTATTGTTTTTACACAGTAGGATGCTCTATACACAGGAAGTACTCAAATGAATGTTTGCTGCCTTTTTTTCTTTAAGAACCTCCTGTCTGCTTCAGAGCTCTAAGAGAAGGTTTTTTGTTTTTGCTTTTTTAACAATAAGAGGACAATTAACTAATTAATTCTGAATTGCCCATGTGGTAAGCACCGTGGGGAGTTATTTCTTTCCTTTTTTTTTTTTTTGTTCATCTGGTCATTGGAATAGGAAACCCAGCTTTTGTAGTGATCTGGTAATTGTCTGCTCAGCCCCAACTACCTATCCCCTTAACTTTTTTACACAAAGCGGAGCATTTTTTGCTTGGAGACACCCACATGGTCATCACACAAACAGCCATTCTGTACAATATGACCCTGGTCCTGGTCACAGATGAGGGGTACAGGAGTGGGCAACTAACCAGGATAGGTCAACTGCAGTCTTTCTTTAAAAACTTCGCCTTGTATCTTCTGACTCAAGTTTAAGGCTTGAAATAATCTATTCTGTCCATTTTAAAAAATACTATTTTTCTTCCCAGGTTCTGTTTTAAACTGCAGAGTGTTAAATATTGAATGTTTAAAGTTCTTAGTACTGTACAGTGTAAAATCTCAAGTGTATAAATCTAATGAAATATTCTCGTGGTGGCCTCACTGAGGGCATGGGGATGTACAACTTTCTTTTTAAAATAAAATTTAGGCAAATAAAGGCATTGAGTTATACTAATGCAATGAAAGATTTATTATCTAAACTTTGAAAAGTCAGGAAATTCCCGAGTCGGATTCCAGGAGAGGTATTGCTAGAAAAGAAAGGAGAGAAGGACTAATGTATGTTACTGCTTGGTCCATTTGCTGCCTGGTACAATAATCCTGAGGATTAAGCATGGTGATCATATTGCACAGAGTCTAACCTTGTGCCTTGCACAAAGGAGATTAATATTTAGTGATGGGTTTCAAAGGAGTAAAATAATTTTACATTTGTAAGAGGCATTTATCCTAAGGCCAATAAAACTATATTATCTCTGTTACAAAAGGAGAAACTGAGGAACAGAAAAGTGAAGTAACTGACTCGTGTCTCCCAACACATCCATAGTAGACCTAGGAATGAATTCGAGATTAACTTATTCCAAACTCTGGACTACAGTTTTGAAGTTACAATGTTCACAGACTGCTGATTTATTTCATGAGATTAAGAAATTGTGAGCAGATGCGAGGGCATTCAAAGATGCCTCCAAAACAAATACTCATAAAAATCTTACACGAAATAATTGCAAGGCAAGGGAGCATCTCTAGACCCAGCCTGATTCATTTCAGGCACTGGCAGTTGGGCCAGGTTTATTTTCATTGCCATCTGTCTCACTAGGGCTCTTTCTACCTACTGGAGGGCACCAAGTCCCTGGAGTTTTAATTCAGAAGGAAGGAGATCCTTTATTCTTTTCTTCCTTTCTTATCCAGCCTTCTAATTTCAAAACAAAATTGCTTTCCAAATAAAATTATCTCCCTTCCATTGAAGCTGGACACTGTAGTTGATGATTTATTTTTTCTCCAGGGACAGCATCTGCATGTTCCAGAGGTCAATTTTATTTGTTTCTATGAACATGTAATCATATCTCAATGTGCATCCTTTTGCTTTGGCCACTTGCTCTAGTTTTTCTTTCTTTCCAACCTGATCCACACATGCTCGTGTGCACTAGGGAAGACTGGGATTGGGTTTCCTCCTACTGAAGGTACTCTGTGAACTTTCATACCTGTCATTTGCATCCTGCCCACTGCATCCCCCCCATCTCTCTACTTTTCTGCTTTCTTGAGTGAACTCACCTTCCATGACTAATGCGATCCGTAAGCAGCCTTCATGCTGATTCCACAGATTTTAATTTCCTAACATTTCCCTTTAGACTCTAACATCCTCTCTGTAAAAAGAAAATTTTCCTTCTTAGAGTTGGTCAGAGGTTCCACATGGTTTCCTGTGTGAATGCCCCCCACAGGGAGCTTAGATGCCTCAGGTGGTGCTTGGCCACACTCAGGCAAGGCTGGATTGATGAAGCAAAGCAAAGAGAAGGGCTGGAAGTATCCATTTCCATGGACATGTAATAGGAACAGACTATGTGCTAAGCATCATGCCATGAGTGGCAAACAAGACAGAGATTAGTAGAGTAAGACCCCTGACCTCAAAGAGCTCTAAGGTAATGATATTCAAGGCTAAAATACACAGAAGACAGCATGGTGCAGCAGAAGGGCATTGGCTTTGGAGCAACAGATCTAAATGATCTTGGGTGAATTACTTAACCTTATTTTGCTCAAATGTAAAAAGAGATGACTGATACCTATCTCATAGGGGTTCTTATGAGGATTTTCTAGTACAAGTGGCATATACTAAGCATTCAACAAATGGCATTTATTTATTATTTAAAATATAATAGCAGCGTTTACTATTAGGGTCCTAGAGTCAGCCATATAGAATCTGAAACTCACGTCTATTATAGAAAAGCCTCTGGAGATATCTTTAGTACATAGAAGAAAGAAATTATTCCAGCCTTATTGGTGAGCCTGATTCTTGAGGCCAGCATATGGGACATCTTTCTACTCCTAAGAAAAGGGCCCATTTTTACCATGAGGCAGCTGAAGAAGGTACCTTTGGAACGTCCACTCTAGTAAGTATTGCTTTTTGCTTGGACATAGGGTTGCTACGAGTCAGAATCAACTCCACAGCACCTACCAACAACAACACGAGGATGCAGAGGAGCACAGCGGGTTTGCTGTTCTCCATTCTAGATCAAATGAAATGGAGTGACAGCAAGATGATGGAGATCAACAGCAACTTAGCACTGCTCAGTCCTTGTCTACCTATCCCCTTAACTTTTTTCACAAAGGTCATAGGTCACATAGGTCGTGGCTCAAACCTAAAAAGACTTTATCTACTAGGGAGACTAGGCTTACCACAGTACATACCACCTGTGTAGTTGAGGAGCTGAGGTTAAAAACCACCAGAGCCATTAGGCAGGGCCTGGGGACAGACTCTAATTTCATCTGTCCTGATGAAGTATATCTAAGGAGATTACTTCTCTCTGTCTCTTTTTTTAAAAATAGCTCTATTGAGATATAATTCACATACAAATTCACCCATTTAAGTGTACAATTCAATGGATTTTAATATTCACAGAGATGTGCATCCATCATCACAATTTTAGAACATTTTCATTACCCCAAAAAGAAACCCCACATCCCTTAGCCATCCTCTCTCAATCCCCCATAATTCCCAGCCTTAGGCAACAACTAACCTACTTTCTGTCTCTATAATTTGCCTACTCTGGACATTCTACATAAACAGAATCATACAATATGTGGTCCTTTCTGACTGGCTTCTTTCACTTTGTTGCTGTTAGGTGCCGTCTAGTTGGTTACGACTCATAACGACCCTACGTACAACAGAAAGAAACACTGCCTAGGCCTGCGCCATCCTCACAATCGTCGCTATGTTTGAGCCCATTGTTGCAGCCAGTGTGCCAATCCATCTTGTTGAGGGTCTTCCTCTTTTTCGCTGGCCCTCTACTTTACCAAGCACGATGTTCTTCTGCAGGGTCTAGTTCCTCCTGATAACATGTCCAAAGTACATGAGACGAAACACTATTGTATTCACTTAGCACTACTGTATTTCTTAAACATAGAGCTATTTTCAACGTTGATCAAAAGAGGAATGGTTAAATAAAGCAGAGTCCAGCCATACTGTAGATTACAATAGCACTTTAAAAAATCAGAAACATCCACATATATTAATAAAGATCTCCAACGTATGTGCGTGTATGTATAAATGTCTATAAATGAAATCTGAAAGGATACACATCAAACTAATAAAAGTGGTGATCTCCAGGGATATAATACAAAGAGGACTTTCCTTATCTGGAATACATTAATTTTTTCAAGGATAATATATTCATGTATTACTTTTATAATTAAAAAGAGAATATTAGAAATGAGAGAGAGAGAAACAAGAGCTTTCCTTGGAAGGCCCCAGATAGAAGCCAGACATATAAGTCCTAGGTGCCCTGACACTTCCTGAAGAACTTGGAACCATTTTGATACTACGGACTGACCTATCTTATCTATTCGGTGTGGAGAAGAAACTCCTTGGATAAGACTCAGGCCCTGAGCAAAGCACAGGGAAGGATGGTCCCCTTTGTGCACTGAAGTCGGGACCAAGATCTAACTTCAACCAGAAGACAATTCCAAGTTGTTCTGTTTCCTACTAATTTAAAGGGATATGGGTAGGGGTACTCGGGATTATGAGCACTGAGAGACTGCCAAGATTCAGGAAATGTAAGGGAGGCAGGAACTTCATTACCCTGGATGATTCCACGGAGACTGGGGATCCAATTTCTAGAACCTTGGGAACTACCTCAACCTTAGCGGAAAAGAGCCCTTTTTTGTTTTCTGAGACAGCAAGGAAGAGGGAAGCTGGGCAGGCTGATTCTGTTAACTACTCTTTGTGGGGGGGGGGGGTGGAATCCCTAAAAAACAGGTTGAGCAGCAAAAGCCTTGAAAAGGAAAATACATTAGATAGGATCCTAGGTTTAAGCAGTTAATTATAGATCATCAGGAGAATTTAGGTTCATTTTCAATGGACTCTGATGCTGTTTAAGACATAAGCATAACTGAATGTGCTTAGGTAATAACCTCAGGAAGAATGTCTGCTATCCACTGTTGTAAACATCAGGGTACCCAGTCTCCACAGGACAACACATCGCTTTGGTGGTAAATGGTGGATCTTAGGTGGAAGAGAGCTGAACTGGAGTGTCACAAAAAACAGAAGAAAGAATTCATCTAACAAATGTTCAAACAGGTAAAGTCAACGTTTATTGTTTATTACGTGCCAAGAACTGTGCTAAGTATTTCATACTCATTATTTCAATTAACCCTCACAACAGCCTTGTGATATAGATGCTATCATTATCCCCATTTTGTGGATAAAGAAATGGAAACTCAGAGAGTTGAATTTGCCTAAGGTTACATACCTAATAAAAGGCTAGAACTAGAAGTAAAGTCTCCTGATCTAGTACTACTACCATCATGACAATTCTTTTTTTTAATTTCTTTTTTATTGTACTTTAGATGAAGGGTTACAGAACAAATAGTTTCTCATTAAACAGTTGGTATGCATATTGTTTTATGACATTAGTTAACAACCCCACGACATGTCAACACTCTCCCTTCTCAACCTTGGGTTCCCTACTAACAACTTCTTGTCCCCTCCTGCCTTCTAGTCCTTGTCCCTGGGCTGTTGTGCCCCATTAGTCTCGTTTTGTTTTATGGAGCTGTCTAATCTTTGGCTGAAGGGTGTACCTTGGTAGTGACTTCATTACTGAGCTAAAAGGGTGTCCGGGGGTCATACTCGCGGGGTTTCTCCAGTCTTTGTCAGGCCAGTAACTCTGGTCTTTTTTGTGAGTTAGAATTTTGTTCTACATTTTTCTCCAGCTCTGTCCGGGACCCTCTGTTGTGATCCCTGTCAGAGCAGTCAAGTGTGGTAATCGGGCACTATCTAGCTGTACTGGACTCAGTCTGGTGGAGGCTGTGGTAGTTGCGGTCCGTTAGTCCTCTGGACTAATCTATCCCTTGTATCTTGTCTTCTTCATTCTCCCTTGCTCCCAAAGGGGTGAGACCAGTGGAGTCATGATGACAATTCTTGATTTTGTTTTCCTAGGCCTGCTGCTGCTGCTGTTGTTAGTTGTCCTGGAGTCAACTCTGATTCATAGGGACCCCAAGTATGCAGAGTAGAATTGCTCCATAGAATTTTCAAGGCTATGACCTTTCAGAAGAAGATCACTAGCCCTGTCATTAGAGGTACCTCTGGGTAGGTTCAAATCACCAACCCTTCAGCTAGCAGTCAAGTGCTTAACTGTTTGTACCACCCAGGAACTCCCTAAAACCAAACCAAATCTATTGCTCTTGAGTTGATTCCAACACATAGCGACCCTATAGGACAGTGTAGAACTGCCCCAAAGGGTTTCCAAGGCTGTAATCTTTATGGAAGCAGACCGCCACATCTTTCTCCGTATTTCTCCTGCGACGCAGCTGGTGGGGTCAAGCCATCAACCTTTCAGTTAGCAGCCAAGAACTTAACCACTGAGCCACCTGGGCTCCTTAGGGACTCCCTAGGCCCCCTAAAACCACTCAAATCTTTAATTCCCCATAGCTTCCAATTTGGATACAGACTAGTTAACCTTTCCTTACAGTTTTTAATTGCATATTTGAGCTAAATTCATCTAATAATGAGGAGGTAATATTCGTAAATAATTATCTGCTAGAATATCACTCATCTGGTGTGAACCTCCAGTTAGTATTTTCATATGCTGACACCTATAATCCAGGTGGGTTATTGTCACTATTTAGCTAAAAGTTGAAATTGACTCTTGAGTGTCTAAGTAAGTGGTGTGAAGCTCTAGTTCCACTATTTACTGGAAACAATATATGTAAAGGCAAAAAAATGAATTCAGAAATAATTGGGATATTATATACTAAACTACAAAGTGACCAACTTACAGCATCACAGACAAAACCTAGAATAATTTAAAATAATCAAAGGTGTCACAGAAGAGCACAAATCACCAGGGAAACAATAAAAATTCTGGCATATGAGAGGGTGGATTACACTCACCAAGGGAATAGTGTACAGTGGGGTGGGGGCAGCGTGAGCCTTTGAAGGCCACGTACCCACAGAAAGAAGTCAATTGAAGACCACAGAGAAATAAAAAGCAACTCAGTTTGGTTTAATATTGTGTGTGTGTGTGAGAAACAGAAAATGTTTAACTCGTCTGCTTTTTAAATTATGAACAGGAAACATAAAACTATGGTCAATAAATACACCAAGAACTGTAATAAAAGTCTACTTCATGTCCATGTTACAGCCAGCGAACGAGGAAAAGGAGAAGCAGGAGGGAGTGCAGTGCAGGAGACAAGAGACATGTGAGGAAGCTCAGCAGGTCCCAGTCACCTCTCCCCATCTGTCACTGTCAGATTCCACTTCCCTTTCCCAGAGTGCCCTCCTCAGGACTATCCTATTTCTTTGTTTCCTTGCTGCCTAGATGTCTCAAGCCTCCTTTGGCTTCCAATCTCCCCTTCCTCCCCATATTCTCCCTAGCCTTCCCTCCTCACCACTCTGAGAAAATTCTTCTTTGAGAAGTTTGAGATTATCAATGACCCCTTCTCTAATCAGTCCTCATTCCCCATGCTCTTTCTATTGCATATTCAACTGCTGAGGAGCCCTTCCTTCTTCATTGTTTATTTTCAATTACCAAAGTAGTATGTTCACGTGGTTAAAAAAAAATACAATTGAAAATGTTATAATGAAGACTGCTGCCTCTCCCACGAACATACTACTATTCCTTGATTGTCACTTTTAGAAATTATTCCTGAAGTTCTGCTATGGAAGGTGAGTATTTATCTCATTAAAAGCCCCAACCTCTATTCCTTCCTTCTTCCAATATGGTTAAATTACATTCTTGCTTCCTCTATTGTTCACCTCTGCAATTTCAAACAACATAGTATTTCAACCTACAACTGTTTTGTCAGCAGACGTAGCTGTTTATCGACACGACACTTAGAAGAGAAACCAGCTATACCTCACAGCAGCGGTCTACGTCACCGTGCCTGCATTACTTCAATCTTCATCTAGGTGGCTTTACTACTCTGAGAAGCTCTTGCCCAGGAGATACAACTTGCACATAACTTTGTTTGCTTTAGGAACTTCCTGAAAACCCATTTAAATAAACAGCAGACTGCTCAGGTTTTGAACAGATAGCACCAAATGACCGTTCACTCTCCAAGACTCTGAAACACTGATCTAAAACCTTTGCCTTGCTGTGTCCAACAATTCCCAACTATTAGATCATGATTCTCACCCCATCCTAATCAAGCCCTCACATTGAAAGACCCACCTTAAACGAACAAACAAAAAAACCGAACCCATTGCATCGAGTCGATTCCAACTCATAGCGATTCTATAGGACAGTGTAGAACTGCCCCATAGGGTTTCCAAAGAGCGGCTGGTGGATTCGAACTGGTGACTTTTTAGTTAGCAGATGAGCTCTTAACCACTAGGCCACCAGGGCTCCACTTAAAAAAGACCCACCAAAAAGCCTCATCAATATCCTCACTTTGCCCTCACTCCTCTGAGATGCTACTAAGACTCTCTGAAGGTATTTTCTCTCTCACCACTGTAAACAATAAACTCACTCAGTTTTGCCTTGTATCAACAGGGTATTTTGGAGTCAGCATTCAACAGTTTTGGCAGTCCAGCCGAGATCCAATTGAGACTTCCTCATCAACATTATTCAGGACTCTCAACTCAAAAACAGTGCTCCTCTATTTCCTCAGCCTCCTGCTGGGATGCTCTCTGACCAGGGCAGTGGTGTTTACAAGTCTTGAATTGGGCCTGGCTCTGATTTCTTTTCTTTGGGGTCCCTAAATGCTGAGTTTATTTCATCTCCCAGGATTAAGAAACTCTTTTTTAGAAACTCTTTGATTATCTGATCAAATTTGAGAACTTTTATCCTTGGTGGAGATCTGCCTTATTATTAATAACACTACTATTTGTCTCTGTCTATCCTTGCCACTTCTTGCTGTGCATCTTTAAGAGGAAAGTTCAAACGGGAGAGGACAAAGACCCAGAGTCTGCTCCTCAAGCTGGTCCCAAGGACTGAGGTGTTCAGAGGGCATTCTTTAGACAAACTCTGCTTCAGCCACTTTTTAAAACCTTATTAAGAACTTTTCTTACTCTTAGTGTTTTTTGTCTATGTCTGTGACTCTCTGATTCTGAGAGAAATCTCCTCTCCAAAGCTTCCGTCCCATGAGAACTGAAAATTCCCCGAGTTTGCCATTGTATATGGTCCAGTCATTTGGATGGAGGGCCCAAATCAAGACGTGCACAAGCGTCACTTTTAACCAGCCTTTCATGGGTTTGTCTCAGTCTAAATCTAGTGCCGCAACCCTTCTGGTCCACACTCTTGCTTTTTACGTGTACTTGTACGAAACCCAAATTCATGGACTTACTTTTTAAATGGCATACTTTCACCAGGGATAATTTACAACTACAAAATTGTTGATATGAACAAAAAATGTTTATTTGAGAAACATCTTAGAATGAAAAATTAAATGGTCTGCATTTCTCAATTGGTATAAAGAGGCAACCAAAAAAATTCAAATTCCAAAATTATTTCCTAAAGACATTACTTGGCCAAGGCAAAAGGAAAATATGAAACACTTAAAACTATCTTTCTTTTAGGTCCTTCTCCCCAACTCACAACTTGAAACAAATGACCTTTATCTTACTATTCCTCTTCCCCTAGTCTATGCTCTTCATTTCCCTCTGCTACTATCTCTTCTCCCTTTCTCTCCTGGCTAACCAGAAACCCTCAAAGCTCAATGACCTCTTAAAGTTAAGCCCTTTTCAGAACAGGGAAAACCACTGGCTTCTAATTCCTAGTCTCATTCTGAGCTGAGAGTCATTATTTTCCAAAACCTGGAGAAGATATAGTGAAATTTGCAGAGGAGATTAGAATGGTTTTAGGAGTGTCTAGTCTGAGGCTCTCAGATCTATACCTGTTAGTTTATATGTTAGTGGAAGCCTCAGATTCAATAAAATGGATGAAGAAGGCAGAATGGGAAGACCTTGCAGGTAACTTAAAAGACCTCGAATTGCGTTAGAAGCTATGATTCAGTCCTATAAGTAAAGAAAGAATGAACCCATTAGAGACTTCAAGGATAAGCTCTTTAACACCCTTAGATAGCACTCAGGATCAGATCCTGAAGCAAAGGTAATTACAGCTCTTTCCTCACTTTTGTAAGCGGCCTTACACGAGAAATAGGGAATATAATACGCAAGCAAAATCTACAAAGGGAGTTAGCTCTACGGCCAGACCTCCAACCCTCACTGAACATTTTATGAGGCATTATAACAAAAACAGAAGCCCACTTGCCAAGGTAGTGCTCTCCATTACTGCAGTAAGCAATACACCCAGCTTTGCCTTATCAACAGGTAATTGTAGTTGTATTTCCAGGAAACCAGCACTCATCTCCACTTTCCAAGAGGAGGTCATTAGTTCTCCCAGCTTTCCCTCCCACCTCTCCTTCTCTCACTTTTACCTCTAACTTCTGTCAGCTGTGCCTTTAGTTTTACATTTTCCAAGGGTGATACCATTTATGATCTGTTCTATAACCATGATTGTCTTCCATTATGCGTCTAAAGATTTATTCTAAATGTTGAAAACCACCGCTGAAAGTCATATTAACTTTTAGGTTGCTCATATTTGAACCGTGACTTTCTTCTTTGGTAGTTACCCCCCTCCTCACCTTTCCTTTTCACTCCAGTTTCTAAAAGCCCCCTCTTTTATTCTTGTACTCTATAGCTTTATCATTCTAAGTTTTTCCTGAACTCTCCAACAGACTGCCTATTTCATCAAATTTCCGTTTTCTCCCCAGAAGTTCTTCTCCTGTAGTCATCCATCTTTCTGCTAACCTGGACTGTCTGCTCTGTAGGCTTGCTACTCAGCTGGTGGTGTTATTTAAACTTTGATGTCTGTATTCTGCCCTCACACTTAATTGAAAGTTAGATGACATCTAGATGTCTGAGATGAAAACTAACTTTCCTTAAAACTTTGAAGGCATTTCTCCATTTTATTCTAGCTTCCTGTGTTCTTGGTAAGAAATGTGATGTCAATATAAGCCTTGTTCCTTTTTTCTCTCTGGGAGTTTTCAGTATTTTCTATTTATTCTTTTTTTTTAGATTTTACAATGATGCATTTCAATGTTGACCATTTTCATTTCTTTCTGTTCAGAGTTTGGCAGACCTTGAAAATGTCAAGGAGTCCTTGGTTGGTGCAAACAGTTAAGCGCTCAACTGTTAGCTGAAAGGTTCGCGGTTTGAACCCACTCAGAGGCTCCTTGGAAGACAGGCCTGGTGATCTGCTTCCAAAAGGTCACAGCCTTGACACTCTTAGGGGACCTTAAAAAACACCTAATTAATTAGTACTCCACAGTCATCAGGCCATTCCCAGTCACCTCCAGACCACGTCACTCGCTTCCTCTAAGTTGTTTTGCAGACTTTCTGAAGAATTCCTTACGGATCTGGATCTAACCGGCTTAAGGAGGTCAGACATGAGCAGAGCAGACAAGGGTGACAGATGACTTCTGACCACCCCCCCACATGCTCAATAGCATGGGAGAACTCAGCTCAAGGAACGAAAAGACTCAAGTCAAAGAACCAAATTCACCGGACATAGGTTATCTGCAGTAGCTGAGCCCGTTTCAAAAGTGAAGAGTCTCTCGGCCGCTTTCGTGCCAAGTCTTAGCCCCGCCTCATAATAAATAATCAATGAAAGCTATGAATACGTAGAACTTCCTGCTCTTGCCCACCTGCCTTCCTCCACCCCTATACGAGTATGTATAGTTCCCTAAACCTATAAATGTAAATGCTTCCTCAAATCGAGGAACTCAATCTGAGGTCTGAGTTCCCGCTTGCTAGCCTGCGAAATAAACTTTCTTCCTCTCAAAACCAGCGTTTGAGAGATTGGCTCCTTGCACGCTGGGCACCGACCCATTGGTCTGGTTTCAAAACCCCTATGGAGCAGTTCTACGCTACAAACATGAGGGTCACCACGAGTCGGAATCAACTCGACGGCCAATAATAACAGTTAAAATGTCAAGACTTTTATCATCCTTCAGACCTGGGGCATTTTTTAGTTCTGTGATATTTTCTTGTATTCTTTTCTTGATCATTTTCTCCTTTCTATTTGCTTTCTTCTCCCTTTCTGGAATCTGACAGGTATAATGGGATACCTTCTCCTCTCTATTTCATTAGTCTTATCTCATATTTTCTCTTTGTTTTTTTTTTCTGTTCTATATTTGGGGGCTTTTCTGTAATTCATTTTCCGATCTTTTTTTTCTTACTATTTTGTTTGGAAATCATATTTTTAATTTCCAAGAGTTTCTTATATTTTAATTGTTCCAATTTTTAATATATAATATAGCTTGCTGTTCTGAATAAAAGAGCACTGAAGTTGGAGTCTGAAGACCCAGTTAAGGTACCAGTTACAGAACCATCCTAGCCATGTGGCTTTAAACAAGTCAAAACCTTTCTGAGATTCAATTTCTTCATGTGTAAAACAGGGTTAAATATCAAATGCTTATATGCCTCAAAGAATTTTTAAGAGGGTGCGATAAAAAGTATAAAGCATTTAAAAAACTTCTTATTTTGAAATAATTAGCTATTCACAGGAAGTTGTAAAGATAGTACAAAGAGGTCCTGAGCATCCTTCACCCAGTTTTCCCCAAAGGTTACATCTTACCTAACTACTGTACAATACCAAAACCAGGAATTTGACATTGGTATAATGTGTGTGTATAGTTCTGTCATTTTATCACAAGTGTACATTTGTGTAAGCACCACAATCAAGATAATGAACTATTCCATCACAAAGATCTCCTTTGTGCTGCCCTTTTATAGTCACACTTACCCTTCTAACCCCTACCATGCCTAGTCCCTGGGAATCCCTCCTCTGTTCTCCATCTATATAATTTTGTCATTTCAAGAACGTTATATACGTAGAATCACACATTTTTTGAACTTTCGAGACTGGCTTTTTCTACTCAGCACTCTGCCCTTGAGATCCATCCAAGTTGTTGTGTGTATCAATAGTTCCTTCCTTTTTATTGCTGAGTGGTATTCCATGGGACAGATGTACCACAGTTTATTTAACTATTCACCTATTGAGGGGCATTTTGGTTGCTAACAGTTTTTGGCAATTACTAATAAAGTTGCTATGAACAACAGCGTACATGTTTATGTGGGCTTAAGGTTTCATTTCTCTGGGATAAATGCCTAGGAGTATGATTGCTGGGTCATATGGTAAGGGCTTATTTCATTTTTTGAGAAACTGCCAAACTATTTTCCAGAGTGGCTGTACCATTTCACATTTCCATCAGCAATGTATGAGATCCAGTTTCTCGGCATCCTCACCAGCAGTACAAAGCATTTAAAAATGAAAAAGGTTGACAAATCTGAGATTGGTGGTTTATTATTATTATTATTCCCCAAACTACAGAAATGCCCATTTTTCTCTCTCTCCTGAGTTTCTGACACTTCTTTCTATTTGGCCATTCTCTTAGGCCAACCAGCAGGGAAAAGAGAGTGACAGGAGACTGTGTGGTTATGTTAAAGCAGGTAGATCATCAGACCACATGTTGTGCTGAGTAGAGTCAGGAAGTGGGGAGGGGGTAGGGAGGAGTGTCCAGTTCAAATCTTGGGCTGATAGTCTGACAGAAGGGGTTACCTTAAATCATTCATATTGGATTACGTTTGCAGCTCTGATACCCAGCCAAGATGAAAGCATTATAATCTCAGGAGGGGGTAGAATAGCTAGACTAGCTTTTTTGCCCCCTTCAAATGTGAATAGTGAAGGCATGAAGAAAAGAATTTTCTTTAAAAAGATCTTTAGGTGACATTTCCCATTATGGTGTGTTCTACTCACATTCACCCAACACAAACCTAGAAGTATATTTATCATGGTAGATCCATACTCTAGGGTATTTTAGCATAGTAGATCATATGAATTTACAGTTAATAGTATCAGGTCATATTAGAAAATAAAATGTTAGTAAGATAATTGCAAGGACTCAAAAGCTGAGGAGTAACTCAAAAGCTGGAGACTAGAATCATTTGGAGGCATTTTTACTCATGTGTCTGTCTGGTGGTTGGTGTTGGCTGTTGCCTGGGAGTTCAGCTGGAGTATTGTTGAAACACTTCCATGTGGGCTCTCCATATGGTTTCTTTGTATAGGCTAGTTTGGGCTCCCTTGCAGCATGGAGTCTGGGATACAAGAGGAAGTGTAATGAGGGAACAAGGCAGAAGTGCACAGCATTTTTATGATCTAGTCTTGGAAGTCACAAAGTGTGTCTTCCATTGTACTCTATTAGTCAAGGCAGTCACAAAGGTATGCCCAGATTCAAAGGGAGGGAACCTAGACCCCTCCAACAGAAGGGAAGAGTGTCAAGGTCACAATGTAGAAGAACATTTGGGATGGAAGATATTGTGGCCATTTGGAAAAGCATAAGGCACAAGCATACTTCTAGGCTTTGGGTTGATTGAATTTTCATTGATATAAGTCCATGTGAGAGCAGCTCAATTTCTGGGAAGAAGCAACTCCCCTTTTCTCAACTGTCTGATTTTGCTGTGGTTGAGAACTTAAGCCTCTGGGGAAGGTAGTCCTTGGAAGGGCCTGATGGTGCTTCTCATAATGATCGTGAGCAGGCTCCTTACCTTGAAACAGCTTTCTGAGTCAGGGAAGAGCCGGGAGGAGCTGTTGGCTTCCCTAAGCTTGCTCTCAAAGGAATAGATCAGGGTAAGTAGATTTTGTACTAAGCTGTGGAGTGTTGAGGAGCTCTGGTGGCACAGTGGTTAAGCGTTCAACTACTAACTGAAAGGTCAACTGTGGGAAAAAGATGCGGCAGTCTGCTTCCGTAAAGATTTACAGCCTTTGAAACCCTATGGGGGCAGTTCTACTCTGTCCTACAGGTTCACTATGAGTCGGAATTGACTCAACAGCAATGGGTTTTGGTGTGGACTATCAAAACTAAGTGGACCCTTGAAGCTGAAAGAGGGAGATAGAGAAAAATTATAAAGTTTTGCTTGCCCAAAACTCACTCTTGTGTACAGAGCTGAGCAAAAAGGAAAGGATATTTTAGAGTAAGAATTTAAATTTGTGAAGATCCTATTTTCGTGAGCTTGACAACTTGTACAAAATCAATTAATGACTTTCAAACTGTCAGTCATCCACGGATTTCCCATTAATTGAGTACTGCATGTATGAGGTGCTCAGTAAAATATCGAGAATGATGATGATTTTTAACTTGCTTCAATTTAAAATTGAGGAGCAGGAAAAGAAAAAGTAAAACAAGCCTTGGAATCTGACTGAGGAATGTCTTCCATCTCCTCCACCACCACCTCCTGCCCCATACACATGCATATTACCACTTGGAGGACTCCTCAGCCCTTAAAACTCAGATAGGATGTCACCTCCTGTGTAGAGTTTCGGAGTGCCCATATAGAGCTAATTACCCCTCCTTGATGTTCCCACATGAGTATTCCTACCTTACAGCACTAACCACACTGCATTATAATAAGTTGTCAATGCGTTTGTCTTTGCCACTAGACTGAGAGAGTTTTGAGGGAAGAAGTGATAATTTATACATCTTGGTAATTCATTGCTTAGCACACTGCCTGGAATATAAGAGGAACTGAATGGAAAAAATAGGAGTAAGGAAGGAAGTTAGATGGATGGGGGATGGATGGATAGATAGATTGATTGGATGTTTTAGTTCTCCAAACAAACTGAAGATCTTTAGTACACAAGTAAATTATACAGGAAGTCTCTAGAATTCTTAATGATTCAGGTTAAAGTGTAAATTGGTCTTGTTTTTCTTATATATGTTTCTCTTGTTTTTCATACCACCTTTTTATTGAAAAAGAGGTAAATCCAGACAGTATGCCATTAAGCAATGGGTTTGGTTTTCTCATTTTTATGCCATTACAAATTGCAGTTTCAAATGCTTTTATATAGCATTGTTAAAATTATTTGCTCATTGTTATTATGCCTCTTCTCATGAACTATCTAAATTTTTATAGTAAAAGATTTTTAACATTTAAAAACAAATTTGTTCTAGGTGTTCTAAGACCTCAACGTCTGAGTATAGTTTGTAAAGTTAGTCTTTTCTTCTTAACGAACAAAACCAATTTTAACTTATTACAACTTAGCGTGGGCTTTAGAGCCTCCATAAGCTCAGAGATTTGACAAAACTTAACCATTTAATTCCAAGCTAGGGTCATATAAAGACTAATAGCAAATTTAGATTTAAATGATACATTTTTTTTCACTATTAGACTAACGTATTTTAAGCACAGGAACTATATTTGTAGGAATATATAAGCAACCATTTACCATGGGTACAGTTAAATAAAATCTACACAGACCCAAGTGTGAGGTGGTGGGAACGTCTGCCCCACGTATAGGCATTAAGGGGTTGCATTGTCTCTAGAGATTTTAAAAACAATAATAAAATTGACTAAAAGTAAGTCTGCTTTTTATTATCACTATGTGCCAACAACTCTAAACATTGTCAGTGATAAAATATTCCTCCCTGAAGAAGTCTTTTGTTGGTTTAACTTCTAAACAGCTGCTGTGGTTACTGCTGATTTTCAATAATATATGCGTAAGCTTCGAATTAGCACATTTTAATAATTTATATTTTAATAAACATCGTATTCTACATGGAAGTTAATTCTGAAATCTCCCAATTATTCAGTGGTCCTCTACAAGCATGGGCTCGGGTGCAAGTGTTCCTTTTGAGAGTGAGCGTGTAACAGTTTGGAATCGTGCAAGCTTTCTTCCCAGCCAGCACTTCACATCACCAACCCTGTGGTACTACATATTCCTACATTTGAACAGGAGCTTCCAAGTAAACAGAGATTGCTCTGTGATCTTAAAGACGAAGAAACAGGACTGGAGTTATTTAAATTCTGTCATTTTATGCAACCACTCAGAGATTTTGTGTTTAAAATTTTAAACAGGGAAACAGAGTAGAAGCTGAGAGGTACACTACTTCTGTTTGACAAATGCAAATTTGAGTTCATAATAAAATATGTTACTGAATTTGAACAATTTCTTTAGTAGATACAATATCTTTAAAATGAAAAGTATTCACTCTTTTAAATTGTCAATTGCTTTAATACTAAAAATGGAAGTAAGTAAGTAATGTTATTACTGAAAATAACTTTGAAATATAGAAGGAGGGGAACATCAAAAAATGATCCCACTCTGGATGCCAAATGCACTGAGCACGCCCCTGCCTGATGAGCCTGCTTGGCTGGCTGCTAGGGCATGCCTAAGCAGTGCTGTGCACCAGATGAGGTCTGTGGTGCCAGTCCATGAGCTCCACCTGAACTTCTTCTCCCTGGCCCTATCCCCCTCCCATTCCTTATGGCAGCCCTCACCAATTTAAGATTCCATTTCTGAAGTTTTGCCCTCAAGAGTTAGTTAATGTATTCTTTTATAGCATGATCCTCACTAAAGAATACTTACATTTTAATGGAAGTCTTTTCTTCAACAGCTTTGTTGAGATATAATTCATATACCATACAATTGACCCATTTAAAGTGTGCAATTCAGTGGTTTCTACTATAGCCACAGAATTGTGCAACTATCACCACAATCAATTTTAGAACATTTTCATCACCTTAAAAGAAATCCCGTAAACGTTAGCAGTCACTCCCCATGCCTTCTTATTCTCTCCCCTCAATCCCTGGCCCCAGCTAAGCACTAATCTACTTTCTGTTTCTACAGATTTGCCAATTCTGTATGGAATCGTACAGTATATGGTCTTTGTGAGTGGATTTTCTCATTTAGCATAATGTTTTTAAGGTTTATCCATGTTGTAGCATGTATGTTCCTTTTTATTGCTGAATAATATTCCATCGCATGGACACACTACATTTTGTTTATTCCTTCATCCATTGATGGATATTTGTGTTGCTTCCACTTTTTTAGCTATTATGAATAATGCTGCTATGAACATTAGTGTACTTGTTTTTAAGATGTGCCTGACCCAAGCCATATTTTCAGTCGCCTCATATGTTAAGTGAAAGCTGGACAGTGAATAAGGAAGATCAAACAAGAATTGATGCCTTTGAATTATGGTGTTGGTGAAGAATATTGAATATACTATGGACTGCCAGAAGAATGAACAAGTCTGTCTTAGAAGAAAGACAGCCAGAGTGTTCCCTGGAAGCACAGATGGTCTCACATACTTTGGACATGTTATCAGGAGGGACCAATCTCTGGTAGAGAGTCAGCAAAAAAGAGGAAGACCTTCAATGAGATGGATTGACACAGTGGCTGCAACAATGGGCGCAAACATAACAATGATCAGGAGGATGATGCAGGACTGGGCAGTGTTTCATTCTGTTGTATATAGTGTTGCTATGAATTGGAACGGACTTGACAGCACCTAACAACAACAACATGATTTTGATTCTCTTGGGTATACACTTAAGAGTGGAAAGGCTGGGTCATAGGGTAACTCAATGTTTAACTTTTTGAGGAACTACAAAACTGTTTTCCAAAGTGACTGTACTATTTTATATTCAGGAAAAAATTTTCCACATCTTAACAGGAGCCTTTTAAGGCGGAGAGAGGAAAAAGAGGGTGAAGGGAATAAACATTTGCTAAGCACTGGGCTATACAACACATATTAACTCTAAAATCTGTGCACTTTTCATTGCCCTATGCTGAGGACCAAAAAGCCTTCTCATGAATGAATCTTCAATGGTGTAAGGGCAGAAACAAGGATTTGGACAAGTGGATGGTAAGAACTAAAACCATCTATTCTCACACAGCTAACTGTCCACATTAACCTGACTTTACTATTCCACCGTCTTCATCAATATAACTTTACTATTCCAGAAAACTCTTGCCCAGGATGATAGAAGTTGCAAATAACTTTATTGTGCATTCCAGAAACTTTCCGAAAGACCCATCAACCCTTCAATAGAAAGCAGCAAATAACAGTTTACACCCAAAGACTCTTTGGAATCCTTCATCTCAAAGTTGTCCACCAGTACTAAACTACAGTAGTCCCTGACTTACCATGGGGTTCCATTCAGACGACTCCATCGTAAATTGGTTCTGACATAAGTAGAATACCGTTTTTTAGTTTTCATTATTATTGCCGTTTATTATCCAAACAAACAAACCCATTGCTGCCTAGTCGATTCCTATAGCGACCCTATAGGACAGAGTAGAACTGCCCCATAAAGTTTCCAAGGAGCACCTGGTGGATTTGAACTGCTGACTTTTTGGTTATCAGCCGTAGCTCTTAACCACTATACCACCAGGGTTTCCTTTTATTATCAGTATCTTTATAAATCCAACCTTTATTTGTCTTTAGGGTTGGAAACATTATATACAAACATCTGCGAGTGAACATCTGAGAATGATAATATCAGCAAATTACGCGCTGCAACATTGTATGTAGTACATATTACCAACGTTAAGATGTACAATAAAAAAATACAGATGGTGGTATCTGCAGTTCGTCATTACTTGAATGTGTCGCAAGTCAAGGACTATGTCTTATAACATAACATAATCCTTACCCAATCCTGCCCAAGCCCTGACACTGAAAGACCCACCTTAGACCAGTCTTCAAAAATCTCATAAATATCCTGACTTTAGCCTCCTCATGCTGAGATACTACCAAGACTCTCTTGAGGTAGTGTTTCCTTACTAATAAGAATAAACCCAGGTTAGTCTTATCAACAGGTTGTTTGGAGATATTCTGAAAAGCTAGGATTCAACAACAGACATTTGTGAAAGGAAGGAGGAATAGAAGGCTCTTGCATTACTAAGGAGAAGATAAAAATTACAAAATATTGTGGTAGTAAAATGAGACACAAAATATAATTTAAATTTTATATAAGAATATAAGTTTTCTTAGAGGTTTCCAATACTTTAATTACTCAGTCCCTCCAAAAAAAAAAAAAAAAATTCAAAACCAAAAATAAAATCTCCTACAGTTTGGCTTGTTGCTACCAGGTGGTGGTAGTATGCCAATGTCATGCTAAACCAAACCCAACCTTTGCCATGGTACGACTCATAGCAACCCTATAGGACAGAGTAGAACTGCCCTGTAGGGTTTCCAAGGCTGTAATCTTTATGGAAGCGTACTCCCACATCTTTCTCCTGGGGAGCGGCTGATGAGTTTGAACAGCAGCCAAGCAGGCAAGTGCTTAACCACTGTGCCACCACAGCTCCTTACCAGTAAGAAAGGTACCAAATTATACCATAAGTTCTTCTTTGTTTAAAAAGTTGTTCTAAAGTATCATCTTTTAAACAGAGCAGTTGTCTGATGAGTCTTTAGTGCTGAATGTTTTATGTTAAAGAAGTATATTTTTCACTTAATGAGTAAATAAATAGAGTATAAGTTGCCACCACCCTGAGATAAAGACATGCCTCTGCCTTAAGCTTTACTTCTTTTTTGTCCCCACCTTTACGGCTGGCTCAGTGACAAAGCACTTTGGGACATCGTTATTCATGGGTTTTGCTATATTTGGCTACTTACCTCACCTAAAGTGTTTGAATTAAATCATGAAAAGGCCTCAATTCTCTTTTGTTATTTCTTCTGTCAAAGATTCTCCTTTTTTTCTGAGGATAAATCACAGATGAGAGCGCGAAACAAAGCAGCAGAGGGCAGTTTGCCTCAGAGACCATAAAGGTCTCTCAGCCTTTTCTTTCTACGTCAGAAGATTTAACTCGCACCGAACGCTTTTTTTCCCTCTTTCTCAGAAAATATTTAACTTATCTAGTTGGAGATGAGCATAACTTTCTTTTTATGTGTTGTTGCTGTGTGCCATTGAGTTGATTTTGACTCATAGCTACCCTATAGGACAGAGTACAATTGCCCCATAGGGTTTCCTAGGCTGTACTCTTTACAGGAGCAGATCCCCAGCTCTTTTCTCCTGAGAAGCAGCTGGGGGTTTTGAACTGCTGACCTTTCCAGTTAGCAGCAAGCACTTCACTTAGCTATTGTGCCACCAGGATACCTTGCTTTGTGTATAAATACTCCCATATTTCTCTTAGCATCATTTACTTGAAATAACTGGAGATAGAGGTTTGGAAGCAGTAAGAATGTTTCCAAAAAATACATTTTTTTCAAGGAGATGGGCACACCTCACTATGTGGGCATATTTGTCCCACTAAAAACAACCTCATTCTTTCCCCATTTTCTCTTTGAGAAATCTGTGATAGGGCTTATTTGCTTAAAAGGCCTTCAAATCTTACATACTTACATAGAATGAAGATTTCCTAATATTTGTCAAGGCTTATGGCACCCTCTTACTATAAAGGGAAGGAGAATTCACAATAGAGAAAAAGAAAATGATACTATTTAATATCGGCCACGTCCCTGTTATGAAATTATAAGGTAAAGGATTTGTGTGTAATAGCTTTGCCAGTTTCAGCCCGCAATATCCATCATGCATATCTTAGCTCAACAAGCTGTTCCCTATTTCCAAACAGATCATATTTTGACTTATTTCCTCTCCTTAGAGGGATTTTTACCCCTCTCACCACCAACAGCTATTTCCCATCATCACTGTTCATCTAGAGAAAGTCTACTCAGCATAGGTGCTTCAGTGTCCCAGACTGGATTCACACAGGCTACTATCTAGTCATCATCCATCTCCACTAGTATTGTCCTAATACTTATCTAAATACTTTTTATCTTAAGTAAGTGAATAAATGGGGAACTTCATAACAAATTATGTAAATTTTTAGAAGTATCATTGCTCTAATCTGAAAGTAACCATTATTACCATTAAAAATGCATTTAAAACCAAACCCAAACCCACTGCCATTGAGTTGATTCTGACTCACTGAGACCCTGTAGTAATCATAATTACTATTACAAATCCTAGTTTGATAGCTACCAAATGTTCTGAGCCAGAGGCTCTTTGTAAAATAGGAGATTAGCAACATTAGAGAGGCGTGAGGACAGACACCAGCAAAGTGACAATTCCTCTTTGACTTTATCAGAACAATGAAATGGAATGATTTTCCCCCTGTGAGATTCAAAGTTATGTAACACTATGCTGTTTCTCCTAATCTCATTCACAGCACACCTAGGTTCCTTTCCCCTATCATCAATGGTGCATGTCCCGTACCTTGGGAAACAATGGTGCAGAAGAACAAGGGTGGGCTTTGGAACCAGCTTGTTCTGGCCTTAAATCTGAGTTTTGCAGTTTATACATTTGACTTTGGATTGAGAGGTCACTTAATCTCAGGAAGCTTCATTATTTCCTGCTTCTTAAGTAAATAAGACTTATCTCAGTAGGATATTTTGAGGGTTTGAGATAATGTGGAAGGTAGCTAGCATCTAATAGGTTTAAATGAATAGTAATTTCTTCTTCTTATTATTAATATCTTAATAACTATCACCACCAACATCATCATCCCTCAAGGTGTAGATCAAATAGCACCCCCTATGCAAAACCGTCACTTTCTTCCCTGAAATTTCACAATGCTCTGAATGTACTTTCATTTCGATAGAATAATTTGTTCATTCCTGTCTTACCCTTGGTTGAAGAGTTCTTCAAAGGCAGGGCCTCTTCTCAGTCCAGCAGAGAAGACACTGATTGAAAGCTACTGTGTTCAAAGCTTTGTGAGCCATATCATCAGTATTTGAAAAAAAGAATATTGCAAATTCAGTTATCTAGAGACGAGGTACTTACGGTGGGTTATGGCCACACGATCAGAACAGTTGCTAAAGGAACAACAGCCTAATACGTGCTGAACTGAGCAAATGAATATTTTTCTACTTGCGAGACTCTTAAACCAAAACCATTGCCATCGCCATCAAGTCAATTCCAACTCACAGTGACACTGTAGGACAGAGTAGAACTGCCCAATAGGGTTTCCAAGGCTGTATATCTTTACAGAAGCAGACTGCTGTATCTTTCTCCCATGGAGTGGCTGGTGGGTTCAAACTGCTGACCTTTCCGTTAGCAGCCAAGAGCTTTACCCACTGCACCACCAAGGCTCCTTCTGGAGGCACTTAAGGACTGACAATTTTCTACTATGGTCCTCGAACATAGGTGTCTTCCATAGCTGTTCCTCTCCACCCCTCTTAATAGAATTCATATTGCCCAAACAATGGCTGCTAACTCACAAGTGCAGTTCCTCCCTCTTCTGAGAACTGTCTTGATCCAGCTATTCCCGAAACTAGCTGAACGTCAGCTAACCCCTCTTGCTAAAGCCCTATAAAAACTTTTGCCCTCCTTCCCCAAGTTCGAATGCTCCTTTAGAGCCTTCTCTTGCCTGGCATTTTTGAATAAAGGCTTATGCTAATGTCCTCTGGTTGATTTTCTTTACTGTAGAAGGCATAACAGTATAATGAAAATAATATTTTGAGAACTTAAACCAATGTATTTAAAATTCATTATCAAATATTTCAAAAAACAAAATAATATATGAAATAGCCAATTTAATTTTCATTTTCTGTAACCAGTTTAGCTTTCATTCTCTGTAAATCTTGTCGCCCTTCAGCTCTCTCTCTATTGAATCAAAGACATTCAAGCTTCTAGAGAAGGTCAGATACCGTACAGAACAAAAGGGTCAGTGCTCAGCTCTGAGTTTCAAATTACCCCAAAAAAACCTAATGAGGCAAAGTCTTGGAAAACAGGTTTTTTTCTTAGCAAGTTTTGAGTTCCCCCTCCCTAAATTCTTAAAGCTTCTCTTAACATACCAAAGCTTAGAGGTCTGAATATAAAGTTTTACTAAAAGCCTTGTTGTAGAGAAGACTGAGGATATGACATTGGGGAAGGTAGCAAGGAAGAGGACCAGGGTTAAGAAGTTACCTGGACCACAGAAAAGAGACCCAGTTGTTCAACCCTCTAGTTCTTAGGTCAGGGAGAAGAAGAAACTGAAAGAAAAGAGTATGTATATCTCACCTCTCACATAGAACTCCGGAAGAAGACTGTACACAACAACATCGGGCCGCTACAGTGCTACAGAAACAGTGGCTTGGTGTGATTCAGCAGAGAGCGAGTTCTCCAGTCAGTGTTTCTAATCTGCATGGCCTTCACCTGGCTGCGGGGGATCCACAAGTTCCTTTGTGCCACGGTGAGGCCACAGAGAAGTGCTGAGGGGACTGGATATCTGGAAGAATCCTGGCAGGACAAGGAAGTCCCAGAGTATGGGCAACTTTACCTGGAGCCATGGTAAGGTCCATGACCAATAGCAAGTGTCAGCATGAAGCCAAAAAGACCTGGCAGTACCCCTATACCTCAGTAAATACCAGGACAGTCAGGGCAGGTGACAGAGGCGTGGGGGAGGGGAGGGTGAGTGAGTGAAGGTCGGTGAGTCACCAGATGATAGCACAAGAAGCATGAGGCCCCTCCCCCACTGCCAGCACACGATGTCATCATCCCTTTGGACCCAGATGGCATCTAGGAGGAAGGAAAGAAAAGGAGAGAGAGATTGAAACTCTGAAATCTTGCAAAATTACCAGCAAGAAGAGACTGAGTTACATTTAACTGGTGAATTGGTTGTTTGTTTTGTTTTTTATTACTCCCAAGCAGGGTTAGGGCTCAAGAGCAGTAAGTTAATAAAAATATGTTTATTATTTTTTAAACAACTGAGTTGTAGAGTGTAAGTTCAAGTCCCCCTGTTAAAATAACACAGTGGTTAAGATGAAGGACTCTGGGGTCAAACTTCCTGGCTTCAAATTCTCACTCCATCACTTTTGAGCAGGAGTTGATGTCTTCCTCCTTTCAGTTTCCACCCACTGGTGCTGTCCTATGTCTTATAAGAAATTTGTATCCTATAGAAGAAATATAGGGGAGGTGGGGCCAACATGGCACTATAGACAGAAGCACCATGACGTCCCTCTGCAGCAAAGACCCGAAAAACTAAGTAAAACAGATACAAACGTCAGTCCTGGAACCCTAAGCATCAAACGAAGGGATAAAGAACTAGATTAAGCACCGAATGGAAGAAGATAAGGATAAAATAAAGCTAAAAGGTTTTCAACAGGGAACCAGAGACGTCAATCTGTAAATGACAACAACGTCAGAACAATAAAAAAGGGAATAAATGGTGTAGGTATAGAAATTCCAAATGGAGAGGAAGTCAAGGCGATATCAAGTAATAGAAGACTGGTTCAAACTTAGGAAGATAGGGGTAAATTTCAAGGTAACCACAAAGAAAATTAACAAAGCTACTCATCAAAATAAAGAAGAAAAACATAAAGTCTCAGTAAACACAAAATCTACAAAAATGAAAGAAACAAAAAGAAAATCCACAAACAAAAGGAACTCAGCACAGGAGAGTAAGAGGAACGAGAAAACATCATCACGACAAAAAAAGAACTACAAGATGACAGCAATAAACTCACACCAAAGGATAATCACACCGAACATAAATGGCTTAAATGCACCCATAAAGAGACAGAGAGTGACA
>NW_004443943.1:25313401-25330571 GCF_000243295.1 Trichechus manatus latirostris
TGAAGTCACTCCTGAGGTTCACCCTTCAGCCAAAGATTAGACAGGCCTCTAAACAAACAATAACACACATAGTTCAATCACGTATACAAGACTAAATGGGCGCACCAGCCCAGAGGCAAGGACGAGAAGGCAGGAGGGGACAGGAAAGCTGGATGAATGGAAATGGGGAGACGGGGAGAGTGATGACATGTTGCAGGGTTGGCAACCAATGTCACAAAACAATATGTGTATTACTTGTTTAACGAGAAACTAATTTGTTCTGTAAACTTTCACCTAAAGCACAATAAAAAAAGAGAGAAAAAAATGTAAAAAGAACTTTAAACTCTCTTATACATGGGAACCTTTCAGATGTCAGAAGACAAGCTTCACATCATCTGTGAGTTTGCCTTTCTTAAGCCTACATTCCCTAAGACTTTCCATCTGAACTCATATCACATGACTCATAGGCCCTTCACCATCCAAGCTGTTCTCCCTAGAAACATTTGCATGTTATCTATATTCCCTTCACACAAATTCCTTACTATTGCATATCATTGTTTGAGAAGATTCTGCTTTTATCCTCAGCCTTGAGTGGAATGATTCTTTTCATTCCCCTTAAATACTCATCTTTGACTCAAACTTCTTGGAATTACTCCAGAATTTAGTCAGCCTATCAGCAACTTCAGTCAGGCCTTCAGGCAACTGTGACTCAACTGTCCAGATGTTCATAATTCTCCCTGACTTATGTCCATTAAGCTGGTAGATTTAAATAAAGAGACAAAATTAATTCAATTTTTTAAAATTCATTTTTTACAGTTAAGAAGGTCAGCTGTTGGGTCCAAATTCCCTGCTCACTACTTACTTCTTTACAAAACAAGAATAGAAAAATATGAGAGTAAGGAAGGGGTACCTACACGTTCCAACACCAACTTCCAAAGCATGTTCCCCTTTCCTGTAAGCAAAAAAGATAACTTTCTATTCCCTATCAAGATGAAAGAAGTAACTGTTCTGCCAATGGGAATCTCTGGTTATGGTATCACACCAGTTAAATACTGTACTACTTAAACAGCACTTCTTCCTTCTTTGTAATTCTCCTTTTCATTCAAAACTCAGCAATCACCACAGTGGATGAGAATATAGTCTATGCTGGAGTCACATGTGCCCATCTGCTGATACGCATGTCAGATCAGCTTTTCTCTACTACCAAAATCTGCAGTTAATTGAAATCTGTATTCCAGGATTAGATATACCCAAGATTAGATGCCAACTTCCTTCTGATATAGTTTTCCTCACATCAGGGATAATCATATTTATGATGAATCAGCTTCTAAATTCAGTACAACACAGTGGTTAAGACAGTGAGTCCTGGAACTCAATTGTCTGGGTTTGAATTCTAGCCCCTTCACTTACTAGCTACTTGGGCAAATTGCTTAATCCCTCTGTACCTAAATTATATTTTTGTAAAGTGGAGATAATAATAAGATCTACCTCATTGCGCTATTGTGAGCATTAAATGAGTTAATATATGTAAAATGCTTAGAACAGTGCCTGGCATAATATAATCAACAACCAAGTATTTAAATTATGTAAAGAGATGTTCAACAAGTTATAGCAATCTTCTCCCCTAAAGAGTTATACCTATAAGCTATAGAGCTATTTAGACATAGGAAGGGTACTGATTAGGAGTCAGAAGAACCAGACTTGACTTCCTGACTCTGCCACTGGCTAGCAAATTATTAACCCTTTCTGTGTTTCAGTCTCTTCATGTGGAAAAATGAGATGCTAATATTGCCTGGTCGTTATTGGGACGATTATGGGACAATTTATATAGTGTACCATGTAAACCTGGAGCCCCAGTGGCGCAGTGGTTAAGAGTGATGGCTGCTAACCAAAAGGTTGGCAGTTCGAATCCACCAGCCACTGGGCTTGGAAACCCTATGGGGCAGTTCTACTCTGTCCTATAGGGTCGCTATTGAGTCGGAATCAACTCTATGGCAATAGTTTTTTTTTTTCCCCTTTGGTATCATGTAAATGGCAGAGTACTGTATACATGGAAAAGACTGTTATTGTCTTTGGTCATTATTATCTTTCTCATACTTCATTGAGCATCCAGAAACTTTTATAAGATCAGGATACCCTGTTTCCTAGAAAAAAACAGATTATTTTCTTCAACTCTGTTTTCTAGACTTTCTAGACTAGAGAAGTTCTTTGCATTTCCTTGGCATTAGAGCATTTTACCTTTACTTCAAGGTCCTTATATGACACTGCATAACATGGCCCAACTGCCAAGGTCAGAGACTGTGATTACTGTACTTTAGTTTGGCCTATTTGGATGAATATCTTACCTCTTCAACCGTTTCCAAATGACAGTGAAGGATAAAACACTTCTAGGACAGTCTCCTGTGGATGACTCATGATGTGTCTGTTCTTCATGGCATCAAGGACACAAAGATTATGTCTTTCTTTAGCTAAGGTATCCTGTTTGAACTTCAGCTTCAATATTCTCTTGTTTTGAATCTCAGACTCCATCTTACCTCTGGACTCAGGACTACAGTCTTGACTTTGGAAGTTTATTTCACTGAGTTATCTAGAAAACTCAGTCTGGTTTTAGCGAAACCTTTTTTATACCAGGTAAATGTTGATGTAACTGAAAGCAAAGACCTTATTTACATTCTGTGGGCAATAAGCACCATTTCTTATAACATAGTCGAGGAACTTTTCTCTTGTTCTCTTGGGAATAAGAACAGCCAGCCTTCTATCACATGGGCCATGCCAACTAGAAATCACCCCGAATGTCTTACAGAATCCATAACTTTATTGGGTTCTCCCTCAAACAAAGTCTCTCTGTTTCTGATTATTTTGCCCCAGATGTACCTAGAGTATATTTCCAAGCTGAATCTCATTTTCTTATTTCCTGTCCATATTTCTAACTTCCCCAGGCCCCTGGATAATTTATCTATTGCACTAATATTTGCAGTTAAAGAAGTATAGACCTGCTCCTTCTCAGTCTTTGGGCTCAGGAAATATCTCCAATCACTTTTTAATCATTTGTGGACCAGAAAGAGCCAAAACATGCCTTTTCTAGGGAAACTTAATCCACATGTTTATGATTAATTTATATGTAAGTCATTAAAATGGTGTTTCTAAGACATTTCATTTGGTAATCTACCTCTCTCTCACCTTTCAAGTCCTCTCTCAAAGTCTTACTTGAGTTAATATGGAACCATGGCACTCAGGTGTTTTTCAGAGCTGGCAAAACACTTGGAAAAGTAACCCTGAATATCTGAGATGCCATTCTGCCTACAATGTATTTTACATACAACTGGCTGAATGGTGAGTGTCTTGCAGTACAAAAAATGGTTAAAGAATTTATGCTCATGTCCCTTTAGACAGTACTATAACTGTTCCTCAGAGTGGGATATGGCTTATAATGGCATATTCACCCAAAGTTCAAGTTCATTTCAATTTAATCCCAGCCAATTTAATGATCTTTCACTATGCACCTATTATGTGCTAGGCAGAATAAGTTATCACACTCTCTGACCTCATTTTGATCTTCGTTTAAAAGGACAGACTGATCTACATACTTATAACTATGATAGACAGCATTGTATAGTGAGAATCAAGTGTGACAGATAATCAAAGTACTATGAGAGAACCAGAGTGAGAGATTTCTATTGAGGACATTAGAAAGAGTGGCAGTAGAGCTAGGCTTTGAAGCAAAGTACTGAGTTTGTTGGGGATAATAATGGTTTCACTTGAGGATATGTAATCTAGGAATGGCTAGTTGGAAAAAGGATAGAAAAACAGAGCAAGTTCGGATTATGGAAAGTCATGCTTAGAAACTGAGTGCATTGTATAGGCAATGGAGATCCAACGAAGGTTTTTTTTGTTTTTTATTGTTTTTGAGAGGAATGATATAACCATGTCTCTGACTCATAACTGTAGAAGACAGATTGGAAGTGGGAGAAGCTAGAGGCTGGGGAACCATTCAGAGACTGCTGTGATGATCCAAACAAAAGCTGAAGAGGCTCTGATCTACGACAGAGACTAGAGTAATGGCAGTGGATGGCTTGGCTTTAGACCAGGGCTTTGAACCAGTTCATGCCGGTTCAAATCCCTGCTGAGAATTTACATTTCTAACAAGTTCCTTGCTGAGAATTTACATTTCCACCCCAGATATACTGAATCAGAATCTACATTTTAACAAGATCCCCAGGTGATTCTTATATATAACTTCCTGGGAACTCGTCAGAAATGCAAATTCTCAGCAGGGGTTTGAACCATTATGAACCTGGTTCAGTTCAAAGCCCTGTTTTAGAACATTGCTGAGATGGACTCCACAGGGTTGGAGACAAGCAAGATAATGAAGATTAGGTAGGTTGTGTAGTGATCTCTGGGTAAATTACCTAAGCTCTCTAGTCTTCTGTTTTCTCCAGTTGCTTTAGGATTAAAAACATGGTGTGAAATACGTAGTCCCTGGCATTATAGTAGTCACTAACTTCATGGTAGGACAGAAGATGAAGACGAAAATGGGGTATGTGAACTAGGATTTCTAATCCATTTCAATACCCATGCTACCTGGGTACCTGAACCTCTGTTATGTTCTACTCAGGTTTTTCACATGTATGCTGTCTATAAATATTTAGTTATTGATTCATTTTAAAGGTAACAAGTCATTACTGAGATGTATGGTGGTTAAAGCAATCGTTAGCAAAAAGGCCTCGCTTCCTAAAGGGAGTGTGAACTGCTAGTAATAATTAGAAACACCTTTAAGGCCAGCTGGGGGTAATTAGTACGCCTGTACCAGGGATTCTCTACCCTGGCTTGAGACAGTCTGATTCAGCAGACAATTTTTGAGTGTCCATAAGGTACCAACTCTGTACTGGGTGCTAGAGGAGATAAAAGGATCAGTATACCAAGTTCCTACCCTCAAGGAACTTATATTCTAGGAAAGGAAATATGACAAATTTACAGACAACTATAAACATTTTTATAAATAGCACCATACATACTAAACACCTAAAGAGAAACAGATAAAATGTTATTGAGGTTCAGAAGCAGGAGAGAAGACATTCACATAAGGGAATTCAATGCAAGATCCAAGAAAGTGTTGATATCTGAGATCGGTCTGGAATGATCGCTAGGCTTTTGATGCACAGAGATATTGGGGATGGCAATTATGAGGGATTAAAGAAATCCATTCATGTACTTGCACATTCTGTTCCTCTCTCATTCAGCAAACTTTATCGAGTGCCTACGATGTTTGGGGAAGGCAGCGATTACTAAACGTTTTGCACCCAAGGTTTCACAATAAATTTCAACTCAAATGTTTCTCCCCTTCATGGAGGAGGGAGAGAAAGAGAGAGAAACAGATGAATTGTGATACAATATGGTCATTATTTTATAAAGGTTCTGTTGATAGTAGCCTTAATTAAATGCTGTATAAGACAAATGGAGCAAATTTACTCCCAGCCTCTGTCAGTCAGATTAATTAGAGTGGCCAACAGAGTGGCACACTTATGTGAAAATTCGAGTTCAGCCAAAAGCATGTAGGGTTGAGGGCTGGATTGTTGGGAGAGGTAGTCTGCCATAGGTCCTGAGTGTCCCTGTATGTTTTTGCTGAGAGTGCCAGACTGTAAGACTTACCCATCTTCTGATCCTGAGCAGTTTCTGTAGCTACTCACAGTCAACTCAAGCTGTAAGTGACCAGAGCATAGACTACCATAGAACTGCTTACTCCCCAAAAGGAGAAGGACTGGCTTGTTTGCTGCAATGTTTGCCACTTGCTCAAAAAATGCTGGGTCCTTGGCCCTGAATTCCTTATTTTGATTCAAACCTACTGCATGCATACCATACATCTGGATCCACTGCATTGCCCCTATGGGACTTGGGGGCCAGGGGAAATGATGCAAATATGCTAATGTTCATGCTTTGTGTGAATATATAGTCCTTTGTCTCTGACCCAGGTGTCTTATGTCATCTGTTTGCATCCATGAAACAGCAATAGGATAACTTATTAGCCTGCAAGTAAGGTAAAAATCTCAGGACCTTCACAGATATTGACAGTTCTGGTGACAAGGATGGGATGTTGATGCAACATGGCTTTCTGGAAGAGGAAAGACAAGGGCTTTACAGTTCAGATTCAGGAATATAAGAAGACTCCCAGGGTCTGTAGCAAATGCTCTCACCCATGTAGTGGATGAGACTGAGGAGCAAAGGTCCCCAGTGTCCTACCTGTCAACAAATAAGAGTTGAGAGTTAATGTTTAGAGGCTAAGCAGTGAGAGGTACACTTGAAACAAGGCACCAAAATGGTGCCTTGATGGTTGATCGCTCCACTTTAGGCCAGCAGGAGAAGGGTTATTGCCATGATAAAATGGAACAGCAAACTCTGTGGCCCCAACAGAAAGGCAGTGTGGCTATGGCTACTGAGTCAAGGGGTTCCCAAAGCTGAAATAGATGGGGTCAGTAATGACAAGCTTTCCATCTGATATGGGGCTTTGGGTGGAGTGAAAACATTGGAAGTTCATTTGGTTGAGCCATGAGCAGTTGCTGTACCATTCAAAATTGAAAGTAATAGCCAAAATAATCTTGAAAAAGAAGAATGACTTCTTGGGACTCACACTTACTGATTTCACAGCTTACTACAAAGCTACAGTAACCAGGATAGTGTGACACTGACATAAGGATAGACATATAGACTAATGGAATAGAATTGAGGGCCCAGAAATAAACCTTCACTTTATGGTCAATTGATTCTTAACAAGAATGCCAAGATCATTCAATGTGGAAAGAATAGTCTTTTCAATAAATGGTGCTGGGACAAATGGATATCCATATGCAAAAATAATTAAGTTGGACCTCTACCTCACACCGTATACAAAAATTAACTCAAAATGGATCAAAGACCTAAATGTAAGAGCTAAAATTACAAAACTCTTAGAAGAAAACGTAGAAGCAAATCTTCATGACTTTGGATTAGGCAATGATTTCTTAGATATGACAGCAAAAGGACAAGTGACCACAGAAAAAAACAGATAAATTGAACTGCATCAAAATTTAAAACTGTTGTGCTTCAAAGAATACCATAAAGAAAGTGAAAAAACAATGCACAGCATAGGAGAAAATATTTGCAAGTCATATATACGATGAGGAATATATAAAGAACTCTTACAACTCAATAATAAAAAGACAAATAATCCAATTTAAAAATAGGCAAAGGATCTAAATAGACATGTCTTCAAAGAAGATATATAAATGATCAATAATCACAACATCATTAGTCACTCGACAAATGCAAATCAAACCACAGTCAGATACCACTTCTCACCCACTAAGATGACTATAACCAAAAAGACAGATGATAACAAGTGTTGGGGAAGATGTGGAGAAATTTGGACCCTCATACATTACTGGTGGGAATGTAAAATGGTGCAGCCATTTTGGAAAACAGTTTGGTAGTTCCTCAGAATTTGAAACATAGAATTATCATATGACCTAGCAATTCCACTCCTAGGTATATATCCAAGAGAAATGAAAACACATGTTCACTCAAAAACTTGCATGCAAATGCTCATAATAGCATTATTCATAATAGCCCAAAAGTAGAAACAAATCTAATTTCCATTAACTGATAGATGGATGGATGCAAGGGCAGATTATTCAGTAGGCAAGGTAAGCATGGTGCTTACCTTGTTTACCAGATCATCTGTAGTGAACAATTTCACATTTTTTTCACCGCATCAAAGATTCTGCTCCTAGGTATGGCTGGGATCTGTCTCTCTCCCAACCCAATAGCACCTTCCTACAAAATTAAAACCGTTTTCAAATATTCAATCCCTGACAGGGGTGGGTGACCAAGTAAGCAAGGTAAGCATGGGATACTTGCGCTTACTTACTAATCTGTAGTGAAATTATTCACTATAGATGATTTGGTAAGCAGGGTAAGCACTGTGCTTACCTCATCTACTGGATAATCTACCCCTAGATGGATAAACAAAATGTGGTATACCCATAAAATGGAATATTATTTGGCCATAAAAAGAAATGCAGTTCTGATATGTGCTACAACACGGATGAACATTAAAAACATTAGACCAAATGAACGAAGGGAGACTCAAAAGGACATACATTGTATGGTTCCATTTATATGAAATGTCCAGAATAGGCAAATCCATAGAGACAGAAGGCAGATTAGTGGTTGTCAGGGACTTGGGGGGAGGAGTGGGCAAGGGATTAGGGAGTGACTGCCTAATGGGTATGGGGTTTATTTATAGGGTGATGAACATGTTCTAAAATTAGATAGTGGTGATGGCTACACAACTCTATGAATATACTAAAAACCAATGAATTGTACACTTTATAAAAGAGGCAATTTCATGTTATGTGAAATTATATCTCAATAAAGCTGTTATTAAAAAAAAAAGAATAAATGCAAAACTTTTCTTACTGGCATGGAGCTGCTCTTTCCCTCAGTATCCCCTGATCCTTTCCTCCCCTTTTATCCCAACCCTAGTTGCTTTAAGAAGAAAGATGATTAGGGGTGAAGTCAAAGGTCATATGCACCTGTCTGAGTATGCTGGGCAACTTTGGAGAGGAAAAAGACTTAAACTTTTAGGGCTGTGTTAGATACAGTTACCACAGTCACTATCCTATCTCTCTGGTAGGGGCAGGGGTTCTTGAGTTAAACTGATAAGATTTGGGAAAGGTTCACAATGGGAAGGAAATCTAAAACGACCTTGTGGTGAGGCCCTTTGGGCCAATTCAGTGTGCTGTTGTGGCTTCCACTGTGGAAAATTTGCATATCGATGTGCTGTGAATGCTCATAACATCCAGAGGGGATTCTCCTGATTGAGAAAAGCCACATGCAGAGAAGTAGTGGGACATGAAATGGAATGTTTTTCACATGTAGTGGGACATGTAAATCACTCTCCAACCTGCCTCCCAATCTCATCTTGGCTAGTCCAACAAAAACAATATAGAATCCCAGAAGAAGAAAGGGAAATTACAGCCTTGACTGAGGTCTAAAAGGCAGCAGGGACAGTTAAAAGGTGCAATATCTTAATACTACAGCCCTCTATGTCCAGACAAATGGGAAATGGAGACTTACAGTGGATTGTCAACAATTATTCATCAACAACTGAATTCAGTTGTTGCTCCTATAGCCCGAGCTGTTCCAGACATTGTAATTGTAACTGAATCCATTGCACAGACTCATGGCACTTGGTATTTTGTCTTGGACTTTGTTAGCACTTTCTTTTCTATTCCTCTTGGCCCTAAGGGTCAGGATCAGTTCGAATTCATGACAAGGCCTTCAATAAACGTTTGGAGTAGTTCCCAGGAGGTAAAATGGAATGATCTTTTGTCTTTTAGAGCTACCCTGGAATCTTCCTCACAAAACAAAAGAACCTTGTGTAGCTCTCCCAAACAACTGCACGTAACTTAAATTAACTGGCTGCTGGATCTGCCATCTCCCATCACGTGACTAAACGTTAGTGGATGGCCCAGCTCCTGTACTGCTCAGGGCTCTAGGGGAAGGAAGGTTTTAAAAATGGGCCCACTTTCAAGGAGGTAGACATGTACATATATATATATACTAACTAGTAAGCAAGGTAAGCATGGGTTTATAGTAAGCAAGGTACATCTTCGTGGTGAAAAACAGGTGAAATTATGCACTACAGATTAGTAAGTAAGCACAATTAAGTCTGTGTATACCTTGCTTATTAGGTAATCTGTCCCTTTTATCTAATCAGACAATGAATTTTATCTATTCTATGTACATGAAAATATAAATAATAATTCATTATTAATGGGGCAAAATGATAACTGCCATAAGAGAGATGCAGACTCTATATTTCTTAGTTATTATATTCAGAATGAGCAGTGAAACTAACTGCATGCAATTGAATTTTGTTCCTTTCTTCCTTTTTTTCTTTCATTCTTCAGTAAAAATGTATCTCTACCAGAGTCAATCACTATTAGATTCCAGGTTTTTTCCCCTGGATTATTTTATTTTACCTTCAAGCCAGCTTTTCTGCTTCTTTCTTGCCATTCCTATCTCCCTTGGATACAGGGAGATAAAGGATACAGTTGACCTGAATTCTTGAGTTGACAAACATGTGGCAAAATCAACAAGAGGGAGAAGGTGAAGTAGTAATGAAGAACCACAGAACTCAGAACCACTGCCGTTTACCTTGCTCTGCTTTCTTGAGTAAGTTGCTGAACTTCTCTGGACTTCACTTTTCTTCTCTGCCAAACAGTATGGTTATATCTATAACCGCGTCTATGCCTTATAGGAAAACTGGAAAGCTAAATGAATTAATGGATGGAAACAAACCATGGAAACTTACAGTGCTCCAAAGAACTAAAATTTATTATAGAGATTTTAGAGTATGAAATGAGATGAGAAGAATTTTGAACATTCTAAAACAATCTATATATGGAAACTACCATTGTTTTTAACTAAAATATTTCCTGCTACTGATATTTGCAAGTACTACTTGTCTGTTGGGATAGCTGTTTCCCAGGAAAGATGTTAGAATTTCCTCCAATTCCAAGGAAAGATTTTCATATACGTAGAATAGATAATAATGGTAATATTATTACGTACTTAATAAGTGTCAGGCACTGTATTAAGCATTCATAAGAACACCGTGAGGTATGAACTATTATCATTCCCATTATAAAGATCGCGAAAGATGAAGTAATCTGCTACATGTGATACAGCAGGTAGACAGTGGATCTGGGAGTCATCTTCAGATCTCTCTGACTCCAGAGCCCAATCTCTTAACCCCAAATCTATTCTACTTCCCTGTATGCACACAGTATGCACTCAACACCTGACAATAAAAGCTTGCCTTAAATATTTCCATCACTGAGCAGTGCACTGCAGCCCCAGAACTCTAGTCATTGATCATCCTTAGAATTCTGTAAGAATTGATGGAGCACTATGAGCAGGACATTAAAGGGAATATAAAGGTAGGAAAGATGGCTTCTGCCTTCAAGGAGCTTAGGGTCAGAGAAAGGAAGTTACATGCACGCAAACAATTCTCATAACAAATGGAATGTGATAAGTGCTATAACAGGGCTACAAGAGCCTTGAGAACAGTGGGATTACTCCCCGAATGATTTCAAAATGAAACGTTATTGTTGTGTGCCATTGAGTTGATTCCAGTTTATAGCAATCCTATAGGACAGAGTAGAACTGCTCCATAGGGTTTCCAAGGAGTGACTGGTGGATTCGAACTGCTGACCTTTTGGTTAGCAGCCTGAGCTCTTAACCACTTTGCCACCAAGGCTTAGTACAGTCTACTTTTATTTTAAAAGCTTTATTAATTTAAGCTCAGCTGGGAGGTCTATCTGAAAATCATGATACAGAAATACTGGAGATGAATCAGAAAATGTCAGAGCCGAAGGGGACCTCAAGATTGCCAAGCTCAACCTCCATACTTAAGAGATGGATCCAGAGTGCCCAGTGCCCCAGGATGAATGAGTTGGTGGCAGGATCTGGAATCAGATGCAGAACTCCTGGCCTTCCAGTCAGTGTGCTTTCCATCCCAGGCCCCTCCTCACTTCCTGCAACCTCAGGACTGCAGTGCCTTGGGAGCCAGTGGCTTCCTCAGGAGCTCATATCCTTTGAGTAACTAATATTGCAAATGTCCACTAATGATATCTTGTTACACAAGTTTCCCCAGTTCTTCTAGCTCCTCCTCTCCAGCCAGTTACGATATTTCCTACCTCAGAAGTCTAAAAAATCTATTGTCTGCTTTTCATTTGACTTCCTCCTTTGCTACCTCCTTTTCACAGCTATTTATTGAGTACTTCCTATGTTAAAAAAAAAACCAGGGTGGAACCAACATGGTGCTATAGACAGAAGCACCACGCTATCCCTCCACAGGAAAGACCTGAAAAACTAAGTAAAACAGAGACAAACGTCAGTCCTGGAATCCTAATTGTCAAATGAAGAGATAAAGAACTCAGCCAAGCACTAAATGGAATAAGAAAATGACAGAGGACAGAGAGAGAGGAGAGATATGGAGTGGAGGTCCCTTATCAGCTAAGGAAGCACAGATTTGCCATCTTGGACTCCTGTTGGAGATAGGCAGACAGGGAGTATGGGAAAGCAGCTTCATGGAGCAATCAGCAGGAGACAGAGCACCCGGTAACCAGTGATACATGCTTTACCAACCCCAACCTGTCTTCTCTCTGCTCGGCCTTTGCCAGCTCCTTCAGTGCCATTCCTTTGTGGCTGGTGTTGCTTTTTTCAGCGTCTTTTGGTTTCTTCCCTGTCTCCCACCTCATCCCCCTCCTTTCTTTCGAACACCTGGCTCCATGACCATCTTTGCTTCTCATTACCAGGCTGTGAACTACCACTTGGCTGGGGAACCTCTTCCCCGGTCTGTGCTAGCTTGCAGGTGGGATCCCTGGGGCCTTTGTTTGTTTTCTTGTTCTTTCTCCTTTTTGTTTTTCTTCATTTCTCGGTTTCTCATCTCTCTCTACTTACCTTCATTTCCTGTCTCCTGAATACCTGGTGCTGTGTGCTATCTCTGCCCCTTCTAGCTAGGCTGTACTGCACTGTTTGGGAGTCACTTCCCCAGTCTGTGCAGCTGTACCGGTGGGATCCCTGGGGACCTTTCTTTTTATTATTATTATTATTTTTCTTTTTGTTTTTCTTCACTTCTCAGTTTCTTGTCTCTACTTTCTCTTTTTTCCTGTCTCCTGAATACCTGGTGAGGTGTGCCATCTCCACCCCTTCTAGACGGGCTGTGCCCTGGGGCCTGGGAGCCACTTCCCCAGTCGCTATTGGGATCCCTGGGGGTATTTTCTTTTCCTTTCTTTTTATTTATTTATTTTCTTTTATCCTTTTTGTTTTTCTTCATTTCTCAGTTTCTCATCTCTCTCTATTTCCTTCCTTCCCTGTCTCATGAATACCTGGTGCTGTGTGCCATCTCTGCCCCTTCTAGATGGGCTGTGTCCTGAGGCCTGGGAGCCACTTCCCCAATCTCTGGTGGGATCCCTCGGGGCATTTCTTTTTCTTTTTTAAAAAATTTTTGTTTATTTATTTTTTCTCTTTCTTTTTTCCTCGTTTCTCGATTTCTCATTTCTCCACTGTAATGGCAGTCTCCTTCAGCATTTTTTTTGCTCCTGTTTGTCCTTCCTCTTTCTATTCTTTCCCATACCCGACTTAGCTCCACACATTACTACTTTCCCCGACCCTCCTGCCTATCTGCACCATACCCTGAACATTTCACCCCCGAGCAGCAGAGGCATGGCCCACTGGAACCTGCCCTGCACTGACCCCTGGCCCACTCTGTTGGCCCCAGTACATGCCACAAACAACCCATCCAAGACCCTCCCCTTCAGCTAGACCTTCCCTGCTGCACCATAGCTGAGTGACTGACCCTGCCATTGGACAAGGAGATGAGAAGTATCATGCCCACAGACAAGCAAATAACAAAGAATGCACAGCCCACCTGCTCAGTTATAACCAAATAAAACAAAAAAGCAGGATGAAACAAACAAATCTACAATCAATAAACAAAGAAAATAGCTACCAAATGTCCTGAAGACAGTAGACAATATCAAAACATATTAAAAAACAGGACAGGATGGTTCCAGCAGGTGTCCAAAATAAAATATCAGTTGACTTTCCAGTAGAAGAAAAGGCACTGGAACTACCTGATAGGGAATTCAGATCTCTAATATTCAGAGCTATCCAAGAGTTGAAGCAAAAAGCAGACAAAAATGAGGAAAAAATAGACAAATTCATGGAAAAGGCAGATAAAATCATTGAAAACACAGACAAAACAATGGAAGAATTCAGGAAAATAATACAAGAACAAACTGTTAAATTCACAACTAGAAATCATACAAAAAGAACGATTAGAAATCCAAAAGACAAACAACAAGATTTTAGAAATGGACAGTGTCATAGAAGGTCTGAGAAGCAGGTTTGAAACAATGGAAGACAGATCAGTGAAACTGAAGACAAATACTTAGATACCACTTTATTTGAGGAAAAATCAGAAAAAAGAAAGAAGAAAAATGAAGAAATTCTGAGAATGATCTGGGATACAATTAAAAGTAAAAATCTGTGAGTGATCGGAGTTCCAGAACGGGGGAGAAAACGGAAAACACAGAGACGATCATTGAAGAATGGCTGACAGAAAACTTCCCTAATATCATGAAAGAGGAAAAACTGACCATCCAAGAAGCTCAACGAACACCATATAGGATAGACACCAAAAGAAAATCACCAAGGCATATCATAATCATGCTTGCTAAAACCAAACACAAAAATCCTGAGAGCAGCTCAAGAAAAACCAAAAGTCACACACAGAAGGGAAACAATAAGACTAAACTCTGATTACTTGACAGAAACCATGCAGGCAAGAAGGCAATGGGATGACATATATAAAACCTTGAAAGAAAAAAATCGCCAGCCGGGAATAATATATCCTGCAAAACTCTCGTTCAAATAGGATGGTGAAATTAGGACATTTCCAGATAAACAGAAATTAAGGGAACATGTAAAAACCAAACCAAACTTACAAGAATTATTAAAGGGAGTCCTTCGGTTTGAGAAGAAACAACATCAGATGACAGCCTGAATCTAGGATGCAAAATCACACCAACTAGATGCCAACCTAGGAAATTAACTTTCAAGGGCTATTCAAAACTAAAAGATTTACAACAGGGAACCAAAGAGGTTAATCTGTAAATGACAACGTCAGATCAATAAAAGAGGGAATAAATGGTGTAGGTATAGATCTTTCTAATGGAGAGGAAGGCAAGGCGATATCAAGTCATAAAAGACTGGTTCTAACTTAGGAAGACAAGGGTAAATTTCAAGGTACCCACAAAGAAAATTAACAAACCTACTCATCAAAATAAAGAAGAAAAGCATAAAGTCTCAGTAAAAACAAAATCTACAAACAAAAAATGAAAAAAAAAAAATCCACAAACAAAAGGAATTCAGCACAGGAGAGTAAGAGGAACAAAGAAAATGTCGGCACCACAAAAAAAGCACTAGAAAATGACGGCAATAAACACACCTATCGATAATTACACTGAACATAAATGGGCTAAATGCACCCATAAAGAGACAGAGAGTGACAGAATGGATAAAAAAACAAGATCCATCAATATGCTGTCTACAAGAGACACACCTTAGAAACAAAGATGTAAATTTATTAAAAGTCAAAGGATGGAAAAAAATATCAAGCAAACAACTACTAAAAAAGAGCAGAGTGCCGATACTAATCTCAGATAAAATAAACTTTAAAACAAAATCCACCATAAAAGACAAATAAGGGCATTATATAATGATTAAAGGGGCAATCCGTAATGAACACATAACCCTAATAAATATCTATGCACCCAATGACAGGGCTCCAAAATACATAAAACAAACTCTAACAACACTGAAAAGAGAAATTGACTGTTCCACAATAATAGTAGGAGACTTCAACACACTACTCTCGGTAAAGGACAGAACATCTAGAAAGAAACTCAACAAAGATACAGAAGATCTAAAGGCCACAATCAGCCGACTTGAACTCATAGACATATATAGAACACTCTACTCAACAGCTACAAAGTACACATTCTTTCCCAATGCACATGGAACATTCTCCAGAAAAAAACACATCTCAGGCCACAAAGCAACTCTGAACAAAATCCAAAACGTTGAGATAAAACAAAGTACCTTCTCTGATCACAGCACCATCAAAGTAGAAATTAACAAGAAGAAGAGCAAGGAAAAAAAATCAATTATATGGAAACTAAATAACACCCTGCTTTAAAACCACTGGGTAATAGAAGAAATCAAAGATGGAATAAAAAAATTCCCAGAAACAAATGAGAATGAAAACACATCATACCAAAACCTTTGGGACACAGCAACGGCAGTGCTCAGAGGTAAATTTAAAGCAATAGACGCACACATTAAAAAAAAAAAAAGAAAGGGATAAAATCAAAACATTAGCTACACAACTCAAACAAATAGAAAGAGAACAGCAAAAGAAGCCCACAGCCACCAGTAGAAAGGAAATAACAAAGATCAGAGCAGAAATAAATGAAATAGAGAATACAAAAACAATAGAAAGAATCAACAAAACCAAAAATTGGTTCTTTGAAAGGATCAATAAAATTGACAAACCACTGGCCAAACTGACAATAGAAAAACAGGAGAGGATGCAAGTAACCCAAATAAGAAACAAAATAGGGCAGACCCAACTGAAATAAAAAGGATCATAACAGACTATTATGAAAAACTATACTCCAGCAAATTTGAAAACCTAGAGGAAATGGACAAATTTCTAGAAACACACTACTTACCCAAACTAACACAAAATGATGTTAAAAATCTGAACAGACCCATAACAAGAGAAGAGGTTGAAAAGGTAATTAAAAAAAAAACTCCCAACAAAAAAATCCCTGGCCCACCAAAGGACTAACAGACCACAGCTACCATGGCCTCCACCAGGCTGAGTCCAGTACAGCTAGATGGTGCCCGGCTACCAACACTGACTGCTCTGACTGGGATCACAATACAGAGTCCTGGACAGAGCTGGAAGAGGATGTAGAACAGAATTCTAACTCACACACACAAAAAAGACTAGATTTACTGGGCTGACAGACTGGAGAAACCCTGAGATTATGGCCCCCGGACACCCTTTTAGCTCAGTGGTGAAGCCCCTCCCGACATTCACCGTTCAGCTGGGGATTGGACAGCCTCATAAAACAAAACAGGACTAATAAAGCAAGCAGTCCAGGGACAAGGACTTGAAGGCAGGAGGGGACAGGAAAGCTGGTGATAGGGAACCCAAGGTTGACAAGAGACAGTGTTGACATGCCATGGGGTTGTTAACCATTGTCATAGGGCAATATGTGTACTATTTAACGAGAAACTATTTGTTCTGCAAACCTTCATCTAACATACAAAAAATAAAAAAAGAATTATCTATGTGAGATCAAATGGACAACAGCAACTCAAAAGTTTTGATGGGAAGCCTAAGGGACAGTGAGTTGAAGATAATGGTAATGGAATAATTTGGAAAAGGATAGTGAGAATAGCAGCACAACTGGAAGAATGTAATCGATGTCACTGAATTGTACATGTAGAAACTTTCAAAATGGTAACTTTAGCTATGTATATTTTCACCAAAAAAAAGGTCCTCAAGGTCAAG
>NW_004443943.1:25331053-25338470 GCF_000243295.1 Trichechus manatus latirostris
TAATCCACTACATAAATAAAAGAAAAGAATCACATGATCATCTCAATCTTTGCAGAAAAGGCATTCAACAAAGTCCAACTCCTATTGCTGATAAAAACTCTCAATAAAATAGGTATAGAAGGGAGATTCCTCAACATAATAAAAGGCATCTATACAAAACCAACAGCCAACACCATTCTTAATGGAGAGAGGCTGAGAACATTGCCCTTGATAACAGGAACATGACAAGGATGCCCTTTATCACCACTTCTATTTAACATTGTGCTGGAAGTCCTAGCTAGAGCAATAAGGCAAGAAAAAGAAATAAAGGGCATCCAAATTGGTAATGAGGAAGTTAAACAGTCCCTGTTTTTGGATGATATTATACTGTACATACAAAACCCTAAAGACTGCACAAGAAAACTACTGGAACTAGTAGAAAGATTCAGCAGAGTAGCAGGATACAAGATAAACATATAAAAATCAGTTGGATTCCTATACACCAATAAAGAAAATGATGAAACAGAAATCAGGAAACAATACCATTTATATAGCCCCTTAAAAAAAGTACTTAGGAATAAATCCAATGGACGTAAAAGACCTATACAAAGAAAACTACAAAACTCTACTGCAAGAAACACAACGGGATCTACATAAATGGAAAACATACCATGCTCATGGATGGGTAGACTCAACATACTGAAAATGACAATTGTACCCAAAGCAATTTACAAATACAGTGCAATCCCTATCCAAATACCCACAACATTCTTTAAAGAGATGGAAAA
Organism: Trichechus manatus latirostris; assembly: GCF_000243295.1. NCBI lineage: Eukaryota > Metazoa > Chordata > Mammalia > Sirenia > Trichechidae > Trichechus > Trichechus manatus. The sequence continues at coordinate 25,331,821 of NW_004443943.1, forward strand.
ACTAATCACTAACTTTATATGGAAAGGGAAGAAGCCCCAAATAAGTGAAGAACTATTGAAGAAGAAGAATAAAGCAGGAGGACTCACACTACCTGACCTCAGAACATACTATACAGCTACGGCAGTCAAAACAGCCTGGTACTGGTACAATGACAGATACATTGACCAATGGAACAGAATTGAGAACCCAGATGTAAACCCACCCATCTACGGTCACCTGATCTTTGACAAGGGCCCAAAGTCCATCAAATGGGGAAAAATAATCTTTTTAACAAATGGTGCTGGCAAAACTGGATGTCCATCCACCAAAAAAATGAAATAGGACCCATACCTCACACTATAAACAAAAACTAATTGAAAATGGATCAAAGACCTAAATATAAAACCAAAACATATAAAGATCATAGAAGAAAAAATACGATCAATGCTAGAGACCCCAAAACACAGCATTAACAGGATACAAACCGTAACTAACAACATATAAACTCCATAAGATAAGCTAGATAACTGGGATCTTCTAAAAATTAAACACTAACGTTCATCAAAAGACTTCACCAAAAAAGTAAAAAAGAAGCTACAGACTGGAGAAAAAATTTTGGCTATGACAAATCTGACAAAGGTCTAATCTCCAAAATCTACAGGAAAATCTGACACCTCTACAACAAAAAGACAAACAACCCAATTAAAAAATGGGTTAAGGAAATGAACAGACACTTCACCAAAGAAGACATTCAAGCAGCTAACAGACACATGATGAAATGCTCTCGATCACTAGCCATTAGAGAAATGCAAATCAAAACCACAGTGAGATACCATTTCACTTCAGCATTTCTGGCACAAATCCAAAAAAGACAGAAAATAACAAATGTTGGAGAGGCTGTGGGAAGATTGGAACTCTTATGGGCTGCTGGTGGGAATGTAAAACGGTACAACGTTTTTGGAAACCATTATGGTGCTTCCTTAGAAAGCTAGAAATAGAAATAACATATGATCCAGCAATCACACTCCTAGGAATGTATCCTAGAGAAATAAGAGCTGCCACACGAATAGACATATGCACACCCAGGTTCATTGCAGCATTGTTCACAGTAGCAAAAAGATGGAAACAACCTAGATGCCCACCAACAGATGAATGGATAAACAAAGTATGGTACACACACACAATGGAGTACTATGCAACAATACAGAACAATGATGAATGTGCGAAGCATCTCACAACATGAATGAATCTGGAGGGTGTTTTGCTGAGTGAAATAAGTCAATCACAAAAGGACAAATATTGTATGAGACCTCTACTGTAAAAACTCATGAAAAGGTTTACACACAAAAAGAAACAATCTTTTATGGTTACGAGGGTGGGGATGGAAAAACACTAAACAGACAATAGATAAGTGGTAACTTTGGTAAAGGGTAAAACAGTACACAGAACTGGGGAAGCCAGCACCACTTGTACAAGGAAAGGTCGTGGAAGCTCCACAGACACATCCAAACTCCCTGAGGGACTGAAATACTGGGCTGAGGGCTGTGGGGACCATGGTCTCAGGGAACATCTAGGTCAATTGGCCTAACATAGTTTATAAAGAAAATGTTCTATACTCTACTTTGGTGAGTGGCGTCTGGGGTCTTAAAAGCCTGTGAGCGGCCATCTAAGATACTCCACTAGTCTCACCCCTTCGGGAGCAAAGGAGAATGAAGAAAACTAAAGACACAAGGGAAAGATTAGTCCAAAGGACTAATAGACCACAACTACCACAGCCTCCATCAGACTGAGTTCAGTACAACTAGATGGTATGCGGCTACCACCACTGACTGCTCTGATAGGGATCACAACACAGGGTCCTGGACAGAGCTGGAGAAAAATGTAGAACAAAATTCTAACTCACAAAAAAGACCAGAGTTACTGGCCTGACAAAGACTGGAGAAACCCCGAGAGTATGGCCTCCGGACACCCTTTTAGCTCAGTAATGAAGTCACTCCTGAGGTTCACCCTTTAGCCAAAGATTAGGCTCATAAAACTAAACTAGACTAAAGGGGCACACCAGCCCAGGGGCAAGGACTAGAAGGCAGGAGGGGACAGGAAAGGTTGTAATAGGGAACCTAAGGTTGAGAAGGGAGAGTGTTGACATGTCATGGGGTTGTTAACCAATGTCATAAAACAATATGTGTACCAACTGTTTAATGAGAAGCTAGTTTGTTCTGTAAACCTTCATCTAAAGTACAATTAAAAAACCCATTGCTGTCAAGTCGATTCCAACTCATAGCGACCCTATAGGACAGAGTGGAACTGCCCCATGGGGTTTCCAAGGAGCAGCTGGTGGATTCAAACTGCTGACCTTTTGGTAAGGAGTCAAGCTCTTAACCACTGTGCTACCAGGGCACCTACCTCCTATGTAGGGGAATTTACATTAGGCTTTGGAGACACTGAGTGAACAAGACAGACGTTAACATACATCACCTATTAGCCATCTTTCCAAGGCTTTGCGTCTGTCACCTAAAACAGATTGTAAACATGAAGAGAAGGAATCTGACTTTATTCTTTTCTCCCACAGCAACAAAAACAGTGCTATGCTCTTATGTATGTCACACCCTAGCATGAGGACATTCAAAAATTATCACAAAAATTCTTAAACATACACAAAAATAGTATAATAAACTCCCAAATGCTCATCACCAGCTTCCACAAGTATCATTATTCTGCATTCTTGTTTCAAAGCCTGATAAGATTGACAGAGGCTGCGCATGGAGATGGCCAGGTCAGTGACTGGGGAACACAGTAGGCATCAAGCTCAGTCAGAGATCTCAGACACAGGGCAGGCAGTGGGACATACCACCATTATCTGCACAAAGGAAAATAGACCTGAAGCTAAAGGGTTTGCTAAGTGCTGGTAGCAGGGCTTCCAAGCCGTTGGTTATGGTTCGAACCCCTGCTGAGAATTCACATTTCTAACAAGCTCCCAGGCGATGCTAAGGCTGCTGGTTAGGGACCTGTTTTGAGAACCACTAGCAGAGCTGTGGTTCTCAAACTTTATTATACATAAGAATCACCTGAGCATCTTGTTAAACTATACATTCTGATTCAGTATATCTGAGGTGGAAATGCAAATTTGCTGATGCTATTCCCTCTGAGAGGACACTTTTCCACTAGCTCATCCAATGGCTGCCTCTGCAGTGAGGACTTCCTCGGCCATACTTTCTAACGAGGTTTCTCCTCCTCGTTATTCTCCAAGTTAGCAACTTGTTTGCTTCCTGCAGAGCGTTCTAAATTCCATCATTAACTAATTATTTGCTAGCTTACTTGTTTTAGTCTCCTCTACTGGACTGTAACCTCCAGTGAGGGCAGAGAGGTTGTCTTTCTTCTTCACCTCTGTATCCTCAGATATAGAACAGTGTCTGGCTTATAATAGATACTCAAAAAATATTTGTCAAACAATGAATTAATTATAGATAGTACTAAATAATTTGTTAATTAATTTCTTGATAGTTGAAGCAAGAGTTCAGTACAGGAGAGGAAAGTCATTTCTAATTTAATTATGGTAAATGGAAGCCTCTAACCCAGTGGTTGTCAATTCTAGCTGCACATTAGAATCACTTAAGGAGCTTTGAAAAATATCGACACCTGGGCTACTCTACAAACCAATTGAATCAGAATCTTTGGGGAATGGTACCTGAGCATAGGTATTTTTTAAACACTCCCTAGGTTACTCTAATGTGCAGCCAGGCTTGAAACCCACTGCTCTAATGAAGAAAGGCTATATAAATTTTGTCACTAAGACAAGGGCAGTGAATTCTGGCGTAGAAGGCAGGTCTGCTCAAGTCAAGTTTAGAATGAGTAAAAATGGTGTGTTCTAGTCAATCCTTTCAATGCTTAAAATCCAAATCAAAGATGAAATAAGCAGCAATTGGTAACAGTTGAAAGTCTGATGAGGTGCCTAAAGATCGGTATTTTCTTTTAAATTGTACTTTAGGTGAAGGTTTACAGAACAAATAGTTTCTCATTAAACAGTCAGTACACATACTGTTTTATGACTTTGGTTAACAACCCATGACGTCAACACTCTACCTTCTCGACCTTGGAGGACTTTTTTTTTTTTTTTTTGGTGAAAATATAGATAGCCAAAGATACACCATTGCGAAAATTTCTACATGTACAATTGAGTGACATCAATTACCTTCCTCCAGCTGTGCTGCTATTCTCACTATCCTTTTCCAAATTATTCCATCACCATTGTCTTCAACTCGCTGTCCCCTAGGCTTCCCATCAAAACTTTTGAGTTGCTGTTGTCAATTTGATCTCACATAGATAATTCTTTTTTTTTCGTACTTTAGATGAAGGTTTACAAAACAGTTTCTCATTAAACAGTTAGGACACATATTGCCCTATGACAATGGTTAACAACCCCACGACCTGTCGACACTGTCCTTTCTCAAACTTGGGTTCTCTATCACCAGCTTTCCTGTCCCCTCCTGGCTGCTAGTTCTTGTCCCTGGACTGCTGTGCCTCATTAGTCCCATTTTGTTTTATGTGGCTGTCCAATCCCCCGCTCAATGGTGAACCTCGGGAGTGACTTCACCACTGAATTAAAAGGGTGTCCAGTGGCCATACTCTTGGGGTTTCTCCAGTCTCTGTCAGGCTGGTAAATCTGGTCTTTTTTTGTGTGTTAGAATTTTGTTCTACATCCTTCTCCAGCTCTGTCCAGGACCCTCTGTTGTGATCCTGGTCAGAGTAGCCAGTGGTGGTAGCCGGGCACCATCTAGCTGTACTGGACTCAGTCTGGTGGAGGCCGTGGTAGCTCTGGTCCATTAGTCCTTTAGACTAATCGTTTCCTTGTATCCTGTTCTCTTCATTCTCCCTTGCTCCCGAAGGTGTGAGACCAGTGGAACCCCTTAGATGGCTGCTCACAGCTTTTAAGACCCCAGACGCTACTTACCAAAGTAGAATCTAGAACATTGTCTTTGTAAACTGTGTTATGCCAATTGAGCTAGATGTTCCCTGAGACTATGGTCCCTAGAGCCCTCCGCCCAGCAATTCAGTCCCTCAGGGAGTTTGGATGTGTCTATGGAGCTTCCATGACCTTTTCTTGTACAAGTTGTGCTGGCTTCCCCAGTATTGTGTACTGTCTCACCCTTCACCAAAGTTACCACTTATCTATTGTCTGTTTAGTATTTCCCCCCACCCCTCCCATCTCTCGTAACCAACAAAGATTGTTACTTTTTGTATGTAAACTTTTTCATGAGTTTTTACAGTGGAGGTCTCATACAATATTTGTCCTTTTGTGACTGACTTATTTCACTCAGCATAAAGTCCTCCAGTTTCATCCATGTTATGAGATGCTTCACAGATTCATCATTGTTCTTTATCATTGCATAATACTCCACTGTGTGTAGGTACCACAGTTTGTTTATCCATTCTTCTGTTGATAGTCATCTAGGATGATTCCATCTTTTTGCGATTTTGAACAATGCTGCAATGACCTTGGGTGTGCATATGTATATTTGTGTGACGGCTCTTATTTCTCTAGGATATATTCCTAGGAGTGGGATTGTTGGATCGTATGTTATTTCTATTTCTAGCTTTCTAAGAAAGTGACATATCATTTTCCAAAATGGTTGTAACATTTTGCATTCCCACCAGCAGTGCATAAGAGTTCCCATCTCCCCACAGCCTCTCCAGCATTTATTATTTCCAGTGTTTTTGATTCATGCCAGTAATGCTGGGGTGAGATGGTATCTCACCGTGGTTTTGATTTGCATTTCTCTAACGGCTAGTGGTCGCGAGCATTTCATCGTGTGTTGGCCACTTGAATGTCTTCTTTGGTGAAGTGTCTGTTCATTTCCTTAACCCATTTTTTAATAGGATTATTTGTCTTTTTGTTGTAGAGGTGTTGGATTTTCCTGCAGATTTTAGAGATTAGGACATTGTCAGATTTGTAATAGCCAAAATTTTTTTCCCAGTCTGTAGGTTCTCATTTTACTCTTTTGGTAAAGTCTTTTGATGAGCATAAGTGTTTAATTTTTAGAAGATCCCAGTTATCTAGCTTATCTTCTGGAGTTTGTATGTTGTTAGTTATGGTTTGTATCCCGTTAATGCCGTGTATTAGGGTCTCTAGCGTTGATCCCGTTTTTTCTTCTATGATCTTTATAGTTTTTGGTTTTATACTAGGTTTTTGATCCATTTTCAATTAGTTTTTGTGTATGGTGTGAGGTATGGGTCCTATTTCATTTTTTAGCAGATGGCCATCCAATTTTGCCAGCACCATTTTTGTTAAAAAGACTGTCTTTTCCCCATTTGATGGATTTTGGGCCCTTGTCGAAGATCAGGCGACTGTTAGGTAGATGGATTTACTTCTGGATTCTCAATTCTGTTCCATTGGTCAATGTATCAGTCGTTGTACCAGTACCAGTCTGTTTTGACTGCCGTAGCTGTATAATATGTTCTGAGGTCAGGTAGTGTGAGTCCTCCTACTTTATTCTTCTTCTTCAATAGTTCTTTACTTATCCGGGGCTTCTTCCCTTTCCATATAAAGTTAATGATTAGTTTTTCCATCCCTCTAAAGAATGTTGGTATTTGGATAGGGATTGCATTGTATTTGTAAATTGCTTTGGGTAGAATTGTCATTTTCACAATGTTGAGTCTACCTATCCATGAGCAT
>NW_004443943.1:25341126-25348704 GCF_000243295.1 Trichechus manatus latirostris
CTAATTTCACCATCATATTTGAACAAGAGTTTTGCAGGATATATTATTCTTGGCTGACAATTTTTTTATTTCAAGATTTTATATATGTCATCCCATTACCTTCTTGCCTGCATGGTTTCTGCCAAATAATCTGAGCTTAGTCTTATTGTTTCTCCTCTGTATGTGACTTTTTATTTTTCACTAGCTGCTCTCAGGATTGTTTGTCTTTGGTTTTGGCGAGTGTGATTATGATATGTCTTGGTGATTTTTATTTGGGGTCTATCCTTTATGGGGTTCGTTAAGCTTCTTGGTTGATCAGCTTTTCATCTTTCATGATATTGACGAAGTTTTCTGTCAGCAGTTCTTCAATGATCCTGTCTGTGTTGTCTGTTTTCTCCCCCTGTTCTGGAATTCCAATCACTTGCAAATTTTTGCTTTTGATTGTATCCCACAGAATTCTCAGTGTCTCTTTACTTTTCTTCGTTCTTTTTTCTGTTTTTCCTCAAACAGAGTTGTAGCCAAGTGTTTGTCTTCAATTTTGCTGATCCTGTCTTCCACCGTTTCAAACCTGCTCCTCAGCCTTTCTATGACACTGTCCATTTCTGAAATCTGGTTATTTATGTTTTGAATTTCTAATTGCTGTTTTTGTATTATTTCTAGTTGTGAATTTATTTTGGCATATTTTCCTGTGTTATTTTCTTGAATTCTTCCATTTTTTTGCCTATATTTTCCATGAATTTGTCTACCTTTTCCATGAATTTGTTTATTTTTTTCCTCATTTTTGTCTGCTTTTTGTTTCAACTCTTGGATAGCTCTGAATATTAGAGATCTGAATTCTCTATCAGGTAGTTCTAGTGCCTTTTCTTCTACTGGAAAGTCATCTGATATTTTATTTTGAATGCCTACTGGAACCATACTGTCCTTTTTTTGTAAATATTTTGATATTGTCTGCTGTCTTCGGGGCATTTGGTAGTTATTTTTTTTTGTTTATTGGTTGTAGATTTGTTTGTTTTGTCCTGCTTTTTTATTTTATTTGGCTATGTCTGAGCAGGTAGGCTGCATGTTCTTTGTTGTTTGCTCATCTGTGGGCTCGATGCTTTTTGCCTCCTTCTCCAATTGGCAGGGTCAGTCACTCAGATATGGTACGGTAGGGAAGGTCTAGCTGAAGAGGAGTTGCTGGGATGGGTCTTTTGGTATATTTTTTGTTTTAAAAATTATAGTATAGTACATTTAAAAAGAACTTAAAAACAGAATTTGTATTTATTTGTTCTATCTCAACTAGAAAAGATTTGCTTTTATTTCAATAAGCTACAACAAAACCTAATTGACTTAGAAAAAACACAAGGTATTATCTTTGACTCTGTATTTCTATCAGAAGTCTCTTCGTTGGTTCCTAAAGGTCATGACCCTGGTACCTGTACTGTCTACAAATATAATATCTAAGATGAAATAACCTTAAATTTGTCATATTGCGGCACTACAAAAGATCCTTTGAACCCACCAAAGGGTATTCCTTCATTCCTTTTTTTTCTCTCCCTTCTTTTCTCTCTTTTTTCTCCCTTCCTCCCTCCCTCCCTCTTTATTTCTTGTCAGATTGTTTTTAGATATTACTTTAGTGTTTTAGGTGACCTGATGAGGTTAGACAAGGTGCAGCTCTTTTCATTTCCAGAGCTGACTTTGCTCTTGCATCATCTGCAGGTGGTTTCAAAGATACTATGCTCCTGAACTCAAGTGCAGTGAAGTTATAATTCCTTCTTCTCCCTAATTTATTTAGGTTGCCACACAATTTGCTGTAGCTGTAATCCCTCAGTATTGCAATGTGGGCGCCATATAAATGGTCCATAGCAGAGTGAGATTTTTAATTGTTGCTTCTCAGTGATTCGCATAATATGCTGTCATTCGCACTTTGATGTGACATATCATAGTTTCCAGGGTTTATTGGGCTACTTATAAATACCAAATGAAGGTGTAAGGGCTAATACAGGCAGTCCCCAGGTTCTGTGTCTTTAAGTCGAATTTGTAGGTAAGTCAGAACATGTGCATATGGTTCTTATTTAGCCTTACTGTAGTGCAACAAAGGGTCCACCTTTTCAATGATTTAAAAGCTGAAAGTGCAGCAAGTGAAGGTGATTGTAATGAAGAATTTGTTGCAAGTAGGGGCTGGTTCAATGGTTTCAAAGTGAGGGGATATTTACATAACATTAAAGGGCAAGTATCAGTTGTCCGTAAGTAGGACATTCGTAACCCAAGGACTTACTGTATTGCAATGTGCTTTTTCCTTAATTGCCTTCACTGGGAAAAGTTGGCAGCATGTTCTCCGGAGGTAAATAAAATGTAATTTTTAGTTTGTCTTTAACCACTTGCAGGCAATACCTCTGAAGTGCAGTTATCAGAGTGTTCCTTTCCCACCCCTGCTAAAAATCTGAATCCAAAAAATCTGAATCCTATTAGCATTCAATTTTCTAGTAATTTAATTTTTACAAAAAATCTACTTTTCATACTTCAGTTATCATTACTTGAATTGATTTCCATTTATCTGTACAAATATTCAAATGTACATTATTTCTTCACAGTTATGTTCAAGTTAAGGAGCCCTGGTTGTGCAATGGTTAAGTGCTTGGCTGCTGACCGAAAGTTTGGCAGTTTGAACCAACCTGGCAGCTCCGTAGAAGAAAATACCTGGCAGTTTGCTCCCATAATGACTACAGCCTAGGAAACCCTATGGGGCAGTTCTACTCTGTCATACAGGGTCGCTATGAGTCAGAATTGACTTGATGGCACATAACAACAGCATGCTCAGGTTATTAATGATAATTATTACTGTAACTTACATAATTTTACATTTTACAAAATGACCTTATAAATAATAATAGAAGCTAATATTTATTGAGTACTTACTGTGTCGTAAAAGATAAATATGCACTGGCTCATTTTAACAACCCTCTGAGATAGGCCCTATTATTGTCTCCATTTTATGAGAGGACATTGATATTTACTGAGGTTTAGTAATCTGACCAAGGACATTCATGGTAGAGCTGGGTTTCAAGCTCAGATCGGCCTGATTCGAAAGCCAATACCTTTAAGCACTACATTCAAATATTTCCTGTGCCCCAACCCTAGCACAATTAGCTTCATTCTTACAAAGGACAAAAATAAAGACTCATGTAATTAGAAATTTGTGGTGCTGCATTTTGAGCCTGAATTTTTGATTCCAGGTCCAGAGCATCCTCTACTTCACAAGGTGGCTTCCATTGGGGGTGAGCTGTAGCAACTGCTAGCATGAGTTCCTGACATCCTGTGCACACGGCTCAGGTTGATAAATAAGCAAAGGTTGAACACTGGTATGAAAGGATGTGAGGGGCTTCTATGTAAAAGCCTTAGGGGCAAATGAGCTGCCTGCCTGGTCAGATGGTCCAGGGCACAGGCTCTGATCTGGAAAGCTAGGATTCAGAGGCACAGAGGAGAAAAGAAGCAAGTCATGCCCACTGGGCACACAGCCCAGGCTCTTTGGCCACTGGGAGCCAGCCTGAGTCCTAGGAATTGATCCTGCAGCCGAGGATGCCCTTCTCTCAGCAGCTGCAGTTTCTCACAAAGGAATGCTGCACGTGGAGAAGTCTTTGTCAGGGCCGCTAATGAAAGGATTGGCTTTCACATCACAGCTACCCCTAAACAGGTACGCTCTGGTTCTTTCATCTTGCTGATGGCTCCCACGGGAAAAAAGGAAAGAGAGAAAGGAGGCTACATCAAGAAACAGGTCACAGGTTGGTTTGGCTGGGTTTTGTGTCTCTCCCACTCCACTACCTCCATGTCTGTAGCTTTGAAATTTTCACACACCCTGTGTGGCCACTGGACAGCAATGGTAATAGCTTTCTTAAATAATTTTTCATAATCCATCCACCACAACTCACTGGAAAATTAACACCTCTGTACCTTTGAACATGCTATTCCTTCTGTTTAATAGATTCTCCCCAGCCCTCCAACTCTTCTTCCTGTGGCTAACTTGGCCTTCTTCAAGGTCCAGCTCAGGTATTGTCTCCTTCAGAAAACCTTCCTCGGCGCTCCATGCCTGCCCTCCACCCAGCCTAGCTTCTGGGTTCCTCTTCTGTCCTGCAAAAGCACTTTTGCCATAGTTTCAGCTGACTTATCTCTCTCCATCCATGCTGTGAGCTCCTGAAGAACAGGGACAGTGTCTCCAGTGTCTAGCTCAGTATCTAGCACACACTAGGATTGGCATAAGTGTTTATGAATGAATGAATCAAGAATGATAAACGAATAAGACTGGGAGACTATTTACTTAGCTATTTAAAGTACTACTTAATACCTTCAAAACACTCTGTTTTTTCTTTTCAAAATAGCTTTATTTTTTTCAGATTATAAAAATAATAATGCCAATTGCAGCAATTTTAGATAAAAACAAAACCCACATAGAAGAAAATAAAAAGCCTTGTAATCCCACTACCCAAAGAAAACCACTTTTAATATTTAGACATAGTCCCTTACCGTAATTTTCTATGTGTGTGTGTATATACATGTATTTTCCCTCAAAAAATCAGAATTCTATTATCTTACCTATTTTAGCATGGATCATAACAATAACTTTTGGAGACAGAGGAGGAATTTTTATCCTTATGTCAGTTGATAAGAAACTGGAACCCAAAGATGCACATCTAATTAACGGCAGAGTTAGGACTAGAACCCATGAATCTTGTTATTGTCTCAGGTTCCTGCTGCTGTCTCCAAATTAAGTGTTGTTCTTCTTGCAAGAAGAAATTGTCCATTAATCCAGCATCAATGGGACATGAGCTTATAACTGGATGTCCCCCTCCCCTCCTGGAAAGGGACAGATGTAAGCTGATCCTATGTCAACACCATGACTGTGCAGTGCATAAAGGGCACTTTCTCTAACATTTCAATGGGAATCCAGGGTGAAATACTTAGGATCACATCAGTGTGATATGCTAACCAACTGAGCTAGGTAGGTACCAGCAAGACTCAGAATTTCTTTCCAATGGCCAAGTGACCTCCATACAATGGTGGTTTCGCTCAGAGAATGTTGCTACGGGAACCAAAGCCATCGGTTCAATCCTACCATAGACTAGTCATTTGCACTCCAATCCATGACCACTGACTGCATTCCAGAACAATGTACACACAGCAGGTGCTCAATAAACATGCAGTGGACTGAATTGAATATTTCATATTATTCAGCAGGGACAATAGGCAAAAAAGAATGCTGAGAGCAAATATCCCCACCACTACCTCAGTATAGAAAAGGTAATCCAATGTGATATGGCCTTTATTTTATTCTAAATAGAGGACTAAATAATAATCTCCCAAATACTCACACACTAGATTGTTAGCTCTTCAGATGAGGGGACCCTATCGTATTTATCTGCATATCCCCAGGATACCTAGCACAGAGCCAGACACACTTGAGGTGTCTGGTTTTTGAACTGAATTATAATAGTGTGAAGACTGATTCTGCTAGCCTAGTGTGGGCATTAAGATGTTGACTAGTAATTCACCATTCCTTTCCCTGAAATCTCAGTAAATCAAGCTCTTAAAAAAAGCAGCAAGCTAAATTCCAAAACTCTGTCTTAGGAGAAATGCCCATGGCTGGTGAGGTCTGGACTATGTCCACTGAATCTGCAGATCTCTGTTCACAAACATCGTCTATTCCCAAGGGATTCCATGACTGACTGACTGACTAACTGGCTGTGGAGCCTCATGCATCCCCTCTTTCCCAATGGCAGAGGGGTCAGGCGGAGGGGTGGGAGTTGAGTGATGAAACACGGCTGAACTAAATGTTCTTCTCTTCCCAGGACAAGGAAAGTCTCACAACGGGAGGAGAGTTTGGCACTTTTCTGGAGGAACAACCATGAAGAACATGGAATGTAGTTGAAAATTATCTTTTCTGAAGACAAGTTCTCTTTTAAAGGGCCATCTGCATGTTTTCTCTTACCTGAGGTTAGAATGGCCCTGTCAGAGCTGGGCAGGAATTAGATAAACTGGGATCAAAGATGACTAGAGGGTAATATGTGTTGAGGAGCCAATAGGCCAATATGTTCACTTTTTCTGAATTTATCCAAGAGCATTAACAAAAAGAAAAACAAAATAGTATTTGTTAATAAGAACCTTTACTGAAATGCACTGTGCTAGGTTGAAGGACCTGGAATAGAAAATACTGATTTTTTTTGGAGGCAACCAAAACATAACTCTCTAATCCCCTAAGCTCTTAACAAACCTTCTTGAAGATTTAATCACAATGTAAAATCCACAAGTTTTTATTGGCAGTGTTAGGTTATCAGCTGCACAACTCTCTGAAGTGGCAACCAATACGATTCCCAGGTCTGTCTCCATTACACATTCCAGGGGCCTGCAAGCAATGTCTGTCAGAATGGTGCCCTGGTCTAGTGTTGTAATTCTTTCCAGGGGAGACTTAGGACTCTCCCAGCTGCCAAGTTCTCTACTTATAAGGTGCAGAATTTATTAGCACAAAGAAAGTAAAAAGAAATCCTGCTACCTTTTTAAGTGCTTTTACATACAGTTTCTTTATTAGAGCTTGGTGTTTTCAGAAATATAGTTACCTGGCTCACTGGAGTCTTTGTGCTAAATCCATGGGACTTGCTTTAGCTTCCTATGCACTTCCGTGAGCTCGGCTACCATCATGTAACAACCAAGATCTCTTGCACCATTCTTTTAAAGGAAGTCATTGGCAGCAGCTCTCATTTGGGGAGAACAAAGCCATGAGGACTGGCATCTTAACCTACACACAGCCATGCAAAAGTTCATAGAGAGTTGATATGGAATTCAGGTTTGCCCAGCTCTGGAAATCAAGGCTACCTAGTCACCCAAAGACCTTCTTTTTCTAGTCTAGATTTTCTTCTCTCCTGTTCCCCAAGATTCCAGTTTTCATCACCACCCAATTCTGAGGCAAATATTGGACTCAGACCACAGCACAGGCCGCACAGAGAGTGCCCCCAAGAGATAATGTGGCATAGTGGAAAGAAAATAGGATTGAGAACTAGAAAACTCCAAGACTTCCAGCTCTTACTACTTGTGTAACCTTGGATAAGTCACTTAATAACTTCATACAACCTTAGTTTCTCTTCAACAAAATGAGTATAAAGAATCATACTTATTTCACCAGGCTTTCTTCAGAGAAATTATGACAAATTGCCATTATTTTGTTTATATAATTATTTGTTTTCCATTTCTCAATGTGTTTCACTAAATTATATGCTTCAAGAGTTCAGGGAGCTTCTCTTTTTGGCTCACCACACTATCCCCAGTGCCTGGAATAGTGATCAGCATGCAGGACCTGATCAAGATATTTTTGAATGAGGGAAGGAAGGAACAAAGGGAAGAAGAATGAAAGAACAGAAAAAGAAAGAAACGAGGGAAGGTGGACAGAATTTTCGGAGCATTATTGATGTAACATATGTGAAAGTGATCTGGAAATTGTTAGATATTATTTACGTTGTTAAAAAACCATAACTACTGGGATGTAAAAGACCTTTACAAAGAAAATTATAAAACACTACTGCATGAAACCCAAAGGGATCTACATAAATGGAAAAACATACCATGCTCATGGAT
>NW_004443943.1:25351154-25364178 GCF_000243295.1 Trichechus manatus latirostris
TGGGGTTGTTAACCAATGTCATAAAACAGCATGTGTGTTACTGTTACATGAGAAACTATCTGTTCTGTAAGCCTTCACCTGAAGTACAATAAAATATTAAAAATAATAATAATAATAATTAAAAAAAAAAAAACCATAACTAACATTTGATGTGTTAATTATGCCAGAGTGATCTTTGAAAAATCATTTAGATCATGTCACTTCCCTGCTTAAGACCTCCCAATAGCTTTTCATACTACTTACAATAAAAACTCATCTCCTTTTAGTTTGAAAACCTCTATGTGATCTGACCCTTGCCCACCTCATTTGTAACCAGTATCCCCATTCCCTACCATGCCCCAGCCACTCTGGTCTTGTGTTTCCTCAGACATGCCAAGTTTGTTCCTGTCTTGGCGCCTTTATGCTATCCCCTTCCCCTGCCTGGAAAGCTCTTCTGTGAAAGCTGGCTCCTTACTGTCATTGGGCTCTTGACTTAAATGTCACCTTCTCAGAGAAGCCTTCCCTGTACACTCACTCCAAAGCAGCCTGCAGTGACTCCTGGTTACAGTACTCTGTATCTAACTATCTATCTATCTATCTATCATCTATCCATCCATTCATCCACTCATCCACCCATCCACCTACCCACCTACCAATCATCTATCCATATATCACTAGTTTCTTCCGCAGAACCTCAGTTCAATAAATATTTATCTTTGTGTGACATATTTATTTAATGCTTACATTTCATAGATGTTTCTCTAATTATTAGTTTGTTTTGTCTCCATAAGTTTATGAGTTTCACAAAAACAAAAAACAAACAAAAAAAAAAAACAGAAAAGACCCTATGGTTCCAAACTAAAAACTCCCTCTCTACTCCTTCCCACTCCACCCCCACACACAACTTTGAGAGAGTTAGTCTTGCCCTGTAAATAAAAGCAACTGTACCAGCCAGTGCTAATATTTGTGATTTAATTGGAATATTTACAACCAGGGACATAATAATTACTTAGTGCTCTAACCTAGAGGGATTCTTTTTTTTTTTTAACATCATGGACCTTTATTTCTGAATACTTTAGTACATATCTTCTAAAAATAGGAAAACTCTCTTACATTCCTACGGTACAATTGTCAACTTCATAAACTTGTATTGTTATAAAACTTGTATCTAACCAACTGTCCATATTCCAATTTTGTCACTTTATCTATTAATATTCTTTATAGCTTTTTCCCCCTTTAGTCCAGGATCCTGTCTAGGGTCAAGAATTGCAGTTAGTTGTCATGTCTCCTGTTATGGATTGAATTGTGTTCCCCTGAAATCTGTATCAATTTGGGTAGGCCGTAATTACCAATATTGTGTGATTGTCCACCATTTTGTCAACTGATGTGATTTTCCTATGTGTTGTAAATCCTACCTCTACGATGTTAATGAGGCAGGATTAGAGGTAGTTATGTTAATCAGTCAGAACTCAATCTACAAGATTAGGTTGTATTTTGAGTCTATCTCTTTTGAGATATAAAAGAGAGAAGTGAGCAGAGATGGGGGGACCTTCTACCACCAAGAAAGAAGCACCAGGAGCACAGTGTGTCCTTTGGACCCGGAGTCCCTGCACTGAGAAGCTCCTAGACCAGGGGAAGATTGATGACAAGCACCCTTCCCCAGAGCCGACAGAGAGAGAGAGGCTTCCTGTGGAGCCGGCACTCTGAATTCGGGCTTCTAGTCTCCTAAACTATGAGAGAGTAAACTTCTGTTTGTTAAAGTCATCCACTTGTGGTATTTGTGTTATACCAGTGCTAGATAACTAAGACATCTACTTAATGGATTTGTGTGTGTGTGTGTGTGTGTGTGTGCATGTTTTAGGTAAAAGTCTACAGCGCAAATTAGTTTCTCATTCAAAAATTTATACACAATTTTTTTGTGTGACTTGGTTGCAATCCTTGCAAACTGTCAGCATTCTCTCCATTTCCCTTTACACCCCGGGTTCTCCATGTCCATTTATCAGGTTTCCTGTCCCTTCCTGCCTTCTCGTCTTTGCTTTTGGGCAAGTGCTGCCCATTAGGTCTCCTATACTTGATTGAACTAAGAAGCATGTCCTCAAGTGTGCTGTTGTTTGTTTTACAGGCCTGTCTAATCTTTGGCTGAAAGGTAGACTTTGGGAGTGACATCAGTTCTGAGTTTGCACGGTGTCTGAGGGTCACAGTCTTGGGGGTCCCACCAGTCTCTGTCAGACCAGTAAGTGTGGTCTTTTTTTATGAATTTGAGTTTTGGTCAAATTTTTTCTCCCTCTCTGTCTGGAACCCTCTATTGGGATCCCTGTCAGAGCCGTCGGTGGTGGTCGCCAGGCATCATCTGTTTCTTCTGGGCTCAGGCTACTGGAGGCTGTGGTTCATGTGGCCCATTAGTCTTTGGACTTATATTTTCCTGGCCACTTGGGTTTTCTTCATTTTCTTTTGCTCTGAATGTGATAGGACCAATAGATGTATTTTAAATGGCTGCTCACAAGCTTTTAAGACCCCAGATGCTATTCACCAAAGTAAGACTGTAGAACATTTTCTTTATGAATTGTGTTATACCAATTGACCTAGATGTCCCCTGAGACCATGGTCCCCAGCTCTTAGTCCCAGTACCTTGGTCCCTCAAGGTGTTTGGATGTGTCTAGGAAGCTTCTATGAGCTTTGCCTTCATCAAGTTGTGCTGCCTTCCCCTATATTATGTGTTGTCTTTCCCTTCACCAGAGTTAACATTTGTCTACTATCTAGTTCGTGACTTCCTCTTCCCACTCCTCTCCTCCCTCATAACCATCAAAGATTGTTTCTTTCTGTGTGTAAACCTTTTCTTGAGTTTTTATAATACTGGTATCATACAATATTTGTCCTTTTGTGATTGACTTATTTCACTCAGCATAATGCCCTCCAGACTCATCCATGTTGTGAAATTTTTTGCTGATTCATCATTGTTCTTTATCCTTGCATAGTATTCCATTGTGTGTATGTACCATAATTTGTTTAACCATTCATCTGTTGATGGGCACTTAGGTTGTTTCCATCTTTTTGCTATTGTGAATAATGCTGCAGTGAACATGGTACGCATATGTCTATTCGTGTGACAGCTCTTGTTTCTCTAGTATATTTTACTAGGAGTGGGATTGCTGGAGCATATGGTATTTCTATTTCTAGCTTTTTAAGGAGGCACCATATAGCTGCCCATAGTGGTTATGCCATTTAACATTCCTACCAGCAGTGCATAAGAGTTCCAATCTCCCTGCAACCTCTCCAACGTTTGTTATTATTCTCTGTTTTTTTGACTGGTGCCAGTAATGTCAGGGTGAGACGGTATCTCATTGTAGTTTGGATTTGCATTTCACTAATTAATGCCTAATGAGCTCGAGCATTTCCTCCTGAGTCTGTTAGCTGCTTGAATGTCTTCTTTGGTGAAGTGTAACTGTTCATATCATTGCCCATTTTTTAATTGGAGTATTTATCTTTTTGTTATTGAGGTGCTGAAGTATTCTTTAGATTTTAGAGATTAGACCTTTGTCGGATATGACGTAGCCGAAATTTTTTTCCCAGTCTGTAGGTTTTCTTTTTACTCTTTTGATGAGCATAAGTGTTTAACTTTCAGGAGCTCCTGGTTATCTAGTTTATCTTCTGGTGTCTGCATTGTTCGTTATGGTTTTTATTGAATTTATGCCATATATTAGGGCCCCTAGCGTGGTCCCGAATTTTTCTTCTGTGATCTTTGTCATTTTAGGTTTTATATTTAGGTCTTTGATCCATTTTAAGCTAGTTTTTGTGTATGGTGTGAAGTATGGGTCCTGTTCCATTTTTTTACAAGTAGACATCCAGGTTTGCTAGCACCATTTGTTTAAAAGACTGTCTTTTCTAGAGAGTTTCTTTTGAGGTATGGAAATGGTGCTGCCCAGTGCTAAGCTATTCTCTGTTTTGGTCTAGCAGGCTTCCTGGCTTGGAGTCGGGTCAGCAATGGGGTTGCGGGGAGGGAGGAACACTAGTTCCAGTTTGGGCTTTATTTGTTTATTGTAAAGCCCAGGGCAGCAGTGATTATACAGGAAGAAAGAACACTGGACAAGGACACAGGGACAGGTTCTACAGCTGTCTCTACATCTCCCCATCTCCACCCCACCCTGAGCTACCAGACCCTCTGTTAAACGAGGCAGAACTGGATCATCTCAAAGAGGAATCCCAGCTCTGACTTCTAAGAGTTGATGAGAGGAGTTTGACATTTCATCATGACCATGACATGTGTGAAGAAGGATAATGCTTTCTTTCGCTCATCTGATAAGCCTAGCTTTTCTGGCTAAGTTGGGATTTCTCTGATTGACCACTAAAGTCATAGGACAAACCCAGATCTGAGACCTAGTAGTGCAGTGGTTAAGTGCTCGGCAGCTAACCAAAAGGTTGACGGTCTGAATCCACCATCTGCTCCTTGGAAACCCTATGGGGGCAGTTCTAGCCTGTCCTATAGGGTCGCTATTAGTTGGAATTGACATCATGGCAATGGGTTTGGTTTGGTTTTTCCTAGAGAAGATGGTGGGCTGAGCAAATCCCCTCATTGTCATATGGCAATCAATATCTAACTATAAGTGCACTTCAGCTACTCCCCCAAGAGATGGGTTCCTACTGTATCTGATCTAGGCTAATACTCTCCCATCTGCTTTCAACATGTTGCATTTGACATTAACTAATGTCTCCTATTAGCATCAAAAGAAAACAGTCTGGAAAAATTCACTCTCAAGCGGAGTACAAACAGCCCACGAGTAGAAGTGAAATCTCAACTGTGCAAGGTTTCTTTAAAAAATAATAAATATATTAATATCAATAATATATATAAATGTATATATATGTGTGTATATATGTGTATATGTGACTGTATATAGATCTTTGTGTATGTATGTGTATAGATATATATGTGTGTCCGTATATGTGTATGTGTGTGTGGTGAAGCCAAAAGTCTGTGAAATAGGTCAAGGGAATAGAAGACAAGAATGCTTCCGTCTGATTTATGAAATTAACTGGTAACAGAAAGAGGAGAAATTTCTCCTAGTGTGGGAACAAGTCACGACCAAATGTACTTAATGACATGAAAAAGAGTTAAGAATCTTTATCTCAAACTTACTGGTAATGGGTTAAAATTCTGGTCCACGAGGTGGTTGTATCCATGGTCAAAAAATGAGTGCCGTATCACAACATCGATGCCCTGATTGGCCAGCATTCCTAAAGTGTTCAACCATCTAAAAAGCAGGAAAAAGGTTATATCAATACATTTTTAAAATGGCATCTAACAAGCTCTATAGAGAGTAGCTACGACATACGTACACACACACACAGTATCCCCACCATTAAATTTACCTGTTACTTTAAAGTAAAGGAGATTATTTTAAGCATTGAATGCACAACTGGAGAGATTTTAGAGATTATCAAATCCAACCTCTCCATTTTATAAGAAATGGTGTCTCATAGAAGTAAAATGGTCACAAAATAGCTTGTTGCTAATGACTTATCTTTTATTCCTCTAATGCTAACAAAATGAACACCTTCGCTACTTGTAAACAAAAGCATTATCCTCCATGCCCATAGGACACATAATCACAGGAGCGCACACATGATACATTCCATCACGCAAACACTTCTGCTTGGACTCTGCCACTATATATATGATATTAGGTGCCATCAAGTCATTTCTGACTCATAGCGACCCTATGTACAATACAACAAAACACTACTCAGTCCTGTGCCATCCTCACAATTGTTGCTGTGCTTGAGCCCATTGTTGCAGCTGCTGTGTCAATCCATCTCGTTGAGGGTGTTCCTCTTTTTTGCTGAGATTCTACTTTACGTAGCATGATGTCCTTCTCCAGGGACTGATCCCTCCTGATAACATGCCCATAGTGTGTGAGACAGTCTCGCCATCCTTGTTTCTAAGGAGCATTCTGGTTGTACTTCTTGCAAGACAGATTTGTTCGTTATTTTGGCAGTCTATGGTATATTCAATATTCTTTGCCAACACCACAATTCAAAGGCATCAATTCTTTGATCTTCCTTATTCATTGTCCAGCTTTCCCATGCATATGAGGCGATTGAAAACAGCATGGCTTGGGTTAGGCTCACCTTAGTCCTCAAGATGACATCTTTGCTTTTCAACACTTTAAAGAGGTCTTTTGCAGCAGATTTGCCCAATCCAACATGTCTTTTGATTTCTTGACTGCTGCTTCCATGGGTGTTGATTGTGAAACCAAGTAAAATGAATCCTTGACAACCTCAATCTTTTCTCCATTTATCATGATGTTGCTTATTGGTCCAATTGCAAGGATTTTTGTTTTCTTTATGTTGAGGTGTAATCCATACTGAAGGCTGTGGTCTTTGATCTTCATCAGTAAGTGCTCAAATCCTCTTCACTTTCAGCAAGTAAGGTTGTGTCATCTGCATAATGCAGGTTGTTAATGAGTCTTCCTCCAGTCCTGATGCCCCATTCTTCTGCATACAGTCCAGCTCTTGGATTATTTGCTCAGCATACAGATTGAATAGGTATAGTGAAAGGATACAACCCTGATGCACACCTTTCCTGACTTTAAACCCATGCAGTATCCCCTTGTTCTGTTCGAAAAACTACCTCTTGATCTATGTACAGATTCCTCATGAACACAATTAAGTGTTCCAGAATTCCCATTCTCTGCAATGTCATCCATAATTTGTTATGATCCACACAGTCAAATGCCTTTGCATAGTCAATAAAAAACAGGTAAACATCTTTCTGGTATTCTCTGCTTTCAGCCAGGATCCATTTGACATGAGCTATGATAGCCCTGGTTCCACATCTTCTTCTAAATCCTGCTTGAATTTTTGGCAGTTCCCTGTCGATATACTGCTGCAGCCGCTTTTGAATGATCTTCAGCAAAATTTTGCTTGCGTGTGATATTAATGATATTGTTTGATAATTCCCCATTCGGTTGGATCACCTTTTTTGGGAATAGGCATAAATATGGATCTCCTCCAGTTGGTTGGCCAGGTAGTTGTCTTCCAGATTTCTTGGCATAGACGAGTCAGCACTTCCAGCGCTGCATCTGTTTGCTGAAACATCTCAGTTGGTATTCCATCAATTCCCAGAGCCTTGTTTTTTGCCAATGCCTTCAGTGCAGCTTGGACTTCCTCTTCCAGTACCATCGGTTCCTGATCATATGTTACCTCCTGAAATGGTTGAACGTCGACCATTTCTTTTTGGTATAGTGACTCTGTGTATCCCTTTCATCTCTTTTGATGCTTCCTGTGTCGTTTAATATTTTCCCCCTAGAATCCTTCAGTATTGCACCTCGAGGACTGAATTTTTTCTTTAGTTCTTTCAGCTTGAGAAATGCTGAAATGCAGGTCTTTGCACATGTCATCATAATACTTTACTTTGTCTTCTCGAGCTTTGAAATATTCTGTTCAGCTCTTTTACTTCATCATTTTTTCCTTTTGCTTTAGCTACTTGACGTTCAAAAGCAAGTTTCAGAGTCTCTTCTGACATCCATTTAAGTCTTTTCTTTCTCTCTTGTCTTTTTAATGACCTCTTACTTTCTTCATTTATAATGTCCTTAATGTCATTCCATAACTCGTCTGGTCTTCGGTCATTAGTGTCCAATGCATCAAATCTATTCTTGAGATGGTCTCTAAATTCAGGTGGGATATACTCAAGGTTGTACTTTGGCTCTCGTGGACTTGTTCTAATTTTCTTCAGTTTCAACTTGAACTTGCATATGAGAAATTCATGGTCTGTTCTGCAACTGGCCCCTGGCCTTGTTCTGACTGATGATATTGAGTTTTTCCATCGTCTCTTTCCACAGATGTAGTCAATTTGATTCCCTTGTATTCCGTTTGGTGAGATTCATGTGTGTAGTTGCTGTTTATGTTGGTGAAAAAGGTATTTGTGATGAAGAAGTCATTGGTCTTGCCAAATTCAATCATTCACTCTCCGGCATCATTTGTATCATCAAGGCCATATTTTCCAACTACTGATCCTTCTTCTGTTTCCAACTTATACATTCCAATCATCAGTAATTATTAATGCATCCTGATTGGTAAAAATCTTCAATTTTTTCATCTTTGGCCCTAGTGGTTGGTGCATAAATTTGAATAATAGTCGTATTAACTGGTCTTCCTTGTAGGTGTATGGATAATCCTATCACTGACAGCATTGTACGTCAGGCTAGATCTTGAAATGTTCTTTTTGACGATGAATGCAACGCCATTCCTTTTCAAGTTGTCATTTCCAGCATAGTAGACCATATGATTGTCTGATTCAGACTGAACAATACCAGTCCATTTCAGCTCACTAATACCAAGATATTGATCTTTATGCATTCCATTTCATTTTTGACAATTTCCAATTTTCCTAGATTCATACCTCGTACATTCCAGGTTCCGATTATTAATGGATGTTTGCAGTTGTTTTTTCCCATTGAGTTGTGCCACATCAGCAAATGAAGGTCTCCAAAGCTTGACTCTATCCACATCATTATGGTCAACTCTGCTTTGAGGAGACATGTCTTCCTCAGTCATATTTTGAGTACCTTCCAACCTGAGGGGCTCATCTTCTGGCACGGTATCAGACCGTGTTCCACTGCTATTCATAAGGTTTTCACTGGCTAATTCTTTTCAGTCTGTCTTAGTCTGGAAGCTCAGCTGAAACGTGTCCACCTTGGGTGACCCTGCTGGTATTTGAATACCGGTGGCATAGGTTTCAGCATCACAGCAACACACAAGCCCCCACAGTACGACAAATCGCAGATACATGGGGGACTGTATATATATATATATCCTTTCATATGACTCTAACCCACTTACTCCTACTATGATCTACACAGTGTGTTCCAGTCATATGCATCCCTCATACATCACTGTCAGCAGCAATGCAATAATTATTTTCCTTGATACTATAATAACTCTACAGAAATTCAAGTATGCTATCATCCACACATATATCACACATAATGGAGGGCCTGCATTGCTCACACACTTATCACTTACCTTGTTATGCAAAACACCCATTTCCCAGGACATGCTTTCCTTCAAAAATGCTCCTTTCTTGGTTCTTCTAACACCCACTGCTAACTCTGTCTTCATTATTTACACATTCTTTCATGCATGCATTCACTTTTCTTTCTCTATTTGTATTCTTACTTCTAAAATTTAGGGAAACTTCTAATTGTAATAATATATGCATTAGAAATCTATCTTGAAGCTACAGTCTTCTCAGTATGAAACATAAGGTGCTTCACAATCTGTCCCAAGTATACATGTCTGGCTTCATCTGTCACTCCTCTCCCCTCTTTTTTCACCCTAAACCACATTGTCCATGCTCTAAGGTACATAAAACAACTCTTCACTACCCAAATATGCCATGCTTTCTCATACCTACGTGTGACCTTATACATGTTTTTCTTCTGCTTAGAATTCCCATCCCCTCCTTTTCTAACCTCCTTCTTTCCATCTGGCAAATGTCTTCTCATCTATCGTTAATCTCTAAATCAAATGTCATCTCCTAAACTCTCCCACCCTAGCCAACAGTTAATGCCTTCCTCCTCTGTCTTTCTCCAGAACTCTCTTATTCATATTTCTCTCCTAACCTACAGCATGACATCACTTACTTCTCTGTCTCCTCCCCATCCCCATTGGGGTATGAGCTCATCAACCATAGACACGATGTCTTAGCCTTGTACCCAAAACACCCGTTCACATTTCCTGGTACACTTTGGATATTCAGTGTTATTGGTTAAGTTGAAATTGATATGGATAAAATTATTGTTGTTGTTAGGTGCCGTCAAGTCAGTTCCAACTTGTAGCAACCCTATGTACAACAGAACGAAACACTGTCGGGTCCTGCGCCATCCTCACAATCGTTGCTATGTCTGAGTCCATTGTTGCAGACACTGTGTCAATCTATCTTGTTGAAGGTCTTTCTCTTTTCCACTGACCCTCAACTTTATCAAGCATAATGTCCTTCTCTGGGACTGGTCTCTCCTGATAACATGTCCAAAGTATGTGAGACGAAGTCTTGCCATCCTTGCTTCTAAGGAGCATTCTGGCTGTATTTCTTCCAAGACAGATTTGTTCATTCTTTTCACAGTCCATGGTATATTCAATATTCTCTGCCAATACCATAACTCAAAGGCATCAATTCTTCTTCAGTCTTCTTTATTCATTGTCTAGCTTTGCATGCATATGAGGCAATTGAAAATACCATGGCTTGGATCAGGTGCACCTTAGTCTTCAAGATGACATCCTTGCTTTTTAACACTTTAAAGAGATCTTTTGCAGCAGATTTGCCCAATGCAAGTGTCGTCTGGGTTTCCTGACTGCTGCTTCCATGGCCGTTGACTGTGGATCCAAGTAAAATGAAATCCTTGACAACTTCAATATTTTCTCCATTTATCACGATGTTCCTTATTAGTCCAGTTGTACGGATTTTCGTTTTCTTTATGTTGAGGTGTAAACCAAACTGAAGGCTATAGTCTTTGATCTTCCTCAGTAAGTGCTTCAAGTCTTCTTTGCTTTTGGCAAGCAAGGTTTGTCATCTGCATATCACAGGTTGTTCATGAGTCTTCCTCCAATCCTGATGCCGCGTTCTTCTTCATGTAGTCACGCTTCTTGGATCATCTGCTCAGCATACAGATAGAACAAGTATGGTGAAAGGATACACCCCTGACAAACACCTTTCCTGATTTTAAACTATAAAATTAGATTCTAGGAACTTTGAGAATTACCAAACATTCAGCACACTAGGAACAAATTACACAGTTATGATTTTTCAAATCTGTAACCATACGGACCTCCAAACCAGTGACTTACAAATGAATTCAGTTTTTTCCTTACTAGAATAAAGAGCGATGCTAATTTTTATATTACGAATAATTGTTATTACATATTTTCAAATCTTTTTCACATTTATATTTGCATTTTATTCTCATAAAATGAGCCAACAAATATTTACTGACAACTAGAGTAACAAAAACAAAAAAACAAAAAAAAAAAAACAAACAAAGCAAAGCAAAACAAAAATTTTAAAGCAAAAGGAAAATCTGATAATAATATAGTCAAACTTTTTTTCCCCCCTTTTGGTTCAAATCAGGACACTGTGACCCAGAGAACTGAAATTACTTTTGGAATACCACATGGCTAAGCTACTTCCTTTTGTATTTTCATTAATTTAGCAACTCTGTGAATCAGGGTGACAGATTTAGCTTTTCCTTTAGTCACTGAGGCCCAGTATTAAATAACTAGTCAAAGTATGCCCTGTGGTAGAACTATAACATGAATTCTGGCCTGATGCTCCCTAAATCAGAACTCTTTCCACACTGAAACAGCACACATACAAGAGGGTCTCCTAGAGTGATTTACTTTTCTTTTTTTCCAGCAGGAAACAATTTATATCCTTGGAGAACTGGACTCAAAGGGCATATTGCTGGATGCCGCTAGTGCAGTTGAGAGTAAAATGAGTTGAGAGCAGATCGGTGATGAAGAGGTGAGAGAGAAGACTGGGAGCAGAATGCATTACTTTTCATCTGATGTGTGTCAGTCAGTCATTGGGTATCTGAGCTACAACCAAAATCTAAACAGCTATGTTTATCTGTGTTGTGCCCAGTGGCTGTAGAGATCTATGGATATGTGGCTGAAGCTCATGAAACGGCTGTTCTCAGCTCCAGCTCTACTCTCTCCGTGAAGATCTGTGGTATTTTTCATTTCACATCTTTCCCTAAAGAGAAGAATGCTCATGAAAACATCTAGTACAACTGGGCTGCTTACTGGCCCCTGAACAAAGTCCTTCTGTGACAATTGAGCAAAAGTTATTCTGCTCCTTCCAAGCCCTTACCCCCACAGTACTGACTGCCAGCCAACCTGGCCTCTCAGTCTTGCCACAGGGCTCACATCTAAACCAGTGGGGAGAGTATTTTTCAAAAACAATTCTCTGATTCACTTCACTTCATTCACTTGCAGCATGCTTGTTAAACATCTACTCTGTGCCACACACTGTGCTAGGCGCTGAGGACACAGAGATGGATAACACAGGTCTAACCACATATTACAGTGACTCATTGTCCTTATCTGCGTTTTCCAGGATTCCATCTGTAAAGGCAATTTCCTTGACTGGCCTGATTTGTTCTTCACAAATGTATTAAAGAAGCTGCCTCAATGGAGGGGCACTGCACTTATATAATTAGGAACAGCTGTTAGTAGTGAAACACGTAGCTTAGGCCACAGCTAAAATTATTTTTAGGGGATTTTGCTCAGTCAAAAAGCCAGGGCTCCAAGACTCTACTGGACCAGGAACAAGTCAGTTGGTTGGACCCTGGTCCTGAGAGGTTTTTCCCTACCATGTGACCCTGCCAGGGTTGAGCAAGTCAGAGGCCCTTATGTTTCTGGCTTAAGTCATTTTCCAGACTACTGCATTTTCATTTTCTCATCTTTTGCATCTCCAAATTACTACCAGAACTAAAGTTTTAAAACACAGGTCAGACTGTGTTACTCCCCTCCTCCAAAATCTTCAATGGTTTACCACTGACTGTAGAACAAGATCTCACTTCCTCTACCTGGTTTGAAGACTTCCATGATTTGGTGGTAAATCACTCACCTCCCCAGTCTTGGTCCTCACTACATCCCTGAAGGCACTGAGTCTTCTGTCACACCATTTCTTCCCTCCTCTGTGCCTTTGCTCATCATGTTCCTTCAGTCTAGAATGCTTCTGTATGCTACCTCTACCATCCTCCACCTATAGAAATTATAGTAATCCTTCTATGTCCCTCTCAAATACCAATTCCTCAAAGAAGCCCTTTTTGATCCTCCCAGAGAAATTCTTTTTGTTTTTTATTGTTGTAGTTTAAATGAAGTTTACATTTCAAGTCAGTCTCCCATACAAAAATTTATACACACATTGTTATGTGACTCTAATTGCTCACCCTATACTGTGACAGCACACTCCTCCTTTCCACCCCTGCTTCCCCATGTCCATTCAACCAGCTCCTAACCCTCTCTGCCTTCCCATCTCACCTCTGGA
>NW_004443943.1:25364278-25365295 GCF_000243295.1 Trichechus manatus latirostris
CCATCAGGGACTCTCTGTTGTGTTCCCTGTCAGGGTGGACTTTGGTGGTAGCCAGGCACCATCTAGTTCTTCTGGTCTCAGGCTGATGAAGTCTCTGGTTTACATGGCCCTTTCTGTCTCCTGTGCTAATACTTTCCTTGCGTCTTTGGTGTTCTTCATTCTCCTTTAGTCCGGATGGTTGGGACTAATTGATGCATCTTAGACGGCCACTTGCAAGCTTTTAAGACCCCGGACACCACTCACCAAAGTCGGATGCAGAACATTTTCTTAATAAGCTTTGTTATGCCAATTGACCTAGATGTCCCCTGAAAGCATGGTGCCCAGACCCTTACCTCTGCTACTTTGTCTCTCAAAGTGTTTGATTGTTTTCAGGAAACTTCTTAGCTTTGGTTTAGTCCAGTTGTGGTGACTTCCCCTGTAGTGTGTGCTGTCCTTCCCTTCGCCTAAGATAATTCTTACCTACTATTTAGTTAGTAAATAACCCTCAGCCTCCCTCCCCACACTCATAACCATCAAAAGAATGTTTTCTTCTGTGTTTAACCTTTTCTTTAGTTCTTATAATAGTGGTCTTATACAGTATTTGTCCTTCTGTGATTGACTAAATTCACTCAGCATAATGAGCTCCAGCTTCCTCCATGTTGTAAGATGTTTCACGGCTTCATCGTTGTTCTTTATTGTTGTGTGGTATTCCATTGTGTGGATATACCATAATTTGTTTATCCATTCGTCCGTTGACGGGCATATAGGTTGTTTCCATCTTTTTGCTATTGTGAACAGTGCTGCAATGAACATGGGTGTGCATATATCTCTTCGTGTGACGTCTCTTATTTCTTTAGGATATGATTCCAAGGAGCAGGATAGCTGGATCGTATGGTATTCCTATTTCTAGCTTTTTAAGGAAGCGCCAAGTCGATTTCCAAAGCGGTTGTACCATTTTACATTCCCCCCAACAGTGTATAAGTGTTCCAGTCTCTCCACAACCTCTCCAGCATTTATTATTTTGTGTTTTTTGGATTA
>NW_004443943.1:25366422-25392081 GCF_000243295.1 Trichechus manatus latirostris
TCAATGTTCATGAGGGATATTGGTCTGTAATTTTCTTTTTTGTGGTGTCTTTACCCGGTTTTGGTATCAGGGTTATTCTGGCTTCATAGAATGAGTTTGGGAGTATTCCATCCTTTTCTATGCTCTGAAATACCTTTCGTAGAAGTGGTATTAACTCTTGAAAGTTTGGTAGAATTCTTCAGTGAAGCCATCCAGGCCAGGGCTTTTTTTTGTTGGGAGTTTTTAAATAACTTTTTCAAATCCCAGAGAAATTCTTGACTCCTTTGTACGTTTATCACTTTTCTTTTCTTTTCTTTAGAGAATGATGTGAAATGACTAATATAAGGCAAAAAGAAAAGTGGTCTAATGAAATGGTAAAGAGGACTCAAGTAGACTGCCTGGGTTTGAGTCCCAGATCTGCCACTAACTAGATGAGTGACCTTGGATAAATTACTTCAACCCTGTCCTTCAGTTTCCTCATCTCTCTTCACTGATTTGTTATAAAGATATACAGTCAAACCCACAAAAGCCAGAACCTGTGTAATAAGCTGTCAGAGAAGGAAAACGCAAATATTTTCACTAAAAGGAGAGATAGAAGAGTGGAAAGACTGCACCCTATCAAAGGCAGAAAACTTGTGAGATCTGGAAAAATAAGCCTGTCCTGTCAAGTTCTGGCTCTCACAGGTTTCACCATATATATATAAGTTTTATATATATATATATATATATATATATATATATATGTATATATACCTGTTGAGATGTTTCAACAAATGGATGCATGCAGCACTGGAGGTGCTCACTCATCTATGCCAAGAAATTTAGAAGACAGCTACCTGGCCAGTCAGTGGGAAGAGATCCATATTTGTGCCCATTAGAATAAAAATGATCCAATAGAATGTGGAAATTATCAAACAATATCACTAATATCACAAGGAAATAAAATTTTGCTGAAGAGCATTCAAAAATGGTTGTAGCAGTACATTCAAGCTGGATTCAGAAGAGGACATGGAACAAGGGACATCATTGCTGATGTCAGATGGATCTTGGCTGAAAGCACAGAGTACCAGAAAGATGTTTACCTGTGTTTTACACACTATGCAAAGGCATTCAACTGCGTGGATCATAACAAATTATGGATAACATTGCAAAGAATGGGAATTCCAGAACACTAAATTGTGCTCATGCAGAACCTGTACATAGACCAAGAACAGAACAAGGGGATACTGCATGGTTTAAAATCAGGAATGGTGTGCATCAGGGTTCTATCCTTTCACCATACTTAATCTATACGTTGAACAAATAATCTGGGAAGCTGGACTATATGAAGAAGTATATGACATCAGGATTGGTAGAAGACTCATTAACAACCTGAGATATGCAGATGACACAACCTTGTTTGCTGAAAGCAAAGAGGACTTGAAGCACTTACTAATAAAGATCAAAGACTACAGCCTTCAGTATGGATTACACTTCAACATAAAGAAAACAACAATCCTCACAACTGGACCAATAAGCAACATCATGATAAACAGAAAATATTGAAGTTGTCAAGGATTTAAGTTTACTTGGATCCACAATCAACGCCCATGGAAGCAGCAGTCAAGAAATCAAATGATGCATTGCATTGGGTAAACCTGCTGCAAAAGATCTCTTTAAACACTGAAAAGCAAAGATGTCACTTTGAGGACTATGGTGCACCTGACCCAAGCCATGGTATTTTCAATTGCCTTACATATGAGAAAGCTGGACAATGAATAAGGAATACTGAGGAAGAATTGATGCCTTTGAATTATGGTGTTGGTGAAGAATATTTAATATATCACAGACTGTTAGAAGAATGAACGAGCCTGTCTTGGAAGACAGCCAGAGTGCTCCTTGGAAGAGAATGGTGAGACTTCATCTCATGTACTTTGGACATGTTATCAGGAGGGACCAGTCCCAGGAGAAGGACATCATGCTTGGTAAGGCAGGGTCAGCGAACAAGAGAAAGACCCTCGATGAGATGGATTGACACAGTGTCTGCAACAATGAGCTCAAACATAGCAATGATTGTGAGGATAGCGCAGGACCAGGCAGTGTTTCGTTCTGTTGTAGATAAGGTCACTATGAGTCAGAACCGACTTGACAGCACGTAACAACAACAAATTCCCCACTTATCAACTATCTTGTTATCCAACATTTTACATTTACGATAATAGTAAAAAATCTACTATCCAACCATTTTGCACATTAATGATATACATCTGGCAGTAACAAACGCTGAGATGGGAGGCAAGAGTAATGCTGACCGTGACGATTATGTGCCAGCTTAGCTGGTCCATGATTCTCAGTGGTTTGGAAGTTACGTAATCATGTAATTTGGCCACTACATAATGATGTCATCACCTTCCATTTTGTGATCTGATGTGGTCATCCTCCATTTTTGTGTAACGTGGATTTTCACGTAATAACCTGGCCTTTGTAACCTAACCATGTCAATAAGTGAGAAGTGGGTATATGTTTGACACATGGTAAGCACTATATAGATAAAATTATTATTATGGCATTTATCTCCACAGCTTGATAATGTAGTTATCTCCTATCCCAGTCCCTCCAACCGTAAATTTCTGGAGTATAAAAGCCATGTCTTATTCTTACCTATCTCCCAGGACTGTGGTGAGAATTAGATGAGAAAATATATGTTATCTACACTGTGTTTTGCACTGTAGACATTAAATAAAGCTTCTCATTACTATTATTGTTATTATTACTACTACTACAACGACTACTACCATCTTTGCTCAGATGCGTGTGCCTGACATTGTAGTATCTAGAGAAGGCACTAATCACTGTTTGTTGAATGGTCAAACACATTCACATGTGAGGGGATGAAGCCCTTTCTAAGGGAAATGAATCCCCCACCCATGGGCAGAATAATGGGCAGGGTTTGAGGTTTAATGTCATTCTTTTCTCAAAGCCCCTCGGAGTAAAATTGCAAATGTCACTCACAAGAATCCCGCAGCATAGGAATCAGACAAATTGTTTGTGCCTCCAGCTGAGGTAGTCACCACACCTTCAAGCCAAATCTTCTTTCCTGGGGTGTATGTATTAACCACCTGTTCACAAAACAAAAACAGAAGGGGATAATGAGAATTTTAAAAGCACTTCCAAAATTAGAAGGAACACACATTCCCTTGAGGAAGTTTCTCATATTCCCTGCTCCCAGGAGGTCATGATGTGTGCTTTTTTCATGAAGATGCACCTCATACAGTCAGTTGGCATACAAATACAAAAAAGCATTAACATCCACGTGTCTACTCAAGGAAATGATCATTTTTTCCTAAGTAAACACAGGTGACAATGTGACAAGAAGAACAAGTGCATATTTGAGGATATAAGCTAACTGCAACACCCTTTAAAGAAAAATATAAATTGTACTATGTTTTCATACTAACACACACTGGAAAGCAATATTTTCTAATACTCTGTCATGGCACCTCCACCGACTGTGTGCACTGTCCATGCATCAGAGGTCACAAATCATAATACAGGGTAGAAAGCAATGTTTGGGAGAGGTATTTTATAATTACCAGGGCATTAATATTGCAACCACATTTTAAAAATAACTGCATTAAGTGTAAAAAGGAAAATCACTGACCCATGGGTAAAAGACCCTACACAGGAAGCAACTACAGCTGCATGCCTTCTAAGAAGAGGCAAAACCTCTTGTCAAAAGGTGGTCCTCTGAAGTTTTGAACTGGCCAGTCTCTGATCCACAAGTTGGAGAATTGTTCAAACTAAATCAGTGCACAGATACTTCGGAAAGCAATCTGGGAATACTTAGGGATAAAGTTGTATGGGGGTACCCTTGAAAGCAGAGCCTGACACAAAGGCTTATGTACAGGTGGTTCATTTGAGAAGTAGCACCAGGAAGCAGGGACGAGGAACTAGGGAACTGAAACAGAGAAGAGAAAACCAATACAAGGATGTGTTTTCAATTTGGCAATCCTTGCTGCCAAATGGTACTCAATTCCACAGCGATCTTGGTAAGAGCCTTATGAACTGTGTCTCAGAATTCAGGTCCCCTGGGGAGGAGATACAAAAGGAATCATTTATCCCTTGGCTCCTATCTCCCGAAGGGGAAGAGTGGCCTCATGAATGTTAATTCCCCATGTTTGGCTGTGTAGGCATGAGAGTGCTGAATGGGTTTCCTGAGTACCCCACACCTCTGGCTCAGTCCTAGAGCAGGAATTGAGAGGTGAGGCATTACCACATTGCACTAGAATCAAGTGGGTCACTGCCACAATGGTTAGAGTAGGAGGTGGGACTGAGAGGATGTCAATAATGTAAAGCAAGATTAGATAAAGACAATAGTGTATTTAGGTGCTGCTGTTGTTGTTAGGTGCTGTTGAGTCAGTTCTGACTCATAGCGACCACATGTACAACAGAACGAAACACAGCCCAGTCCTGCACCATCTTCACAATCATTGTTATACTTGAGCCTGTTGGTACAGACATTGTGTCAGTCCATCTCCTTGAGGGTCTTCCTTTTTTTCACTGATCTCTACTTTACCAACATTATATCCTTCTCCAGGAACTGGTCCCTCCTGATAACATGTCCAAAGTATGTGAGATGAAGTCTTGCCATCCTCGCTTCTAATGAGCATTCTAGCTGTACTTCTTCCAAGACAGACTTGTTCGTTCTTCTGGCAGTCCATGGTATATTCAGTATTCTTTGTCAACACCATAGTTCAAATTCATCAATTCTTCTTCAGTCTTCCTTATTCACATGCATATGAGATAATTAAAAATACACCTAGTCCTCAAGGTGACATCTTTGCTTTTTAACACTTTAAAGAGGTTTTTTGCAGCAGATTTGCCCAATACAAAAAAAAAAAAAAAAAAGCCTCCAGACTAATACAGACTGGGAAGAAGGACCTAGCAATACACTTCTGAAAAAATTGGTCAGTGAAAACCTTATGGATAGCAGCAGAACATTTAGGTCCTCTTGACCACCAATTCCTCTCCTAGAGAAAGATACCAAAGCAATGCTTCCTCAAGCTTCTAAGGGGACAAGTATGAGGATGTTCATTGTGTCACTGTTTATGGTGGGTGTGATGGTTAAGATTGGGTGTCAACTTGGCTGGGCCATGAGTCTCAGTGTTTATATGTGATCACCCCCATGATGGGATCTGCTGTGAGTAGCCAATCAGTTGAAAGAGAGTTTCCTTGGGTATGTGGCCTGCATCTGAATATACATTGACATTCTGGCTTTTGCCTGCTCTGGATCCTGCAGCTGCCTCATGTTCGTCTGACCTCTCATTCTTGGGACTTGAGCTAGCAGCTTATCTGCTGATCTTGGGATTGGTCGATCTTCACAGCCTGTGAGCAAGAGTCCTGCTCTCTGAACTGCCAGTCATGAGTTCACCAGCCCCTGCAGATATGTGAATCAGCAGAAGCCTTGTGGTCTTGCCTGCCAATCTTGGGATCCATCAATCATCACAGCCTGTGAGCAAGAGCCCTGTTCTCCAACCTGCCAATGTTGGGTTCCCCAGCCCCTGTGGCTACCTGAATCAGGAGAAGCCTCCATCCTGATCCAAGGACTTGGGACGTTCCAGCCTCTACAATCGTATGAGCCTTTTCCTTGACATAAATCTCTCTCTATATATATTTATACACTTCACCGGTTTTGCTTCTCTAGGGAACCCAGCCTAATACAGTGGATGTTCATCACAAGAGGAATGGAAAAATAAAATGGGGTGTATACATACCATAAAATGTGATATGCAGCAGTTAGAACAATAAATTACATGTAAATCCAGAAACATGGATAGGTTCTAATGATTTAGTGGTGAGTTAAAAAAAAGTTAGAAACAGAATGAGATTTAAGGCACAATACTATTTATGTAATTACTTATTTACATCCAACAACACTAAATAGTATATAAAGATCCATGTCTCTCAAGGGCATATATCAAACTCATAGAAGGAATATCTATGGAAAGGAGGTGAATGTAAGTAAGGATTAGACATGAAGAGGAAAAATAAAACAAAAACAGAGCAGGACCTTGAATGAACTGATGATAATGGTTTGTTATGAACTGAGGAGTATTGTTTTTCACTCAATCCTCTGCACCTGAGGTCTGAAAAAAAAAAACAAAACAACAACATAATAAAAATGTGGGATGCAGCATCATATATGCCACAACTTTCCTTTCCCCAAACCCATGGCAGACATCAACAGCCATATTCCTCTTTTCATCTGTTCTTAGGTACAGCTCCCTACCCTCTCTCTCTGCCATTTACTAGGGAATTTGCGTGTTATTCAAAACTTATTTTAAAATCAGGGTTGGCAGAGTGCTTGACCCTTTCAGAAAGAAAGCTATAAAAAGAATCAAACAAATTTGGGATGGAAGTAAGGATGGTGGTCAAGAATGGAAGAAAGACCCAGAGAATTAAGAATGGAAACCGAACTTAAATGTTGTTAAAAATTAGAGTTAGTTTTTGTGTATGGTGTGAGGTATGGGTCCTGCTTCATTTTTTTTACAGGTGGACATCCAGTTTTTCCAGCACTGTTTGTTAAAAAGACTGTCTTTTCCCCCATTTAATGGACTCTTGGCCTTTGTCAAAGATCAGCTGACCAAAGGTGGATGGATTTTCGTCTGGGTTCTCGATTCTGTTCCATTGGTCTATGTGTCTATCATGGTAGCAGTACCAGGCTGTTTTGACTACTGTGGCTGTATAGTAGGTTCTGAGATCACGTAGTGTGAGGCCTCCTACTTTGTTCTTTTTTTTAAATAATGCTTTGCTTATCTAGGGCCTCTTTCCTTTCCATATAAAGTTGGTGATTAGTTTTGCTGTTGGTATTTGGATTTGGATTGTATTATATCCGTAGATCACTTTGGGAAGGATTGACATTTTCACAATGTTGAGTCTTCCTATCCATGAGCATGGTATGTTTTTCCATTTATGTAGGTCTCTTTTGATTTCCTGCAACAGTGTTTTGTAGTTTTCTTTGTACAGGTCTTTTACTTCCCTGGTTAGATTTATTCCTAAGTATTTTATCTTTTTAGGGGCTATTATAGTGGTATTGTTTTTCTGATTTCCTTTTTGAAATTCTCTCTGTTGGTGTATAGGAATCCAACTGATTTTTGTATGTCAATTTTGTATCCTGCTGCTCTGCTGCGTCTTTCTACTAGTTTTATAGTTTTCTTGTGGAATCCTTGGGGTTCTCTATATATAGGATCATATCATCTGTGAATAGGGATAGTTTTACTTCTTCTTTTCCAATTTGGATGCCCTGTATTTCTTTTTCTTGCCTTATTGCTCTAGCTGGGACTTCCAGCACAATGTTAAATAGGAGTGGTGATATACGATATCCTTGTCTTGTTCCCATTCTCAGGGGGAATGCTTTCAGGCTCTCCATTGAGAATGATGTTGGCTACTGGATTTGTATAACGAAACCAAACCAAATTTGTTGCTGTTGAGTCAATTCCAGCTCTTAGTGATCCTACAGGACAGAGTAGAACTTCCCCATAGCAGTTCCAAGGAGAGACCGGTGGATTTGAACCACAGACCTTTTGGTTAGGAGCCAAACTCTTAACCACTGTGCCAACAGGGCTCCCTGGTTTTGTATAGATGTGCTTTAGTATGCTGAGGAATTTTCCTTCTATTCCTATTGAGAGTTTTTTTTTTTTAATCAGGAATGGGTGTCGGACTTTATCAAACGCCTTTTCTGTGCCAACTGAGATGATCGTATGATTCTTTTCTTTTGTTCTATTTATGTGGTGGATTATGTTGATTGATTTTCTAATATTGAACCATCCTTGCATACCTGGTATGAATCCCACTTGGTCATGGTGTATTATTTTTTTTGATATGATGCTGAATTCTATTGGCTAGAATTTTGTTGAGAATTTTTGCATCTATATTCACTAGCAATATTGGTTTATAATTTTCTTTTTTTTAATGGTGTCTTTGACTGCCTTTGGTATCAGGGTTATGCTGGCTTCAAAGAATGAACTCAGGAGTATTCCTTCCTTTTTTATCCTCTGAAATAGTTTGAGTAGTACTGGTGTGAGCTGTTCTCTGAATGTTTGGTAGAATTCTCCAGTGAAGCCATCCAGATCCAGCAATCCCACTCCTAGGAATATATCCTGGAAAAATAAGAGCCATCTCAAAATAGACATATGCACACTCATGTTCATTGCAGCATTGTTTGCAATAGTAAAAAGATGTAAACAACCTAAGTGCCCATCAACAGATGAATGGATAAACAAACTATGGTACATACACACAATGAAATACTATGCAATGATAAAGAACAATGACTCTGCAAAATACCTCACAACATGGATGAATCTGGAGGATATTGTGCTGAGTAAAACAAGTCAATCACAAAAGGACAAATATTGTATGAGATCACTTATTAAAAACCCAAGAAAAGGTTTACAGACAGAAAAAAAAATCTTTAACAGTCACGAGAGAGGGGAGGGCTGGGGAGGGGAAATCACTAATTAGATAGTAAACAAGTGTTAACTTTGGTGAAAGGAAACACAACACACAATATAGGGAAAGTCAGCACAATCTGACCAAGGCAAAGCCATAGAAGCTTCCTAGACACATCCAAACACCTTGAGGGACCGAGTTACTGGGGCTGAGGGCTGGGGACCATGGTCTCGGAGGACATCTAGGTCAACTGGCATAACACAGTTCATAAAGAAAATGTTCTACATCCAACTTTGGTGAGTACTGTCTGGGATCTTAAAGGCTTGCAAGCGTTCATCTAAGATACATCTACTCATTCTGTCCCATCTGGAGCAAAGGGCAATGAAGAACACCAAAGACATAAGGGAAGTATTCGTCCAAAGAACTAAAGGACTACAAGAACCACAGCCTCCACCAGCCATAGCCCAGAAGAACTAGGTGGTGCCCAGCTACCACCACCAACCTCTCTGACAGGGATCACAACAGAGGGTCCCAGACAGAGCGGGAGAAAAATGTAGAACAAAATTCAGATTCACAAAAAAAGACCAGACTTACTAGTCTGACAAAGACTGGAAGAACCCCTGAGACTATGGTCCCTGTACACCCTGCTAACTCAGAAATGAAGGTACTCCTGGAGTCCACGTTTCAGCCAAAGATTAGACAGGCCTATAAAACAAGCAGTAACACATGTGAGGAACGTGCTTCTTATCTCAATCAATTATATGAGACCAAATGGGCAACATCTGCCCAAAAGCAAAAATGAGAAGGCAGAAAGGGCCAGGAAAACCGGACGAATGGACATGCGGAACCCGGCTTGTAAAGGGAAAGAAGGAGAGTGCTGACACATTGCAGGGACTGCAACCAATGTCACAAAACAATTTGTGTATAAGTTTTTGAATGAGAAACTAATTTGCACTGTAAACTTTCACCTAAAGCACAATAGAATTTCTAAAAAAATTAAATAAGAATTCACCCTTGGACTCAGAGAAGAATCATTGGAAGACTCCACAAAGTAGTCCTCTCATCCTTTACAACACTAATCAGAGTGCCCAACTCAAGGCAAGCTGGAAATGATATAAATAACAAAGCAAGAAAAACATTTTAGAGACCAGAAGAACTAGATGGTGCCTGGCTACCACCAATGACCACCCTGACAGGGAACACAATAGACAGTCCCTGATGGAACAGGAGAAAAGTGGGGTGCAGAACTCAAATTCTAGAAAAAAGACCAGACTTAATGGTCTGACTGAAAAGCTCGGCCCCCGGAATCCCTGTCAACTCAGCACTAAAACCATTCTGAGGCCAACTCTTCAGTCAAAGATTAGACTAGACTATGGGACATAAAATAACACTCGTGAAGAGTGTGCTTCTTAGCTAAAGTAGATACATGAGACTAAATGGGCAGTTCCTGTCTGGAGGTGAGATGAGAAGGCAGAGAGGGTCAGGAGCTAGTTGAATGGACACAAGAAATCAGGGGTGGAAAGGAGGAATGTACCGTCACAGTACAGGGAGAGCAATTAGGGTCACATAACAATGTGTGTATAAATTTTTGTACGAGAGACTAACTTGAATTGTAAACTTTCACTTAAAGTACAACAATAAAATAAAAAAGTAAAAAGAAAAACACCTTAAATGACCAAAAGACCAAGCCATAAGGTGAATTTAAAGGACTACATCTATGATTCCCCTTAGGATGTAGGGCAAATAAAATATCTGTGTTCATGGTAAGCTTTGTGCTCCCTTCCGTCTTCTCTAACCAACTAGAGCTGAGTAATGTATTTGCGGGTTTTTTTTTTTTTTTTTTTTTGGCCTTTGGTTTTGAGGATATTTAGAGTTTAATTTTGTGCTCAAAGACAGATATGGAATAAGGCAGTTAGAGGAAGGGGGTTTGGCTAAACAAAACAAAACATAAAGGTAAATACTAAAACATGGATGAACCTGAAAACATTAGGTTAAGTGAAAGAAGCCAAACACAAAAGGCCACATTTTATACGATTCCAGTTATATAAAATATCCAGTATAAGCAAATCCATACAGACAGAAGAAGGTTAGCTGTTTCCTAGGTCTAAAAGGGTGAGGGTTGGGGAAGAATGAGAGTGACTGCTAATGGGTATTCGGTTTCTTTTGGGGTGATGAACGTGTTCTAAATTAGATAATGGTGATGGTTGCACAACTCTGTGAGTGTAATAAAAGCCACGGAATACATACAGAACACATTAGCAAAAGGAGAGGTAGAGTCTAGGTAGGCAGATAACCATAATGTAGAAACAGAAATGTGCTCTGGAAATTTTGGATTCTATCATTTATTAGCTTTGAGACTTTTGGCCAACCATTATCTTGGACTTCAATTTTTTCATCAACATGCAAAGCCATGAATTTGGAGTAGATTAAATATAAGTCCCTTCCACATATAAAATGTCAAATGTATTTGCATTATGTAATACTAATGTAGGTCCCCTTGGCTCCTATTCCTCAAAGATAAAGAGTATCTTTAATTATGGAAGTTAAAGTTACATAAACAACAAATATGGGAGACACACACACAAAAGGGCAAATACAACGTAGAGTAGATCATCTCAGAAACAAAGACCTGAGCTGGAGGTGAACAGTGAGAGAGGTAGGAAAAGCCATACGAGTAGATGAAATTGCCTAGAGAGAATGCATAAAAAATGAGAATAGAAAAGGGCTAAGGATTTCTATCAAAAAACATTAGAGGCAACATCAAACACATCTATTCATTCGCTCAACAAATACTTTTTGAGTACCTACCCATGGCCAAGCAGTGCTCTAGGAACAGGAATGAATGAAACAGTAAGCAGCAAATGAACAAAAGCAGTAGATGAAACAGAACAAGTCTCTGCTGTCATTGGTTCACATTTTAGTCGAGGGGAAGAGACTGACAATAAACAAATAAAAAAGAAATTTAGATAATAATACGAGCTAGAAAGAAATGAAACAGGGCAATGTGATAGAAAATGACTTAACAGGGAGGAGAGGATAGATACTTTAGATAGTGGTCAGGGAAGGACCCTCTGAAAATGTGGTATCTGAGCTGAGATCTGAGTGAAGAAAAGGAGCAAATCCTTTAACAGATCTGGAGGAGCAGCATAGAAAAAGGACCTGACGTGGAAACAGGATCATTGAGTTTGTACAATCAAAAGATTATCTGGAGTGTAGTAGGTAAGACTAGAGCCCTGGTGGCTCAGTGGTTAAGAGCTCTGCTGCTAACCAAAAGGTAGGCAGTTTGAATCTACCAGCCAGTCCTTGGAAACCCTATGGGGCAGTTCTACTTGGTCTTACAGGGTCTCTATGAGTCAGTATAGACTCCACGGCAACGGGTTTTTTTTTTTTTTTTTTTTTTTTGGGTTTTAGTAGGTAAGATATGGTGGAGCAGATGTTTAAGCAGCTCGGCTTATAACTGGAAGGTTGGCTGTTCAAACCCACCCAGCTGCTCTGTGAGAGAAAGACCAGGCGATCTTCTCCCGTAGAGATTCAGCCTAGAAAACTGTATGGAGCAGTTCTAATCTGTCACATGAGGTCACTAAGAGTTGAAAACAACTCAACGGCACCTAACAACAACAGTAGGTAAAAGGATGAAAGATTTTTTAAAAAGTCAGAAAAGAAGGAAGAAGTGGATAATATAGAGCCTTTTATTCTGAGTGATGGAAAGCTATAGGAGGGGTTGAATCAAGAGAGTGATATCTAATTTATGTAAAGATCACTGTGGCTGCTGTGAGATCATATATATAAAAGAGATCACGAAAACTGTAAAGTGATATACAAATTATAGTTCTGTTATTTCTTTGATCATTCCG
Organism: Trichechus manatus latirostris; assembly: GCF_000243295.1. Classification (NCBI taxonomy): domain Eukaryota; kingdom Metazoa; phylum Chordata; class Mammalia; order Sirenia; family Trichechidae; genus Trichechus; species Trichechus manatus. Next base: position 25,378,686 of record NW_004443943.1, read on the forward strand.
AGTTTCAATTTCCCCATCCATAAGATGGAATAATACCTGACAGAGTTGTGCTAAGGATCCCATCTGCTTAGCCTACAGATAAATAACATTAGGGCAATCACAGGAAGATCTTGAGAGCTAATAGGAAGGAGCACAGACCTAGCAGATGAATATTTATGTGAGTCCCTCTAATGTAATGCCTGGATTCAGAGGAAATAATGCAAAATGTTCTTATAGTTTGGTGGCAAAATTCTGAACTATCATTTATGATCTAAGAAAGAAATCCAGGATTCTGTATGGACTACTTCCTAGAAACCCTGAACCATTATCTCTTTGAAGGTAGAGAATCCTGTCTTATTTACTTTTGTATTTACTTCTTAGAAGAGTGCCAGGCACAGAGTAAGTGCTTAGCTGGAAATCACGCCACTATAGTCAGACAAATAAGTCAATACAATTCCAAACCTGCCCTTGCAGAAGCCCATAAGAAATTGCCACTCTTTAAGGATGCTATATGACTAAGAAAGGGCAACTGAACTGGTCAAAGAATTGGAAGCAATACCCTGATTGAAAAACAACCTTTGAGATCAAGAAAAAATAAAGGCATACAATGAGAACCTGTAACAACACGGAAGATCCAGATAAGAGCCAAAAAAACCCCACCAAACTAGCTGTGGTAGAGTTGATTTCGACTCATGTTGACCTCATGTGCGTCAGAGTAGAACTGTGCTCCATAGGGTTTTCAGTGGCTGATTTGTCAGAAGTAGATTGCCAGGCCTTTCTTCCAAGGGAACTCTGGAAGACATTTGTCTGAAGTACTTAGTTGGATGGGTGGCATGCCCAACTCGGAGTAGCAATTTGTATATTCTTAGACACATAGTGAGACAGTTATATTTCAAAAGGAGTTCAAAGCCTAGCACCTTTGAATGAAGACTTGAGTTTAGATCACGGTTGGATTTATAAAATGCTCTGTGCACACGACTCCGCAAGGACATAGACAATATATCAATAAAAGTTCTTCGGAATTATCTTCCGAATTGCAGGAAGGTTTGGAAGGAAACAAGCTACAAATTATTTTTATTGGTGAGGCAGCGTTGACTAGTGGTTAGGGGCATTGGCTCTGGAGATAGACTGCCTATGTTTGAATCCTGGTCCTACCGTGTACTTACTGTGTGACCTTGAGTATATTACATTACCTCTCTGTGTCTCAATTTCCTCAGCTGTAAAATGGTAATTATGATAACATCTACCTCAGAATTTTATGACATTTAAATGATTTATATTTATAAAGCGCTCAGAACAATGCCTGGCACATGGTAAGAGCCTATAAGTATAAACAAAATGTTATCTGGACCACTTATCCAAGGCACATAGATTGTATTTGGATCAATTTAACTTTAAGAGTTTGTTGCTTTTCCTTCAGACACTCGGCTTGTGACGCTAGGTAATGGCCCAGATGTATGCTAAGCAGCAGGGAAAAGCCAGTTTAGCATTTAAAATTCATGTAAACATACTTAGTGCTCAGAGTAGTTCATTTATCCACTCTCAGCACAGGGGCAATTCCTGTTCTTTTCTAGAAAACCACGAGGTAGAACTTTGATACAAAACCTAAACCAGTTATATGAAATAGTTGTGGACAAGATATTCCTAGAAAGTATTAATATTAAAGGTTCTAGGAGTAGTCAGTATACATCAACAAATATTTTCTGAACATTTACTGTTTGGGACATGTGGTGGAAGGCTTGATGAATTGTATGTCTATCATCAGCAGAGAAGACCATCATGGTGATGTATGGTGGCGGTATGGATACCGAGGCTGGGTGCTGGTTGGGACTGGGAAGGAAGTCCGTGTGGGCAAAAGAGAAGGAAAAATCAGGAAAAGCAGATGCAACCAGCTGCAAAATTCCCTTAGAAAGTGAAACTCTAAGAAACAGAGGGCTATAGTTCAACTCTGTGGTTTTCTAAGTAAATATGATTCTCCCTGAGCTGAAAGAGAGAAAATTAGAGGACTTTGGAAAGAAAAAGGGCACAGTTCCTGGTGAGAAATGATGTGCCAATGAAGGTTATCTTAAGGGATACATTGTCTGGGGAGGGGAAAGAAGTACAAATGCTGAGATTGCTTAAGTGTGGGTAGAAGGAATCTAAGTGGTTGACTTACTTTCAGCAATTCTTTTGTTCCGGAACAAGCTTCAGCCCTTGGGCCTGTATGGACAAGAGAGCTTTAAGGCACCCACAGAACAGCTCGTCAAGCGGCCAGTGGCAGCTCCAAATCCCTGGGCCTACTGGGGACAACCTGGTATGAGCTTCCTTCCCTTATATTTCAGGGGTTGGGGACTGTCAGGACTGTTTCATGTGGATATGTTAAGGAAGGAGGAGCGAGAGGAAAGAGAGAGGCTAGGGAAAACAGAATTGCGCTTTTCTTTGTTTGCTTTTTTTTTTTTTTTAGTTTTATTTTCCCTACTACTCTGAATTTAAATTAAAAAAAAAAAACAGGAAAATAACCATTTATGTGGCACATTTTCAAATCTGGGTTTCCTTTTCCTATACTATACTAAAACTGTGATCTAAAAGTCTTTTAAAAAGACTCTTGAGAGCCTGGTCTCAGTCCCTGGCTGTGCAAGAGATGGTAGCCTTGTAGCAGCAGACACGTTGTTTATGGTTATCCAAACCCAACACCTTCCTTAATGAGAAAGGAAGCAATAAAACAGGAATAGTGGACAGGCCAGCTGGGCTAATCAGTCCTGGCAGAAGGCCCACCCTCCAAAAGAAGCTGGAGTCCATTAATTTCAGCATCTCATCTACTTGGAAATCAACCTTCCCCAGGATTTCAGGAAGAGCAGTAGCTCTTGCTCTTTAAGTAACCTGAATTTGTCCCCTAAATATGTTGGTTAGAAAGAACTGAATAACTGCTGCAAGATTCTTAAACCTTACTTATAGCATGGAGCTCTTTTTTGTGGGGTACCTTGCCTCTTGGAAGTCTTTGCTCCTTCTTATAAGAGGTCAAGATAAGAGCCCAGTAATGTTTTTATGTTTCTTTTCATCCTCGTTATCTGGTTTTTGACTCTAAGTTTATCTACTAGGTTAGAAGAGGAGGAGATTTTACTAATTCTGTCCTATCCTTCCTCACTGCCCCTGCCTGAGTTCTGGATCCTATCATTTCTCCCCGGGGTCTTCTTGCCTCTAATCTCTTCTTCCTCCAATCCATCTTCCATACTGCTGCTGTTTGGTAACTTGACAAATCCCTCACCAGTTTAAGAATCTTCAGTGGTTCCCCATTGTCGGCAGCAATTATGTATGCTCACAGAGAGGTCTGTTGGATTAGTTGAGAGATGTGCTATGAGTAACTTGTTTCCGAAAATAACTGAAAGCACTGGTTTTGGCGAATGATTTACTTAAAAGTGAAAACAGTGAATTCAAAGTTGCCACAGTCACATTGTTTTCACTCACCAGAATTATGAAATTCTTCTTTAACTGGGAAAATTAGGTAAAGAACCAGTAATTACACACCAACTATAGTCTATTTTATCCATTTATCCATGGGAATGTGTTAGACATGGTGGACCCACAGGATACAATGCTAACTGCTTTATTTAACTTGGTATCTAAGATTCTTCATAACCATCCCTTAGCTACTTCTTCTCCCATCTCTCCCCACAAGACATATGGCTCACTATACAAAATCGACTCAGTATTTTCCAACTTCACAACGCTCTTTTAGTTTTTTACCGATCACCTACTCCCCACTACACCCCCCACATGCCCACCTTGTCTTTCACCTCCTCTGTGAAACTTTACTCAGCCTTCAGACAGCTAATTCTTCTCTTCTCTGAGCTCGAAAGTTCTTTGAACCTATCTCTGGCCTTGACCTTATTATTCTGAATTGTAGTTTTTCTGTTTATCTGTCTTCTCTAATAGACTATAAGCAGCTGGAGAAAGCCACATTGTTTACATTTTTGCATACCCTATAGTACCTAACATAATGCTTGACAGTTAATTGCTTATTAAATACTTGTTAAATAAGTGAGAGAATCATCTTACTAATGCAAAGGTTAAGTTTCGAAGAATATAACTGATAACCTCAAGATCACAAGGGCAAACATCAAATCCTCACAGTTCCATTCCAGCGCTCTATCTACTCTCTAACTGAATTTTCCTATTTGAGGAGAGCCAGAAGCTTCTAGTTGACAAAACTCCCTCCATATTTAACATGTCCATCTTAGGTTAGACAAACTGGGCTATTTTGAGCTAAGCCATTCCAATATCTCATCACATTCTTCCTGATTTATTTCTCCTGTCTAATGCACTTCCTGTCAGTTTCATTAATTTTTTTTTCCTGTACAATTTCTTTTTATCCTGTTCCAGAATGTCGTATTTGCCCATTTTCTTTTGGTATCAGATCAATTTTTAATTTGTGGCTTCTGTTTCTGTGACATTTTAAGGATTTAAAATTGCATTCTCTGCTCTTGTTATCTCAAACCACAGAAAAGCAATGGAATGTAATTGCAAAAAACCATAAAATTAAAATAGGGACATACACAAAAAAGATAAAGTCACTGGGGAGGCAAGAAAATTATGAGCATATGCAAGAAAATAAGGAAGAAAGTTTCAGAGTCCCAAAGCAATGACTATGTTCAAGGATAAGTGCTAAAGGAGACAGAGATTGGAAAGCAGCTAGTTGCATATAAAGCATTCTTCCTTCCTTCCTCAGTCCTTTTCTGTGACTAACTAGCCCCTCAGGCATCCTGGATAGTCTACCAACTTACAAACCATACGCCCCACCAGCCTCAGAAGTAATTTCCTCTTGCTTAAACCCTCTACTCTTCCCACTTAACATTGGAAGGTCATCCCAAGTTATCTCCTTCTGAAGAAGCTTTTTGCCCTGAACAGCAATTTGCTCCTAGGACTATTCCTCCAAGTGATCATCTCCATGAGCAAGCACATACCTTCATATTGTTCTTGCTTTGCACATGACAGGACCTCACTATACATTGATCAAAAGCCTGTGCATATGAACCATATGAATGGACTCCCGTGAATGAATGCAAATCACACCCCGTCCATGTCCTCTCCGACTATCACTTGCCTAATATTGTGAAAGCCAACTTTTATTCAACCTTCACATCTATGACACCCACACAGATTATAGCAACTGATCATGGGGTCATATTGGTGGACTTTGACCAAGAACATTCGATGTTCTCTTTGAATGACTTCCTAATCCTGAATAGTCAGGAATATAAGTATTACATGGATTACAAAATAAATGGTTAACAAGTATGGGGAAGACAGCATAATGGATAAGAGTGTGGGCTTTGGAGTTAGATGGGCCTGGGTTTGAATTCTAATTTTACTACTTCGCAAGCTCTGTGGCTTTGAGCAAATTACCTGGTTTCTTCAATGGGTTAATAATATATGATGTACTAAATAAATGATATTTGCAACCCAAAAGGTAATACAATTACATTATTTCTATAAGTTAAAGATATATTTTTTCACATTATAAAACTTTTGAAATCAGAATGTTTTTCATAATCAATATTGAAAGAAATCTGCCAGCTGCTTACTCCTCCACACACAGCTGTTACTCATTTGATGGTATATTTTATAATTACTTGTGTCTAACAATCAAGGAAATATAATTCACGGAATGACAGTGACTAAAATCTTGGAGCTCTCTTGTCGTAAAAATACCTTTTGAGTTACATTCCGCCTATAATATTATTACTGTTGTTGTTAGGTGTCGTTGAGTTGATTCCGACTCACAGTGACTGTTGTGGATTGAACTGTGTCCCCCAGATATATGTGTTGTAAATCCTAACCTCTATGCCTATGGTTATAATCTCATTTGGGAATGGGTTGTCTTTGTTATGCTAATGAGGCAGGATTAGTGCCGGGGGTGTCTTGAGTCAATCTCTTTTGAGATATAGAAGAGATTAAATGCAAGCTAGCAAGCAGAGATGGGGTAAGACAGATGACAAACCACATCAAGATCGCCCAGAAGCAGAAGCTCAAAAGAGACAAGGACCTTCCTCCAGAGCCAACAGAGAGAAAAAGCCTTCCGCTAGAGACAGTACTCTGAATTTGGACTTCAAGCCTCCTAAACTGTGAGAAAATAAATTTGTTTGTTAAAGCCACCCACTTGTGGTATTTCTGTTATAGCAGCACTAGATAACTAAGATAGAATTTGGTACCAAGAGTGGGGTTGCTGCTCTAACAAATACATACAATGTGGAAGTGGTTTTGCAATTGGATAACGTGTGGTGGCTGGAAGAGTGGCGGCGCAGTGGTTAAAGAGCTGGGCTGCTAACCAAAAGGTTGGTAGTTCGAATCTACCAGCCACTCCTTGGAAATCCTATTGGGTAGTACCACTCTGTCCTACAGGGTTGCTGTAAGTTGGAATCAACTTGAGAGCAATGGGTAATAGTAAAAGTCAGAATTGACTCAACAGCAGTGAGTTAATAGTTAAAGCCTAGATTGCCTTGGAGAGACTGCTGGTAGAATTATGGACATTGAAGGTAATTCTAGTCAGGCCTCAGAAGAAAGTGAGGACACAAAAAAACCACCAAACCCGTTGTCATCGAGTTGATTCCAACTCATGGTGACCCTATAGGACAGAGTAGAACTTGCCCCCATAGGGTTTCCAAGGAGCAGCTGGTGGACTTGGACTGCTGACCTTTTGGTTAGCAGTCATAGCTCTTAACTACTATGCCACCAGGGCTGAGAAAGTCTTTATTGTCTTAGAGAATACATAGGGTACAAGCAACTGAAAGTTGCTAAAAACGTGGATGTTAACTATGCTTCTGGTGAGGCCTTAAAAGGAGATGATGAACATGTGATTGGGCAACAGAGGAAGGGCAATGCTTTTTATGCAGTGGCAAAGAACTTGTTTGAATTATGTGCAAATGTTTCATGGAAGGTAGAACTTGTAAGTGATGAACTTGGATATTTAGCTGAGGAGATTTCTAAGTAAGATCTTAAAGGGACTACATGATTTCTCCCTGCTGCTTATAGTAAAATGTGAGAGGAAGGAGATGGACTTAAAAATGAACTGTACAAACTGAAAACAAAACTTAAAGATATGGAAAATTCTGTTGTACAAACTAAGGACACATGTCCTAGAATGTTCACCAAGGACATTGCTACACAATCTTTTGTTAAAAAGTTTAAGCCTGTGACTGATGGATCTAACCAACTACCACAGCAGAAAACCCATCAGCTTAGACTGAAGGGGACAGAGAAAGAACGAAAGGAAGCAAAGCTATCTGCCTCTTGGAATTCTACAGGCCGTAAATAGGTCAAAGGAGCTACATCTGTTGTCCTTCAAGAAAAGAAGAGGACCATTCCTGGAACAGCCTGGAGATCAGCAGAACTGTTGGAAGGAGCACGGGAAACAGGGTCTTCTTAGTTTCAAAGGGTGAGGCAACGGTCTTCTGGATCTCAAAGGGTAGGGCCACAGCCTCCTAGGTTTCAAAGAATCAGATCTTTGCCAACTCGGTTCTGGAGTGTGAGGCTGCCATTAAAGTGTGCCAGAGGGATGGGCCACTGCCCAAAGCTGAGGGGGTGGAGCTGCCATGACCAAGGGACAGAAGAATGGGGCTAGCTGGGGCCAAGGGGGTGGGGTCACCACTCAGATAGACTAGGAGAATGGGGCCATCTAAAGTCAAAGGAGTAGAGTTGCAGTTCCAGCGGGCCTGGAAGGTGGAGCTGAAGCCCAGGGCCAAGGGGCCTCCACCCAGAATCCAGAGGCCATGGCCAACACCCAGCGTCTCAGAGAACAGAAAATTATTTTCAAGCGTTGAGAGCTACTGTAATTCGTTCTCCTGGGTTTCGGACTTGCTTGGTGCCCATTATCTCTCCAATTTCTCCCATTTGTAATGGAAATGTCTACCTTGTGCCTGTTCCATCATTATACTTCAGAAATAGATAACTTGTAGTCTATATTTCACAGGTTCACAAATGAAGAGGAATTTTGCCCCAGGATGGGATATGCCTACTACAGTCTCACCCATATTTGATTTTGATGATTCAGAAGATGAGATTTTGGACTTGGAATTGATTTAAGACTTTTGGGATGATGTGATGCAGTGAATGCGTTTTTTGCATGTGGGAAGGACATGAATTTTGGGGGGGCAAAGGATGGAATGTTATGAATTGAACTGTCTGCCCCATAAATATGTGTTGTAAATCCTAATTTCAATGCCTGTGGTTATAATCCCTTTTGGGAATGGGTTGTCTTTGTTATGTTAATGAGGCAGAGTTAGTGTAGGGTATCTCTTGGGTCCATCTCTTTTGAGATATAAAATAGAGTAAACAAGCAAGGGAGTAAGCAGAGGTGGGGTAAGAGAGATGACAAGCCACTGGAGATCTACAAGGAACAGGAAACAGAAGCTGAAGAGATAAGGACTTTCCTCCAGAGCTGACAGAAAGAGAAAGCCTTTCCCTAGAGCTGGCACCCTGAATTCAGACTTCAAACCTCTTAAACTATGAGAAAATAAATTTCTATTTCTTAAAGCTACTCACTTGTGGTATTTTTGTTATAGCAGCACAAGATAACTAAGACAGCGACCCTATAGGACGGAGCAGAATTGCCCCAAGAGGGTTTCCTAGGATGTAATCTTTATGTGGGCATATTGCCAGGTCTCTTCTCCCGTGGAGTGGCTGGTGGGCTCTAACCATCGACATTTCAGTTAGCAGCTGAGTGCTAAACTACTGCATCACCAGGGCTCCTTATAATATTAGTAGTGTCCTATATATGAAGGAGAAAAGCCAAAGTTTCCCTTAGGTCACATTCTCCCATCTGTAGATCCACAACCAAGTGAAGTCACAGAAGCTAATTTATTGGGAAGCTAATGAAGCTTAAGCTTCCAGCTCCCCACTTCAAAGGCCTCTACCAATGTCCTGGGAAGGGCCCTAGTAATGTGTTCATATGGTCATATATATTTTTAAAATTTGCAACTTTGTTTTCTTATCTTTTTCTTAAAGAAATCACTATTGTATAACCTTCAGGTCACCCTGTTTTAGTTATCTAGTGTTGCTATATATCAGAAATACCACAAGTGGATGGCTTTAACAAATAGAAATGTATTCTCCCATAGCGTAGTAGGGTTAGAAGTCTGAATTCAGGGTGCCAGCCCCAGGGGAAGGCTTTCTCTCTCTGTCAGCTTTGGAGGAAGATCCTTGTCATCAATTGTCCTCTGGTCTAGGAGCTTCTCAGCACAAGGAAACCAGGTCCAAAGGATACGCTCTGCTCTTGGCACTACTTTCTTGGTGGTATGAGGTCCCTCTGTTTCTCCGCTTGCCTCTCTCTTTTATATCTCAACAGAGATTGACTCAAGATACAACCTAATCTTGTAGATTGAGTCCTGCCTCGTTACCATAACTGCCTCTAATCCTGCCTCATTAACATAGAGATAGGATTTACAACACATAGGAAAATCACATCAGATGACAAAATGGTGGGCAATCACACAATACTGGGAATCATGGCCTAGACAAGTTGACATATACTTTGGGGGAGGAGGGGACAAAATTCCATCCATACGATTCCACCCTTTGGCCCCTAAAATTCACGTCCTTGCCACATATAAAACACATTCACTCCATCATATCATAGCAAAAGTCTTAATTCAACTCCAAGTCCAAAATCCAAAAATTCCTCTTCATCTATGAAATCTGCTTCCAAAGTACAAATGGTGGAACAGGTAAAAATTAGACATTTCCATTACAAACAGGAGAAATTGGAGGGAAAGAAGGGAGAGCAGGCACCAAGCAAATCAGCAGAACACATTACATTAGCTCTTAAGGCTTGAAAATAATCCTCTGTTTTGTGAGACCATTTAGGCAGTGGCCCTGCCCTCTGGACTCTGGGTATTGGCCACACTCTCCAGATTCTGGGTAGAGGCCCCTCAGCCCTGGGCTTCAGCTCTGCCTTCCAGGCCCACTGGGACAGTAACTCTGCTCCCTCAGCTTTAGGCAGCCATATTCTCCTAGTCTGTCTGAGTGGCGACTCACCCCCTTGGCCCTGACAGGCCCCATTCATCTGCCCCTTGGCAAGACCTGGCCCCTCAGTTTTGGGCAGCGGATCTGGCCCCAACTCACTGGCACTCGTGAACGCCATCCCCCCAGTCCAGAACCAAGTTGGTGAAGATCTGACTCTTTGAAACCTAGGAAGCTGTGGCCTTATACTTTGAAACCCCTGAGGCCACAGCTCTACCCTTTGAGACCCCAGAGGTCGTGGCCCTACCCTTTGAGACTGAGGCGGCTCTGCTTTCTGTGTCCTTGTCTCTTCAGCTTCTGCTTCCTGCTTCCTTGGTCTCTCAGCCACTCGGGCCTTGAAGCTTGCGTCTGCCCTGCTGTGGGGCAAGTGTTCCAAAGCTCTTTGTTGTTACTGTTAGGTGTCGTTGAGTCAGTTCTGACTTACAGTGACCCCATGTACAACAGAACAAAACACTGCCCGGTTCTGTGACATACTCACAATCGTTGCTATGTTTGAGCCCATTGTTGCAGCCACTGTGTCAATCCATCTCATTGAGGGTCTTCTTTTTTTTCAGTGACCCTCTACTTTACCAAGCGTGATGTCCTTCTCCAGGGACTGATCCCTCCTGATAACATGTCCAAAGTATGTGAGAAGTAGTCTCGCCATCCTTGCTTCTAAGGAGTATCCTGACTGTACTTCTTCCAAGACATATTTGTTCCTTCTTCTGGCAGCCCGTGGCAAAAGCTGTTTTAAATTGGCATTATCAGTTTTACATTACCTAGTATGTGCATGGTCGTACTTTGGTTCTCATGGACTTGTTTTAATTTTCTTCAGCTTCAACTTGAACTTGCATAAGAGCAATGGATGGTCTGTTCCACAGTCGGCCCCTGGCCTTGTTCTGACTGAGGATATTGAGCTTCTCCATCATCTCTTTCCATCAATGTAGTTGATTTGATTCCTGTGTATTCCATCTGGTGAGGTCCACGTGTACAGTCACCATTTATGTTATTGAGAAAAGGTATTTGCAATGAAGAAGTTGTTGGTATTGAAAAATTCTATCATGCTGTCTCTGGCATTGTTTCTATCACCAAGGCCCTATTTTCCAACTACTAATTCTCTTTCTTTGTTTTCAACTTTCACATTCCAATCACCAGTAATATTAATGCATCTTGATGGCATGTTTGATCAACTTCAGACTGCAGAAGTTGGTAAAAATCTTCAGTTTCTTCATCTTTGTCCTTAGTGGTTGCTGCGTAAATTTGAATAATGGTCGTATTAACTGATCTTCATTGTAGGCATATGGATGTTATCCTATCCTATCATTGTACTTCAGGATAGATCTTGAAATGTTCTTTTTGATAATGAACATGATGCCATTTCTCTTCAACTTGTCGTTCCTGGCATAGTAGATCATATGATTGTCTGATTCACTATGTGTTTGTCAGTTGTCATACTGTGGTGGCTTGTGTGTTGCTGTGATAATGGAAGCTTTGGCACCAGTATTTCAAATACCAGCAAGGCCACCCTTGGTGGACAGGTTTTAGCTGAGCTTCCAGACTAAGACAGACTAGGAAGAAGGATCTGGCAGTCTATTTCTGAAAAAATTGCCTAGTGAAAACCTTATGAATAGTAGTGGAACATTGTCTGATATAGTGCTGCAAGATGAGCCCCTCAGGTTGGAAGGCACTCAAAATAAAACTGGGGAAGAGCTGCCTCCTCAAAGTAGAGTCAGCCTTAATGATGTGGATGGAGTCAAGCTTTCAGGACCTTCATTTGCTGATGTGGCATGACTCAAAATGAGAACAAGCAGCTGGAAACATCCATTAATAATTGGAATGTGGAATGTATGAAGCATAAATCTAGGATAATTGGAAATCGTAAAAAAATGAAATAGAATGCATAAACATCGATATCGTAGGCATAGTGAGCTGAAATGGACTGGTATTGAACATTTTGAATCAGACAAAAGCTCTTTAGCTCCACCAGTAAGTGCCTGGAGGTATGCCCTCCACCAGTAAACTTTGGCCAGAAGGCACTCAGCTCTCTCACTCCAGGGGTCGGCTCCAGCACTGTCTCATGCTGGTCTCTTGGTTTTGTTGCTGCTTCTCGATGTCTGTGCAATCTCCAGTGTAACAGCTCTCCTCATTTCCTTCTGAGTCCTGACTAGAATTGTCTTTGATGTCTATAATGCCACCAACAGTATCTTCAAGGCAATCTAGGTTTTTACTATTAAGCACTTTAAAACTCTTCCAGCCTCTATCTATTCACAATTTCAAAATCGCTTCCACATTTTAGGTATCTGTTAGACCAGCACCCCACTTTTCTGTTACCAAATTCTGTATTGGTTATCTAGTGCTGCTATAACAGAAATACCACAAGTGGATGGCTTTAACAAAGCAAAATTTATTCTCTCATAGTCTCGTAGGTTAGAAGTCCGAATTCAGGGCAATAGCTCCAGGGGAAGGCTTTCTCTCTCTCTTGGCTCTGGAGGAAGGTCCTTGTCATCAATTTTCCTCTGGTCTAGGGGCTTCTCAGCACAGGGACCCCAAGTCCAAAGGATGTGCTCTGCTCCTGGTACTACTTTCTTGGTGGTATGAGGTTCCTCGGTCTCTCTGCTCGCTTCTCTCTTTTATATCTCAAAAGAGATTGACTCAAGGCAATCTTGAGATTGAGTAATCTTGTAAATTGAGTCCTGCCTCATTAACATAACTGCCTCTAATCTTGTCTCATTAACATCATAGAGGTAGGATTTACAACACATAGGAAAAATCACATCTGATCACCAAATGGTGGATAATCACACAATACCGGGAATCATGCTTACCCAAGACACACATTTTGGGGGATACAATTCAATCCATGTGGTGCGATTAATTACTTTTGTGTGTGGCCTTTCTAGCCGTGGTCTTGTAACTCCCACCCAGGTGATTGTGTGATAGGGTAATTGTGGCCTACCAAGGGGATTGGTCAGTTTTGCCTTAAAAGAGAGCCAAATCCAGAGCAGAGAGGAGGAGTTCACCACCATCAGGGAAGGAGAGATCAGCAGGAGAGATCCTGCAGCAGGGACCTGGCAGCAGGAGATGGTGTGGTGGGCTCCCTGGTCCACAGAGAGAGACAGCTGAGTGCCTTTGTGTGAGACTGAGGGCCAGGGAGGGGAGAGGCATGCCTGTGAGCATGGCTGGGGAGAGGCTAGCCTGATGGAAAAACTGTATCCTGAGTGTTCTTGAACCTGAATTGTAACTGTTACTTCCCTAATAAACCCCATAATTTGAATATGGTCTGTGAGTTCTGTGTGATCATTGCAATGAATTTTTTTTTTTTATGGTACTTTAGGTAAAGGTTTGCAGAACAAATAGTTTCTCATTAAACAGTCAGTACACATATTGTTTTATGACATTGGTTAACAACCCCACAACATGTCAACCTTCTCCCTTCTCGACGTTT
>NW_004443943.1:25392181-25430830 GCF_000243295.1 Trichechus manatus latirostris
TGAAGGTTTACAGAACAAAATAATTTCTCATTAAACAGTTAGTACACATGTTGCCCTATGACAATGGTTAACAATCCGACTACATGTCAACACTGTCCTTACTCAGCCTTGGGTTCCCTATCACCAGCTTCCCTGTCCCCTTCTGCCTTCTAGTCCTTGTCCCTGGACTGCTGTGCCTCATTAGTCCCGTTTTGTTTTATGGGGCTGTGCAATGAATTTTTTAACCCAGTAGAGAGCGCTGTTGGAGGGGCGGTTGGTGTCAGAATTAGTAGAGATGGCAGACAGAAGAGGTTTGCCTGGTCTCCACCTCATGGGAGTCAGTCTTGTGCGGTTGATCTTGGTTCTCCTTCCCCCTTGTGGAGATGGAGGAGGTCAGACACTGTCCCCAAGCCAGTTTTACAATCCATAACACACCCTAAGATATTAATGTGGCCCTGTTTGTATATAGGGTCCTCTGCCTCCCTTGAGTATTTCCTTGACCTGTGTTTCTCTGCCACTCCATCCAAACCTGCCCTTGGGACAGGATCTTCTAACTGACATTAATACCTAAGCGTGAATTTAAACCAGTGTAGTTTACCCCTTCCAAGGTTATTTACATTTTGCATTACCTACAAATGCAGAATGAAAGATTATTTCTCTCAAATGAAATATCTGGCATTAGCACACAGACTGAAATGTTATTTTGGGCCTCAAAGAGACCTTTCCTTCATAAAAACACACCCAGAAGACATTCTCCTATGCCTATATATGTACATAGAGTCCAACTGTGCTGTCTAAACCAACTTTTATCTATTCAACACTATGCTAGAAAATTTACAGCAGATAAGGTTCTTCTGCAGTGTGAGCAGCAGAGACAGCAACTCCAAATGTGAGTGAGACAAGGACATTACTTCTTCTATATTTCTTCTACTATTTTCCTCTGCTCACTCACTTGTCCCTGCTTTCCAGCCTCCCTCCCGCTAACATTTATTAAACATCTGCCAAGTGACAGGCACTATGATAGTCAGTGATGTATATTTTCTCTTTTTTTTTTTAATGTGGTGAAAACACAGATACCAAAACATCTGTCAACACAACAACTTCCATATTTACAACTCAATGGGCAATGGTATATTGAAATAAGCATTTACCTTGGTTGAATGAAATAGTGAATGGGTGAATCAGTCAACACTGATTTTTGTGATGATACTATTGTTCTTACCCTAGTAATACGGTTTCTTCATTAGAGAAGTTAACACTTTCATTGTCCCCATTTTTCCTTTAATTGTGCTTCTAGTTCCTCTATAGCCCTCAAGACTGTTACTTCTGTATATAAAAGACTCCTCGGAAGGTTGGTTGAGAACTAACGTTTCTTCAATTAATTACTTCAAAGAGATTAAATATCCTGCCAACTTATCTAGTTCCTGTAGGTGGTAGATCCCACAACTTTGTTCCAAATCCTCAACTAAGATATATTGGAAGAAGGAGTATAATGTCACTGCATTTTCTGAGACTTCAAAAGAGTTGGTCTTCATTAAATATCATAAGCAATCCTAAGCAATGATGATATCAACAAAAGAATGATCATAGTCATATGATGAACCATGTAAAGCATTCCCTCTACCCTATACACATCTATCACCAATAGTCCTCTTATCACCTCTAAGAAAAACTGTACAAATTAGAATGTACTTATCCTTTAGGTCTAAGCTTAAATATCAACCTCCTCTGGAAAAGCTTTTCTGATTTCCCTTTCATTACAAACTAAGGTAGATACTTCCAACCACAGGCATCCATAGCGCCTTATATGTCTCCTGTTATAGGAGTCATTACACCTTATTATCATTGCTTGATTTATTAACTAATTCTCCCACTACACCATAAAGTCTTGCTCACCATTTTATCCCCAGGGTCCTGGCAAATACTAAGAATGTTATAAACATAAGTGAAGGCAGGAAGGAAGGAAGGAAGGAAGCAAGGAACAAAGGAAGGAAGGAAATTTTCAACTATGAGGGAAGCCAATTGCTCAGTTCATTTAGTATTCAAAATGCAATCATATGGACAGTACTCTTGGAAATACTTCCCTTACGACTGGGATTTCACCAACTCCTTCCTGTGCTTATTGAATTGCTGAAAATAATATCAAACAGTGTTATTTCCTCCTCGAATTCCTCTAGGAGATGAAGACACAAATCATAGAGTCCAAGGGACTTAAGCCAAAGTGGCTCTTCTTGGTTCTTATGTCATTGTTTTGGAGTCAGCCCAGCTATCCACACTATACCATCTGCACTGTATCCTGAACATCTCTCACTTCCCCATCCAACTCTCCACTGCACTGTCAGATTCTGAACACTTTCCTTTGACTCATCTCCCAATATAGTTGATTACCCTCATTGTAATGGCAGGGAGAGAGACTGTGTGGCTCATCCAAGGAGTGGGTTGTCCAAACACTGTCTCCATTTGGCTTTAAAATGAATCATGTAGCTTTTCATATAACCTGATAATTTACCCACTGCTCAGAAAATTGAGAATTCTTCTCTAAGTGGCAGTCCAAATTTAGAAACCACAGCTGTTTTTGGCGATTTAGTCATTGCCTTTCAGGTGCCAAAAATATCACCTATCATATTCCGCAGGGTTCAAAGACAGAGGAAAGCGGAAAAAAGCAAAGACGAAGTAGAGGAGGTAGCATGAAGCTTCTCTAGTAACATAACTTATTATTAAAATAACCATAATAAAAAAAGTAACAATAATAATACAGCAAAATCTGCAAAAGCCAGAACCTGTGTAAGGCAGAAACTTGTCAGAGAAGGAAAACGCAAATATTTCCCACTAATAAAGAGCGATAGAAAAGTGGTAAGACTGCACCCTGTCAAACGCAGAAAACTTGCGAGACCTGGAAAAACAAGGCCGTCCCGTCAAGTTCTGGCTCTCACAGGTTTCACTGTAACAGCAATAAGAACTAGTATTCAATAGCAATTATCAAAACAGGGTATCATCTGACAACGCTAATATCCCTGAGAGAGAGGGAGGATAGTATTCTTAGCATCTTCATTTTACTGATGAAGAAACAAAATCAGAGAAGTTAAGTGACTGGCCCAAGGTCACCTAGCCAAGTCTAAGCTACAATCTAGGTCATAAGACTTCAAATCCTCTGTCCTATATCCTATTCAACAAGCCTCACCACTGATTTACCCAACCCCCCTCCCCACCCCCTCACCAACATGACTCTGTTTTGGTGAGAAATTCGCCCTTTTTCCATCACTGTGAGCCGAAAGGGGGTCATTAGGACTTCTCAGAAGAGAGAAGAAACAAAGATTCAACTTCTAGGTTTTGGATGCAGGTTCCAGGCACATAGATGTTAAAATCTTACTTGACACATCCCCAAGATGGTTTTGGAGACTTGCCAGAAAAAAGTTTGGCCAGTCTGCCCCGGTTTGCACCTTGGAATTCTAATTCCTCAAACTCCCCACTCCTCAGTCCCCATAACTTGGGAACAGCCAAAACAATTTTTCAACCAGCAAAGCTTGGGGTTCCTGCTCTGGTCTCCTAGTCATCATCTCCCCAAGGCTGGCCAGTGCTTAGCACATTGCAGACTGTAGACAGACAGTCTCATCCTGGAGGCCCTGACACATGGATCCAGGCTGCAGCAGCCAATCCAGTCCATCCACTGGATCAGATCAGGTGATTGGCACCCCTGGGTAGCGCAAAGGACTAAGTGCTTGGCTGCTACCTGAAACGCTGGCAGTTTGAATCCACTCAGAGGAGCCTCAAAAGAAAGCCTTGGCAATCTACTTCAGAAAAATCAGCCATTGAAAACCGTATGGCGCACAGTTCTCCTCTGACACGTGGGGTTGCCGTGAGTTGGAATCGACTTGACAGCAACTGGTTTTTGGTTTTGGTTTCTGATACTGCAACACGAACACCAGATAACCATGCAAAGCAGGGCCAGGCAAGAACTTCGTAAAAGAGAGCTGGGAAAAGAAAACCAGTTAGGGAGATGAATGAAGGGCTACTAAACGAAATAGAGGGGATAGCACTTTTGCAGATAGTATTTTGCAAAAACTACTGCAATAATATTTCTGGTCCTATATGCTCTTGTGGCACAGTGGTTAAGAGCTCGGCTGCCAACCAAAAGGTAGGCAGTTCAGAACTACCAGCCACTCCTTGGAAACCCTATGGGGCGGTTCTATGAGTCAGAATCGACTCAACGGCAACGAGTTTGGTTTTTGTTTTTTTTCTGGGGCAATACCTAATATTGCATCGGCATAATGTGCTTAGAAAACTGTAGTGTTCAATAGGCTGACATTCTATTGCATTAAGCAATATTTTTTCAAGCTGCTCAAGGTAAATGTTAAACCTTAAAACTGTAAGTTCCTTGAGGGCAGGAACCATGTCTTATTCCATTTTGTATTTCCAACACCTGACACTTTGTCTGATACTTGCTAAGTAAGTGTTTCTCACTAAATGAATGTCAAACAGACACTGGTAGAGATATTTCAGATAATGTAGTTTTCCTAGGCCTTGCCTAGCAGAAGCAGTGACAGTCGGGGGTGCTGGCTAAAGCACAAGCCAATGCATCTGATTCCTAGAGGGATCACACTGGGACGCAGGGATCCAGATGTCCTCAGGCTTCTCAGACTCCAAAATCCCCTGAGAACAAGGAGACTCAGAGGCTATTTGTAACGAGTGTGACATTGGTTTTAATACAAAAAGGGATCCAAACTTCCACTTCAGCTCTCCAAAGTGCTTTTATATAATTGCTCCAAATAGGGCATTCATTCACAGGTAATTTTATACATGAGGCATTCATTCATTTGTCCATTCATTTATTTGTTCAACCCATATTTAATGAGGGCCTACCTGTTGCAATTCTTATGCTAATATTTGCTTAATCTGCTCAAGAAATAGTTGAGTATTCCAAAGGTCCCCACTCCCTGGAAAAGAATCTGACCGGACAACATAAGATGTGATATCGCTGTCTTAGAACGGCTCATGGAAAGTGCAGACACTAGATCCTCACAGTTCAGAATTCACTAATTCACTGTATCTCAAAACGTGATCTTGAAACACCTGCATTGGGCAGAATCGCTTGAAAGATGATTATTTAAAACAGAGATTTCTGGGATCCAGAATACTAAATCAGGAGTGAGATGGGAAATTTTAACAAGTACCATTGGCAATTGTACTCTAGTCTGTGAATCACTGAACAAAGATGTCTGGATAATAGGAACTATATGCAGTTGCTTATTATAATATAAGCCGTTGCTGTTGAGTTGATTCTGACTCATAGCAACTCTACAGGACAGAGTAGAACTGCCCCATAGGGTTCCCAAGGAGCGACTGGTGGATTCGAACTGCCAACCTTTTGGTTAGCAGCTGAGCTCTCAACCACTGTGCCACCAGGGCTTAAACCAATTGACTGCTAACCAAAAGGTCAGAGGTTCGAAACCACCAGTGGCTCCACGGGTGAAAGATGTGGCAGTCTGCTTCCGTAGAGATGTATCGCCTTGGAAACCCTATGGGGTCGCTATGAGTCAGAATAGACTCAACAGCAGTGGGTTTGATTTGGTTTATTATAATATAGCTGCCCCCTGATCTTTACAAAAGTAAGATGTTACTTGGTTGATTCTAAGACACCACGAAATAGTCTAAATATAGCTCAGAATTGCCAAAGCCCCAGATAAGAATTTCACTGAATGAATGGATATTATTTCACATAATCATTCATTCTCTCCTTAAACTAACCCAAAATAAGCTCCGACAATAAGAAAATAACAAAGTAAACCTATCCATCCTTTAAGAAACTCATAATTTAGTAGCAAATTATTAAAAATTATTTGTTATTAAGATAGAGAAGTTTTTAAATACTGATGCAGCGCAAACAAAATCCTTTTCAATTTGAAAAACAATGAATAACAATCATAAATTAACAGTGCACAGTGTGAGGGATCTTGAGACCATGCCCATCTGGACTGCACTATCTTCTACCCTGGTTCCCACAGGGCTGAAGTCCACCTGGAACCCTGTGACCTTTTCCTTGCCTTACCCCCAAACTCACTCTTCTTCTTCTTCCCAGGACACTTTTACTCACTTTCTGAATTTTCCTAATCTGGTCAGAGAGTGTGTCTAACAGGCGAGTTTTCAGGAAGTCCATCACCTTGACCACCCGGCCATCAATGTAGCAACTGGAATAAAAATAAAATAAGAATCAGATAAAATCTGAAGCAGCGGCCTGCAAATACACTTCTCTAGCTAGATGTCTCGGTCGCCTGAGGAAACAGTCCAGGGTTCCACTTGGGTTCTCGTAGCCTGAAAAGTTTTGACCCTGGGTACTTTTCAAAGAAATAATATACTTTTTATCTTTTCTAGTTCCACCTCCATTTGTGGGCTAATACTGTAACTTTTTCTAACCTTTTTGCTTTGAAACCCCATTGCTTGCTCTGTAGGAACTGATGAGAATTCCATAATACAAATTAGGTAGCAGGGAAAATCCACCCCCCACCCCCCGCCCCACGGAGAGTAATTTAACACCCATCCCATGTCCACCCCTTCCCCCGTCTTAAAGTAAAAGAGGTATGTGATGAGATGTTTGAAAGAATACTCAAACATTTTGATAGGTTTCCACAACTTTGGAATAAGAAATCAAACACCAGTGCAGAAATCTCAGGGCAGTAAGTGCGTCTCAAATGTTTTCAGTCTCCTCTCAACTCCTGGGCAAAATACCCTGTAGTCAACCTTCTCCTACAACCTCCAGAATCAATCAATCAATCCCACAAACAAATTAAAGTCCAAGATCCCTCTTCTAAAATTGTAAAAACCTTGGCACTCATCGGTGTGATGACGTCTGGTTTTTGTTAGGCAGCTTAAGTGATACATCAAGTTGTGCTGACACTATGTTGGGAACATTTGACCAAAACAGGCCCATTTAGCTTTGTGGGAACTCCCTTTGTGAGTTCCTTATTCTGAAGACTAAACTGAGATTGTCCCAGGCTTAGACAACCTTCATTAACCCAGCCCCGTTCCATCCCCTCCTCCACCATCTTTGCAAAGTTCTGAGCTGAATCAATTCATAAATGCTTATGACTCTTGGGTGCCTTTTCCAACCCACTAAGGTCTCCTTAAGGAGCCCTAGTGGTGCAGTGGTTAAAGCACTTGGCTGCTAACTGAAAGTTCAGCTGTTTGAACCCACCAGCAGCTCCACAGGATAAGGATGTGGCAGCCTGCTTCTGTAAAGATTTACAGCCTTGGAAACCCTATGGGGAAGTTCTACCCTGTCCTATAGGGTCACTATGAGTTAGAATCGACTCAATGGCAGTGGGTTGTTTTTTTTTTTTTAAGGTCTCCTTGGTTAATGACAAATGATAGATTATTTCATTTTTAATGACCCTGGTACATACTGTAGAACTATGGAACCATGTGAAAACTCTTTTTTTAAAAAAAGATTGTATTTTTGATGAAAGTATATACAGCAAAATAAGTTCCCATTCAACAATTTCACCACATTATGTTCACTGACATTGGTTACATTCTTCAGTTTATGACAACATTCTCATTATTTCTGTTCTAGTTGTTCCACTCCCATTAATTTAGTCTCGCTGCCCCCTAAACTTCTCATCTATGCTTTAGAGTAACTGTTGTCCATTTGATTTTATATGGATAATTTTTAAAAGACCACAGTCCTCAAGGGTGAAATTCTTTACTTTTTGAGCTATACCCTGCTGTTAAGTTAAAAGATAATTTCAGGGGATAGTTTCCGTTCAAGGTTTAAAGAGTCTCAGGGATTCCTCCAGTCTCAGTGGGTCCAGTAAGTGTGGATTCTTTAAGAATCTGAAGTTCTGTTCCACATTTTCCCCCTTTTTATCAGGATCTATCTATTGTGACCTTGATCAGAATGTTTGGTAGTGGTAGACAAGCAACATCTAGTTCTTCTGGTTGCTCAAGGTAGAGGAGGCCATGGCTCACGGAAACAATTAGTCCTTATTCTTGTTCCTTCTTTGATTCTTGGATTTTCTTCATTCTTTTTTGCTCCAGACAAATAGAGACCAATATTTGTACCTTAGATGGTTGCTTGCAAGCTTTTAGGACCCAGATACTACTCACCAGACTAGGATATAGAACATGAACTTTATGAACTATGTTCTGCCAACTGGTTGAATTGACCCACAGGACTATGACTCTAAGTCTTCAAACCAAGAAAACCAATCCTACGAGGTAACTGGTTATGTCTAAGAAGTGCATGCATCTGTAGCTCCTATTTGATTTATTATATCTATCTATGTTATTTTTTTAGGAAATTCTTCTTAATGTTAAATTCCGATACCAATATGTGATGTGGAATCGTTAATTTTATTACTTTTTTTTAAAGCAGGTGCTCTGGTTGAAGTGAGAGTGGGAGATGATTTCTACCCACTCAGTCTTTAGTACTTCAAGACATTTCCACAGAATCCAAATTTTAAATCATTGATATATTGGAAAGAGTATGGGTTGCGGAGCCAGAGATATCTGAGTTCAAATTCCAGATCTGGTATTTGCTTCTTATATGATCTTGGACAAGGTTCTTGAACTCTGTGGGCTTCAGTTTTCTTAATATCTACTTCTCATGGTTAATTGAGGATTAAGGAGATAACAAACCTAAAGTGCCTGGTACGGAGTAGTAGACACGCAACAACTTTTAGTTCTTTTTTACTTTCTCTAATTTTCAGCTCACAAAAATGGGATCATAAACAATAGCAGACTGATTAATTAAATTATGTGTGAGTATAAAACCCTAAAATTTGAGCTGCTGTATCAAAGGGTACATTCTTTTTGAAAATTTTGATGGCTACTTATATTAGGGAATAAAACTAAACAATGACTTGACATTTTCCTTATTCCTGGCACAGATGCTAGATGTAGATTCATTAAGCATTTATTATGTGCAACCAGGGGCAGGTTAACCAGTAAGCATGGTATACACCAGCTTACAGTAAGCAAGGTACACACGGGCTTAACTGTGCTTACTTAGTAATCTGTAGTGCACAATTTCACCTGTTTTTTGTGCACTACAGATTATTCACCTGTTTTCTGAAAAACAGGTGAAATTGTGCACTACAGATTAGTAAGTGTCTTGGTCATCTAGTGCTGCTGTAACAGAAATACCAAAAGTGTATGACTTTAGCAAAGAGAAGTTTATTCTCTCACGGTCTAATAGGCTAGAAGTCCAAATTCAGGGTGTCAGCTCCGGGGGAAGGCTTTCTCTGTCAGCTCCGGAGGAAGGTCCTTGTCATCAATCATCCCCTGGACTAGGAGTTTCTCCACGCAGGAACCCCGGGTCCAAAGGATGCACTCTGCTCCTGGTGCTTCTTTCTTGGTAGTATGAGGTCCCTAACCCTCTGCTCCCTTTGCTTTCCTTTTATCTCTTGTAAGACAAAACGTGGTGCGGGCCACTCCCCAGGGAAACTCCCTTTATACTGGATCAGGGATGTGACCTGAGCAAGGGTGTTACATCCCACCCAAATCCTCTTCAGCATAATCCAATCTTGCCTCATTAACCATAAGCGGATATTAGGATTTATAACATATAGGAAAATTATATCAATCACAAAATAGAGGACAACCACACAGTACTGGGAATCATGGCCTAACCAAGTTGACACATATTTTTGGGGGACACAATTCAACCCATGACAGTAAGTAAGCACAAATAAAGCCTCTGTGTACCTTGTTTATAGGGTAATCTGTCTCTGTGTGCAACACACAGTGCTGGGCATGTCCATGTCTATTACTTTACAACCTCTTACTATCAGTACTTCACTATTAGCACCTCTGATCTTTTTTAAGTTGTGATTAGATGGCATACTACATGAAAGCTGGGCACACTATACGAAACAGAAACCAAAAATAAATAAATAAATAAACCAAATCTATTGCTGTCCAGTCCACTCTAACTCATTGTGACCCTATATGACAGAGTAGAACTACCCCATATGATTTCCAGGGCATGGCTGGTGGATTCAAACTGCCAGCCTTTGGGTTAGCAGCCAAGCTTTTAACTACTGCACCACCAGGGCTCCGAGTAGTGTTAAAAGTAAATATAATTTATGCAATGTTAATCTGACACACATTTAAGGACATGAATACTTGTTACTATATTACATGTGAAAAAGAGGAAGACCATCAACAAGATGGATTGACGCAGTGGCTGCAACAATGGGCTCAAACATAGCAATGATTGTGAGGATGGTGTAGGACTGGGAAATGTTTTGTTCGGTTACACAGGGTCACTATGAGTCAGTTCCTAACAACAAAAGGCATATGATAAGCAATGCACTGTAATCACTGTTCTTTTATGCTTGATTTAAATATATTATAGCTTCCTCTTTTTTCTTTGTTAGTTCCCCAGTAACTATATTCAACACCAGTGTTTATAATTTTTGCTGGCAACACATATAGTTCAATATTTATTGAGATAAAAATGCCAGATGCAATTTTTCAATATGTAGAATTCCCTGTGAACTTGCTCCCTATCCCAACCAATCCATGGCCCAGGGCTGAGGGGCAGTTCCCTCTTCCCCTCCCTTCCTTTTACCCTTTTCTCACTGGGTTAAAGGACAGAGAACTTGGAGTTAGAAAACATTGGTTCAATCCCAGTTTTGCCACTTACTACCTTTATGGTATTGGGTTTCTCCTTCTTTAAAGTGGCCCTTTAAACCCCAAATCTGTAGAATTTTAACAGGGTTGGTGTACTGAAAAATAAGGAAGAATGCCAAGCACAGACCTGACATGCACACACAAAAAGGTATTCAATAACCAAACCTACTCTGTCCAGATTTCTTAAAGGCCTAAGGCTTAGAAACTTAGACTGAAAACACATGGGATAAGGGTAGGCATGGGGAGCACCTGGAGATGTCTAGAGAAAAGCATGTTCATCCACTGAAGGAATTAGCATGAGGAAAGCATGGAGCAGAAAGAACAGATTTTGAAGTAAATGAGAGGCAGAGGGAGGGATAGAAAGAGTTGATTATGTTGCAAAAATTCAGACTTTGAAGAGACATTAATGTCATTTGCTCTAAAACATGTAAACTTGCAACAACATCCCTGAGAAGGGATTTTATAGCTCTGCTTGATATTTCCAAGAACAAGGCACTCACTCTCATAATCTACCAGTACAGTTCCATTGTGGTGCTGTTGTTAGTTGCTGTCGAGTCGATTCTGACTCATGGTGACCCTATGTGTGCAGAGTAGAACTGCTCCATAGGGTTTTCAAGACTGGGACCTTTCAGAAGCAGATTGCCAGGCCTGTCTTCTGAGGGGCCTCTGGGTGGGTTCGAACCATCAACCTTTCTGCTAAGTGTTGAGCGCTTAACCATTTGCACCACCCAGGGACTCCAGTTCCATTGTACTAGAGCTCTAAATGATAAAGGCTCTTTTGACATGGGTCTGAAGTCTGCTCCCCTTTTCTGTCCACTTACTGGCCATCATTCTGTCTTCTCAGACCCAGAAATAGTCAAATTCCTCTTTCATAGGGGAAGGAACACATAGGGGAGGAACTCCAGTTAAAAACTCTGGCTTAAGCTCTTTAAAGCTTATTCTTGGACCCACTTTTAACCTAACAAGTTGTACTCAATCATTCTCAGTGGTCTTGGGCTATTCCCGTGGGCTGTGAATTGGGTTGGATTCGGTTGGAGTAGGGAGAGCCGGGAGCCCTGGTGGCACAGTGGTTAAGAGCTCAGCTGCTAACATAAACATTGGCAGTTCGAATCTACCACTGCTCCTGGGAAACCCTATGGAGCAATTCTACTCTGGCCTATAGAGTTGCTATGAGACCGGACCAACTCGATGGCACATAAAAACAACAACAGAGAGAACTACAGGCAGAGAAACCAGTGTGACAAGATTATCTTATCTCAGTAATGCAGATAAGAAGTGATCTGGGTCACAAAGGAAGTAAAAGTGAGAGGCTAGGAAGGAAGAACTAACAAAGCTTCCCAGAGGGTAAGACAGAGGAAAAGAGTTAGAGATGGTCGTGAGTTTATGTGAGACAGTGTCTTGGAGAACACCTCTGCTAAAGATGTGCAGGCTAGTTGACAGGTTTGTCAAGGAAGGTGAAGGATTCTGTTCCAGATATCAAAGGTACAGAGAATATCAAGGAGGAAATATACCCCAGGTAGTTGGAGATACAAGAAGGAGGTACAGGAGAAAGACAGGAAATGTTGACCTAGGGATCTCTTCAGTTTATAAGTAATGGATGGAGCCTTTTCTGTAGATGAACTCTTTAAGAGAATAAGGGATATCAGCAGGGATGTCAGAGGCCCTTTAAAATTCTTCTCAAATATGGCCCTGGGCATTGCCTCTACCTTTGTTCCAGCTAAGGTTCCCTTTCTCACCCAACCTGACCATCACAGTGTCTTTTTAGTAACCTCAGTCTGAGACCAATTCACATTTAAACGTCAAAGGAATTCCCATATTATACTGAAGCAGTTCAGCAACTTTCATTTGCAACCTTAAACCCACATTTACACTGTACTATGGAAATACGGTGAGTGGTTAAGCGCTTGCTTGGCTGCTAACCAAAAGGTCGGCAGTTCAAATCCACCAGCCACACCTTGGAAACCCTACGGGGCAGTTCTACTCTGTCTTACAGAGTTGCTACGAGTAGGAATCAATTCGATGGCAACGGGTTTGGGTCTTTTTGGTTATGGAATTATGAAGTTTGGTCTCCGAGAATTAGTATCACTTTAAAGAGAGGGGATAATTTAACCATAGCATACCATTCTGATAAATACCTAAACCTTTGTTCTTGGGCACCCTTGGACAAAACAATTAGCTTGCTACACTTACCCTTTGTATATGTGAGGCTTCTAAGAAAACATTCAATTTAGATAATCTGTTGTTATTTGAAGAATCCCTGACTGTTACAAAGCTTTGGTTCTCTGATAGTGGTTGCCTGTGGTGAAGGACCAGGTATATCATTTAGATTTAGACCTGAAGTAGATAGAGTAGCCCGTGCCGACCATTTTGTAAGTATAAATTGCTAAAAACAATGACAACAAGGGTGATTTCTAACAGACTGGGTAAAGGGAAGTAGGGCTGGATCCCAACTAACTGTCCAGTAACCTGGGGGCAACTTTCTCTGCTTTTCTCTTTCTCAACGTGAAGATAAAGATGACTCTGAACCACCCACCAGTTTCCACAAGATCTAATTAATTCAGTATGGCTACAAAGAATTCAGAAGACCAAATAAATCAGAGAGGAAAGGAAGAATTGAGGGAAAGGAAAGAAAGACAGGAGAGAGGAAGGAAATTCATCAATCAGGTGGCGGTGCCCTGACACCTTCCACATAAACCCTGTCAGAATGGTTCTACAATCACTTAGACTGACACTTTTAGGGAAATCATGGTTCTCCTCCAAGCTCTCTTGAAATTTCAGCATCTTTTAGGTTCATACCACTAATAGCTGAGCTGTTCAACTAGAAGCTGAGGCCAGGAAAGTTAGTGCAAAAATAATCTTTCTGGGAACTATTACAAACGCAATAGGGTTGAAACCTTTGTGCACGGAAAAATAGCCTGTCTGGCTCGATACTAGCAACCATCATTCCTTCCCTCCACCGGCCTCTAGATTGGCAGGTCATGACAAGCACGAATCTGCCGAGGCAGCAAAGATGGCGGAGGTAAACGGAACCACTTAAGAATTTGTTCATCAACTTTCTAGCCCTCCTTAGTTTTGAATTTTATTTTCAGTATAATACCCTTCGTCTGCTTTTATTTAAATTTTTGCCCTTTATTTTTTATAAATAAATCTCATTGTAGAAAAACTATAAAATGTACATAAACTAAATTAAAATATGAAAATAAAAAAATCACGTATAAGCCCAATACCTAGAAAGACCCACTGTTTACATTTTGCTATACACCTTTCTAGAGTTTTTCATAGTAAATACACATAAAATTTTCCCATCATTAGTTATTTAAAAAACTTATTCCAGATCCTATTCTACTGACCTATGAATCTAAAATTGACCCAGCTGAGATTCCCAAGACACAGGGATACTGACAGAAGCATTAGATACTGCTTGTCAAATCATCTTACTCTTAATTTTAATTCCATTCTGGACATTTCCAGCTCCCCTGCCAGGGGCAGGTCTTACCTCCTTTCTGTCTCCGCCAGCCAGTTGTAGGTCCCACATGATAGTTTCACTCTTCAAGACTGTACTGCAATTAGCCACTTATGCCCATTAGCCTCTTAAAACATTTAATGAGGAGAGTCTGTTGGCTCCAGGGGCAGCTGGTTTTGTTTACCTGGCCCTTTACTTTAAAAGGAAGAACCTTTGCCCCTTATTATCTGACCCCTTCTTTTATTTCAGGTAATTGCATTAGTGCTGGCTTCCCAATGCTCAGGAATTTCCGGACCTATTTTGCAGCCTGCTGCTTTCAGGGAGGAGGGGCAATCTGTTAAGAATTCTAACACCAAGCCTGCTTGCTGACTAGGCAGGTAAATCCATAAAACTGGAGCCTTCGCCACTGAAGGAGGGAAAGTGTGGGCCATCATTAGAACAACTCTGTTGACCTATAAAACCTATTCTAACACCTCTAGGCCAAACACTGGAGACGGCTGACGAGTTTCTATAAAGATTTATAAATTGCATTTGCCCCTCCTCCAGAGGCCCTCATTCTGGGCTCCTGCTGAGACCCATACTTCTTCACACTTTCCATCAGGCTTTCTCTCTGAAGGCCACATTATTTTTGATCTTCTTTGCAACGGGTTAACCTCTCTATCCTGTGTTCAGAATAACTTTGGACAAGTAAAGCTTAGATAAAATGAACATTGTTACAAAGAAAGACTCTACAGAATACATGTTTCTCTGGCTTTCTTAAACTGGTTCTTATACATCCACACAGCTAAGGGACTATGGTCCCAAATTTGAAAAAGTTTGTACCCCGGAAAAATGTTAGCATTGACAGATGATATAAATAAAGGTCAGGGTAGCAGGTAATTCATAGGTACATAATGGGTACTCAAAAAATACATTTAATGAAAGAATGAGTGCCTGTATAATTTAACCCACAATGAGCCAAAAGGTAACCCTGAGACTCAAGTGCTGTGCTTTATTGTTGGTAGTTGGCATCAAGTCAGTTCCGATTCATGGTGACCTCGTGTGTGCAGAGTAGAACTGCTGGATAAAGTTTTCAAGGCTGTGTGACCTTTCAGAAGCAGATTGCCAGCCATGTCTTCCAAAACGCCAGTGGGTGGGTTTGAACTGGCAATCTTTCCGCTAGTAGTTGTGTGCTTAACTCAGGGACAGATTATCGATAAGCAAGGTACACATGGGCTTACTTGTGCTTACTTACTAATCTGTAGTGCACAATTTCACCTATTTTTCACAACATCAAAGACGTTGTGAAACCCTTGTGAAATTGTGCACTACAGATCAGTAAATAAACACAATTAAGCCTGTGCATACTTTGCTTACTGTAAGCCCGAGTACCTTGTTTACTGGGTAATCCACCTCTGACTTAACTGTTTGTGCCACCCAGGGACTCCTAAATGCTGTGCTTCCAAAAAACCAAACCTATTGCTGTGTAGTCGATTCCAACCCTAAAGCACAGAGTGGAACTGCCCCATAGGGCGGACTGCCACATCTTTCGCCCACGGAGGGTGGTGGGTTTGAACTGCCGACCTTTTGGTTAGCAGCAGAGTACTTAACCAAGGTACCACCAGGGCTCCTTAGTGCTATGCTCAGGGCCCTCATTTTTCTTGGTCTTCTCTCTCATCTAG
Organism: Trichechus manatus latirostris; assembly: GCF_000243295.1. Taxonomy (NCBI): domain Eukaryota; kingdom Metazoa; phylum Chordata; class Mammalia; order Sirenia; family Trichechidae; genus Trichechus; species Trichechus manatus. Next base: position 25,407,914 of record NW_004443943.1, read on the forward strand.
CTTCTTGCATACTGTGGATCCTGAATATTGAGCCCAGACCATTCTGTCCCACAAACCCAGAGGTACACGTGGAAAGAGTGCTAGGTCTTGGCAGAGGCTCAGATAGTTGGACCCTGATCCCAGCAGTGCTGAAGAGAGCTCTGTGGAAAGGGAGGGAAAGAAAAAGGGTGGCACAGAGAGCTACACCTCCAGCCATCAGAGTGGGCTCTGAGGAGGGACCTCTGGAAATTTTCAGAGGAAGTGAAAATATAGTGACCATATGAGCAAGAGTGGGTTCATGTGTTGTGGGGTCTGAAACAAAAAAGTTGGGGGCCCTCTTTAAAAAAAGAAATCAACCTTAGAAAACTCAAAATTTGGTACAAAAATATTTATTTAGAATAAAAAAATAACTCACAACATACTTCTAGAGACTTAGAGAGTTAAGTCACTTTCTTCTGAGATTTCTTGTATCGCACCTAGAGAAAATCTTCAATATAATTCTTTTCATGACAACCACCGCTTCCTTGTTTAAAAAGAAAAGCTGACTTTCACGTACGTGGCCTTTTAAAGGCAATGTTTACCGTGAATATATGTGTGTATACGTGCATGCATGTGTATATGTGTGTTAAGAGAGACAGAGATAAAGATAAAAAAAGAGAGAGATCCAGTCACTTGCTAGATTTCAAGACCAGGGTAGATATAAGGTGATTCTGTTGGATCACCTTTCTTTAGAGTGGGCACATATATGGATCTCTTCCAGTCTGTTGGCCAGGAAGCTGTCTTCCAAATTTCTTGGTATAGACGAGTGAGCATCTCCAGCGCTGCATCTGTTTGTTGAAACATCTCAATTGATATTCCGTCAATTCCTGGAGCCTTATTTTTCGCCAGTGCCTTCAGTGCAGCTTGGACTTCTTCCTTCAGTACCATCAGTTTTTGATCGTATGCTACCTCCAAAAATGGTTGAACATTGACCAATTCTTTTTGGTACAGTGACTTTGTGTATTCCTTCCATCTTCTTCTTTCTTTCTTTTTTTTTAAATTCTGTAACGAGTTTAATATGTTTCACCTGTACATAACCCATTGCCCATTGCCATGGAATTGATTCCAACCCACAGCGACCCTACAGGACAAAGTAGAACTGCCCCATAGGGCCTCCAAGGCTGTAATCTTTATGGGAGCGGATCCCCACATGTATCTCCCATGGAGTTGCTGGTGAGTTCAAACTGCCGACCCCCTACTCAGCAGCTAAATGCTCAACCACTGCGCCACCAGGGCCCCTTCACCTTTACATAACCACAGTAATATGCAACATTTATGTAGTTAGTTTCCTTGAGAAAATATAAGATCCTTAATATTAGAGAAAGGTTAAATGGTATTAAAACATGTTAATGCAACAGATTGTTCAAATAGGACACTTCAGTCTTTGTTTCTGCTAAAAAATAAAGCTTTGAGATTTCAGACAGGCATACCTGCAAACAGACGTTGCAACAAAGATACATTTATCAGGCTAGATCCCAGTTTGTTGGGCAATCCAGTCACAGTAGGCTGTCACTCAAGTGTACACTCCTGGTTTATCTGCCAGACCACATTGATACCCCCAGCTTACTATTCCCATGAGGAACCAAAGCCGTGGTGAGTCTTCTTGTACTCGTGGGCCACCAGAGTGACCCTGGCAGGCATCTACTCCACCTTCAGGAACTTCAGCACACAGCCTTCCAGGCAAAACAGCTCCGTTATAACTAGCTGGTGCGTTACATACATCATTGCTTATTATTTGAACTTTTGCTTGCTATAGAACTGTAACTGTGTTGCCAGTATATATTTGAGATCCCCATCCTGTCACATAAGCAGTAGAACCAGGCAAAATATTCTGGGTAGCTGCTGGGAGACACACTCTATGAATATTTTTGGTAAAGGTGACTCCTTTGTTAAGCTGTACAAGTGCAATATCGTTTTCATGAGTTTCAGATTTATAATTGTTATGGACTAAAATAGTCCTTATGCTTATTCTCTGTTTAGGAAATGCTCTAGAAAGACCAAAGTTGACAGTCCATGGATAAGGATCAGAGTAGCTAAAAAATATGAAAACATGTTATTTGATTACAGAATTGTGAGCATTTCAAATATATGGATTATCCTTCCATCTTCTTTTGATGCTTCTGGTGTCATTCAGTATTTTCCCCATTGAATCCTTCAATATTGCAACTTGAGGCTTGAATTTTTTCTTCAGTTCTTTCAGCTTGAGAAATGCCGAGCATGTTCTTTTCTTTTGGCTTTCGAACTCCAGGTCTTTGCACATTTCATTATTATACTTTACTTTGTCTTCTTGAGTCACCGTTTGAACTCTTCTGTTCAGCTCTTTTACTTCATTTCTTCTGTTCTTTTTAACTACTCTGCATTCAGGAGCAAGTTTCAGAGTCTCTCCTGACATCCATTTTGGTCTTTTCTTTCTTTCCTGTCGTTTTAATGACCTTTTGCTTTCTTCACGTATGATGTCCTTGATGTCATTCCACAACTCATCTGGTCTTCAGTCATTAATGTTCAATGCATCAAATCTGTTCTTGAGATGGTCTCTAAATTCAGGTGGATAATTATCAAGGTCATGTTTTGGCTCTCATGGACTTGCTCTAATTTTCTTCAGCTTTAACTTGAACTTGCATATGAGCAATTGATGATCAGTTCCGCAGTCAGCCCCTGGTCTTGTTCTGAGATTCTCCATCATCTCTTTCCACAAATGTAGTCAATCTTATTCCTGTGTATTCTATCCAGCCAGGTCCATGTGTATAGTCACCATTTACGTCATTGAAAAAAGGTATTTACAATGAAGAAGTTGTTGGTCTTGCAAAATTCTATCATGCTATCTCCAGCGTCGTTTCTATCACCAAGGCCATATTTTCCAATTACCAATCCTTCTTTTTTGTTTCCAACTTTCTCATTCCAATCACCAGTAATTATCAATGCATCTTGAATGCATGTTTGATCAATTTCAGGCTGCAGGAGTTGGTAAAAATCTTCAATTTCCTCATCTTTGGCATTAGTGGTCAGTGCATAAATTTGAATAATTAGTCTCATTAACTGGGCTTCCTTGTATGCATATGGATATTATACTATTACTGACAACATTGTACTTCAGGATAGATCTTGAAACGTTCTTTTTGAGGACAAACTTGATGCCATTGTTCTTCAATTTGTTATTTTCAGCGTAGTAGACCATCTGATTGTCTGATTCAAAATGGCCAGTACCAGTCCATTTCAGCTTACTAATGCCTAGGATATCGATCTTTATGCAGTCCATTTCATTTTTGACGACTTCCAATTTTCCTAGATTCATATTTCATACATTCCACGTTCTGATTACTCATGGATGTTTGCAGCTGTTTCTTCTCATTTTCAGTCGTGCCACATCAGCAAACAAAGGTCCTGAAAGCTTGACTCCAGCCACATCATTATGGCCGACTCTACTTTGAGGAGGCAGCTCTTCCCTAGTTGTATTTTGAGTTCCTTCTAACTGGAGGGGCTCATTTTCCAGCACTATACCAGACAATGTCTTGCTCTTTGCTATTCATAAGATTTTCACAGGCCAATTTTTTTCAGAAATAGACCGCCAGGTCCTTCTTCCTAATCTTTCTTAGGCTGGAAGCTCTGCTGAAACCTGTCCACCATGGGTGACCCTGCTGGTATTTGAAATACCAGTGGCATAGCTTCCAGCATCACAGCAACATGCAAGCCACCACACTATGACAAACTGACAGACAGATATTAGTTCCTTAAAATGTTGTATGCAATAATTTTAAACGATGGAGTCATTCTATTTTTGCTTTCATTATGTTCACCTTTAGAGTTTTTATCATTGCCTGCTGTGAAAGATAAGGATATTACTCCTATTTCCTCTAAACATTGACAATCACATCAGACAGTATGATAAATTTGCTTCGTCCCTCAAACATAATTTAGAAAACTTAAGAGAAGAAAATTCTATTGAACTTATCCATCTCTTACCTTTCTGGGATGGCTAATATTATGTGTCAACCTGGCTAGGCTATAATTCTCAGTGGTTTGGCAGACACTATGTATCATCTCCCATTTTGTGATCTGATATGAGCAGCCAATCAGTTGGAAGAGGAGTTTCCTTGGAGGTGTGGTCTGCATCCATGACACAAACGTACGTTCTGGCGAAGCTCCCTCTCTTTCTGTCTTGCAATCTTCTCAGAGTCTGAGCCCAGCAGGGGCCTCCAGCCTGTCTCCTGACCTGCAGGTTTTCAGTGCATCAGCTCGTGCAACTACGTGAGCCAGTGGAGGTTATCAGCCTGTAGTCTGACCCATGGATTTGGGACTTGCCAGCTCTTACAATTGTGTGAAGCATTTCCTCACAATTGCGTGAACCATATCCTTGAAGAAGTAAATCTCTCTATATACATCTATATACATTTCACTGGTTGTGCTCCTCTAGAGAATCCAGACTAAGACACCTTCCATTTTTTTTCTTCTGGCCTGATATTCCAAGCTTCCTTCTTTTGTCATTTCCTTTCTTTTTAGAAAACATACTTTAGCCATTCTTTTAGGTAGGTCTTCTGTCAACAAATTTTCTTAGTTTTCCTGTATCTGAGAATGTCTTGATTTCTCCTTCATTCTTGAAGGATATTTTTGCTGGATATAGAATTATGGGTTGACAGTTCTTTCCCTTCCTCACTTGAAAAATGTTGTGCTTTTCCTTCTGGCCTCCTTGGTTTCTAATGAGAAATGTACTGCCATTCAAATTGTTTTTCTCATCTAGGTAAAGTGCCATTTCTTGCTCACGGCTTTCAATATTTGTCTTTGTTTTTAGTTTTCAGAAATTTGACTGTGATGTGTCTTGGTACGGATATATTTGGATTTATCTTTTCGGAATTGGCTTAGCTTCTTGAATTTGTGGGTTTATATCTTTTGCCAAATTTGGAAAGTTTTCGGTCATTATTTCTTTGCATATTTGTTCAGCCCTGCCCTATTCTCCTGTCATGCTGGGATTCTGATGACATAAATGTTAGATATTTTGTTTTAGTACTGCAAGAACCTAAGGTTCTTTTGAAAATGTCTCATCGTTCTTGGATGTTCTAATTTGTTTTTTATTTTTTTTTCTGTTTGCATTTCAGTTTGGAAGTTTCTATCTACCTATCTTCAAGCTTACTGATTCTTCCCTTGATCATGTCCAGTAGTCTACTGGTGAGCCCATTAAAGGCATTTTTCATTATATTACAGTGTTTTTGATTTCTACCATTTCTTTCTGATTCTTTCTTAGAGTTTCCATCTTTCTGCTTACATTACCCATTTGTCCTTGCATGTTGTCTACTTTTTCCATTCATGCCCTAACATATTAACTATGGTTATTTTAAATTCCCTGTCTGATAATTCCAACATCTGTGTCATATCTGAGTTTGATTATGATGCTTTCTTTGTCTCCTCAGACTGTGTTTTTTCTTGCCTTTTGGCATGGCTTGTAATATTTTGTTGAAAGCCAATATGTTGTATCAAGTATTAGAAACTGAAGTAAATAGGCCTTTAGTATGATGATTTCCGTTAATCTGACTAGGAGTTGGGCTGTGTTTCATGTTTGTTGTAGCTATAGGTGTCAAAGCTTCAAATTCCTCTTGTGTTCTTGTTTTTGTCTCCCATCTTGACTTTGGTCTTCCCTAAGTACTCTTCCTCAGAAGGAGTCTGTCTTGTAGCTCTTTCAGCTAGAATTGTTGTTATTATAGTGAAGCCCTATTAGTGTGGTAGTCAGATGTGGTGTATCTGTGCTATGAACCTCATAAGCCTTTCTTCAGTGGTATAGCTTTCCCCTCTCCTTAGGAGAGACAGGAAGGCTAGCGGGGGCTAGAGTGGGAGGAATACCCTTCCCCACTGGGAAAAGATTTTGCTTAAGTCTTTTCCCTTGGTGAATAGACCTTCATCATGGAGAACACTCTGGTCATATTTCACAATGATTACTCTTATTCTCTCCCTGCCAGAGCCACTAGGGGATCTTTCTAGGATTGTCACTGTGAGAACGTGGTGGTATTATTAAAAGTAAAACTCACAGAGGTGTGCGTGTGTGTGTGTGTGTGTGTGTGCGTGTGTGTGTGTGTTTAGGGGAGAAGGGCTAAGGCTGCAGCTCCCAGGAGTTTCTTATTCTCAACCTAGTCCACACTCAGCCTCCAACAATTCATCAAAATTACCATTTTATTACCAGTTTATGGCTTCAGCAGGGCTTTGAACCCAGTTCCTTCTGGTTCAAACCCCTGCTGAGAATTTTAATTTCCCCCTCATATATACTGAATCAGAATCTACATTTTAACAAGATCCCCAGGTGATTCTTATGTATAATAAATTTTGGGATCCACTGCTCTACTAGTAGTTATCAGAATTGTTCCTAAGCAGCATCATTAGCATCTCCTGGGAACTTGTTAGAAATACAAATTCTCATCAGGGGTTTGAACTGGAACAAACTGGTCTGAAGCCCTGGACTTCAGTTGCTTCTGTTTCAGGTAAGCAGATTTTGACTATGGCTCTCTAGATTTGCCTGTCTATTCAGTTTCAGCGTGGTGGTTTGCCCTGCAACCTCACTTCTCTGATGGGTTAGAGAAAAGACATTGATTTTCAGTGTTTTCAGTTTGTTCTTGTTGTATGGATGGGGGTGGTGACTTCCAAGTTCTGTACATGTTGGAGCTGAAACCAGAATTATACTAATAGTATTCGTATCATGCAAACCACCAGCAATCTTTTCTAAGAACCTACAGTAAGGGTTGTGTTGAGAAATAGCCACTATCTCCACTTTGTATTAAGGCCCTTTCCAGACCCCAGGCTCAAAGGTCTCCTCTTTGACACAGGGAGGAATGATACCATTGGGTCTCCCCTTAACACATAATACTTTGAGGATCCCATATTTCAGTTGGTATTAGTAAATCACGTTTGTGTAGAACATTGTCCAGCAGACACATATAGAACCATATCCAGCATGTGAGGAAAGCAGAGCAGATTTTCCCAAAGGTTTCACATAAGTTTTCTATTTGAGTTTGATTTTCCACACTCATATTTATAAATGAGATTGAGAAATTACTACTGTTTTGCACTGCCTCAGTCCCTATACCATGCCTCTTCTTTAATGTGAGTTTTCCTTCTGTGACATAGGAAGAATAGGATAGACAAAAAATGTCTATGATATACATATATTCAATGTTGTTGTTGTTTTCAGGTGCCATTGAGTCGGTACCCTATGTACAACAGAATGAAACACTGCCTGGTCCTGCGCCATCTTCACAATTGTTGCTATGTTTGAAACCATTGTTGCAGTCATTGTGTCAATCCATCTCATTGAGGGTCTTCCTCTTTTTTCCTGACCTTTTACCTTACCACGCCTGATGTCCTTTTCCAGGGATGGTCCCTCCTGATAACTTGTCCAAAGTACATGAGAGAAAGTTTTGCCATCCTCACTTCTAAGGAGCACGCTGGCTGTACTTCTTCCAAGACAGATTTCTTCATTCTTCTGGAAGTCCATGGTATAGTCAATATTCTTTGCCAACACTGTAATTCAAAGACATCGATTCTTCTCTGGTCTTCCTTAGTCATTGTGAAGCTTTCACATGCATATGAGGTGACTGAAAATATCATGGCTTGGGTCAGATGAACTTTAGTCCTCAAAGTGACATCTTTGCTTTTTAACACTTCAAAGAGGTCTTTTGCAGCAGATTTGCCCAATGCAATACACTGTTTGATTTCCTGACTGCTGCTTCCATGGGTGTTGATTGTGGATCCAAGTAAAATGAAATCCTTGACAACTTCAATATTTTCTCCATTTATCATGATGTTGTTTATTGGTCCAGTTGTGAGGATTTTTGTTTTCTTTATGTTGCGGTGTAATCCATACTGAAGGTTGTACTCTTTGATCTTCATCAGTAAGTGCTTCAAATCCTCTTCACTGTCAGCTTTCATAGCATCTATGTTATCTCAGAATAGAGGACTTTTCCCTATTCCTCCTGGTAAGTACAGCAAAAAACCATGGACGTTATAAATAAAACAAATATAAGGAGACTCCAGAAGGCAAAGAGCATGAAACACACCTACTAGTGACTTTGGGAACTGAGGAAAGACAAGGAACTCATTTTATGATTCTAAACGCAGTACAGAATAGTACAAGAAAACAAAATTATAAAATTGTCTCACGAATATAGAAGCAAAAATCTGAAAATATCAGCAAATAGAATCTATACTACACTATAAAATACTATAAAAATACTACAGGTCTAGACAGGCTTTATCCATTAATACAAAGATAGTTCAATACTAGAAACTCTATCCATGTGATACACTGCTTTAACATATTAGTGAAGAAAAACCATATTATTATCTCAACAGAGTCAGAAAAGAAGTTGGATAAAATCTGACACTTTCATTTCTAAAATAATAAAGTTTTTTAGTAAACCAGAAAGATAACTTTGGCTATCTACCAAAAATCAAGAGCAAGCCTCGTACTTTATGGTGCAAATTAAGTCATTCTCATTAAAGTCAAGAACAGACAATGATGCCTTTCATCACTCTTACTTAACACTATGTTAAAGGTCCTAGCTAATTAAAAAAAAAAGACACATAACTATTGAAAAAACAAACTTATGATTATTTGCAAGCAATAGAAAAGCTAAAGAAACTGCAGATAAATTTTGAGAACTATTAGAGAATTTATTCTTGTAGTTACATAAATCTATAGTGTTCCCAAATTCTAAAAATAGCTAATTGGAAAATATGAAGAAAATTAATAAATCAGATTCCTAATTTGCATTCATAAATAAAAATATATTCCAGATGTAATTATATGAAAATGCAAAAAAAGAATCTTTAAAACTCTAATAAAAACAAATAGAATACCCCTATGATCTTACAATAGGAAATGATTTTAAGTTATACTATACAGCAGTGAAAATAAATAACATCAATTTATATGTAGCAACATGGATAGATCTTAAAAACATGTTGAGTGAAGAAAGCAATTTACAGAATATGTAGAACGTTATCACTCCACGTTCACGTAATTTTATATAATTTACGATTATGTAATTTCTGTAACTTTTGAGGCATGCAAAGCAATACTATACATGGCTTATGGATTCTCATGTATGCAGTAAAAACATAAAAACATGGACTGGAAAGATGCATCTAAAGTTATGTAAGCGGTTATATCTGGGAAAGTAAGAGAATGAGGTAGAGAAATAGGTGGACTTCAATTTTATATCTATGATAATTTGTTTTATATAAAAACATCATAAGAAAAATTGAAAAAACATTAATCTTTGTTAATTATGAGTCATGGATGCATGAGTGTTTTTCATATAATTCTTTCTGCTGCCTTTTCTGTCTTCTTATAAGACTAGTCATAGGACGCTTCTGTGAATGGTTGTCCTGAAATCACCCACTCAGCTCAGGAGGAGAGTCAGTAAAAAGTCTCCTTTGAACAAATTTCCACAAAGAGATTTAAAAGATAAATCAAACAAACAAAACCCAGGCTGAATTGAAATTGAAATTATAAAGGGCAATGGGTACCATTTCTAGAGGGGGAAAGGAGAGTTGACAATAGATGACAAAAGCTTTAAGCATTTGACTCCGTAGGAGACTAGGTGTGGTCAACCTCACTGAGTACTTGTGAGGCATTAATGGGCTAAGAACGGGGAAATTTAGAGTCTTTGTTCAATTAAAATTTGGTTGCAGCATCATTAAAACTAAGCTGTTCCACCTGCTACTAATTTCATTCTTGGCTGCTAGGCTGGTTATTTGTTTGTTTGCCTGAATGAAGAGAGGAAGTGTTGCTGGTGGGACAGATCAAACTGAAGTACACATGAGAGGAAGGAATGGTCATGTGTTAATGAGCAAGAGGGAGATGCTCCTGGAGTGGTTCTCAGCACAATCTCCTCGCTGCAATTAATTTTCTAAGTCTGATGACAGTTTGAGTTCAGAGTTATAAAAATGCGTTGGATTTTTGTTGTTGTTGTTGCTTTTTCCATTTGTCCTGGGTGGTTTTCTTCTTTAGAACAGGAAGGGGTTAACTGATCCTACGGGCCGTCTCATTGACATGTGGAAACTGAGACCCAGAGAGGTAAAATCGTGGGTCCATGGTCATACAACTAACTCATTACCGGGTCTCCTTCCAATGCCTGTGAAAAAAATTTAAGTTTTAATCTAAAATTAGGCCATTCTTATAAAAAAGGCAGATTTTAAAAGGCATGCTTGGCACACAATAGCCTCTCTTGGCCACAGGAAAGACTTTGGTAAAGGGCTGGCAAGTGAGCCCACTTGGCCAGGGGAAGTAATTCTTGGCATCAGCTGAGTCTGTGCACTTCAGCTTATCTCTTAACACTCAGGATGAGGTTCTGGTGCTTGGAGAAGATATGGATCACCTTCTGCTTCCTTTATGAGGGATGGTGGTGTAGTCAGACATCCTGTAGCCATGCTGCTTTATGATTATGTCAGTGGGCACACCTTGAGCAATTTACTCTCCACAAGAATCCCTCTGTAACATCTACGTGGGGTCCATTGTGTTTGCCGAGCATCTTTTCACCTATACTCTCATTTGAGTCACAAAGCCTCCCTGATACAAGTAAGTCAGACTCCATTATCCCAGTTTTTCAGAGGAGAACATTGAAATACAAGGAGGGTGTATAGTACTGGCTGAATAGGCACCAGAGGCCAGGGCTTATCTCAAGACACCCACCTAGAGTCTGGGTGGTTATCATTCCTTAGCCGCCTCATTGCCCTGGTACCGCCTTGCTCCTAGGTTATAAGCCTGGCAGATACAGAATAACTGGCACTAGTGCTCACCTGGGAATCACAAGTCTGCATGGGGGCTGAGATATGGGGGAAACAGGAGAAGGATGCATAAGGACAGTCACTGGAGGTAGCATGATGAAATTGGGACTAATGCAGTCTCAAAGACTTCCAAACCTCCACTGCCCCAGAATCACCTGAGAAGGCTCATGACTTACTTGATTTTACTTTTTCACTAGGTAGAGTGGATTCACAATGCTCAGAAAGCAAAAGGAACATAGGGTACATGGTGAAAACAGCAAAAACAAAAACTAAAGGTGATAACAAGAGATCAGGACTGGCTACATAATTTTTGGGGTCCAGCACAAAATAAAAATGCAGGGCCCCTTGTTAAAAAATTATTAATAACTTTAGGATGGCGACAGCAGAGTATTAAACCAAGTGCATAGCCCTTCTGAGCATGGGGCCCTGTGTGACTGCACAGGCTTCCTGGGATAAACCATGCTGGCATTCAGGTGGTACAAGGCATGTCTTAAGGCTCTAAAACTGCAAACGTGAGGCCCTTGGCAATGAGTGTTCTAGGAACATGTCAATTAACTGTGAAGGTTCCGGGGTCTTGAGCTACTTGGCACAAAGGGACTAGTCATAGTGCCAGCTGGCCCTGAAATGCTGGCTGATGGCCAGTTGACATTATAAGGGTTGGCACTAACTGCTTTTGAGACCTACATGAAAGATAATCATTTCCTCCTCCTTGATTCTTCACATTTAGTTAATTAAATTACCACTGAAGACGGAAAGTAACCCACTGACTTGGTTTTTTAGAAACCTTCTAGAACATGTAAAACATCCATTCTGGACCACCTGAGGTGAGCGCATCTCCAATTAATTCAAAGGAGGTGGTAAATCTTCCCAAATTCAACTTCTCTTAATGTGTATACTAAACATAGGCCCAGCCTTGGGAAAACTGCTCATATTTAAAAGGCTGTTTCTTTTTAGAACTCCCAATTTTCATCTCCATTTAGCTGTCCTTCTAGTGAATGCTCTAAAAATTAAAGCCTTCCTAGAAAAGGCATCACAAATGGTCATATTTTTCAAAAGTTTAAATCATTCTTGGACATTGTTCCTTCCCTATTGTCTCCATTTTCCTGTTCCTTTTCCTCAATTCCTTTATCTTACTCTACTTCATCTCCTTATTTACTTATACCCAATGTAAATATGATACCTAATTACAGTATGCCTCATTCTGCCACCACAGAACTAAGTGGTGCAAACAGTTAAGTGTTCAACTACTGACCAAAAGGTCGGTGGTTCGAACCCACCCAGAGACACCCTGGAAGACAGGATTGGCCATCTGCTTCCAGAAGGTCACAGTCTTGAAAACCCTAAGGAGCAGTTCTACTCTGCACATATGGGATCACCACGAGTTGGAATGGATTTGACGGCAACCACCAACAACAAACAACCAAATCTTGTTTCTAGTCTATTTATGGATGCCTAATTCACCTCTGAAGCCCTGGTTGCACAGTGGTTAAAGTGCTCGGCTGCTAACTGAAAGGTTGGCAGTTCAAACCCACCAGCTGCTCCATAGGAGAAAGATGTGACAGTCTACTTCCTTAAAGATTACAGCCTTGGAAACCCTATGGGGGCAATTCTACTCTGTCCTACAGGGTCGCTATGAGTAGGGATCGACTCCATGGCAATGGGTTTGGTTTTCTGGGTTTAATTCACCTCTGGAGTCCCTGGGTGGTGCAAATGGTTAACGCACTCAGCTTTTAACAAAAAGGTCGGAGATTTGAGTCCACCCAGGGGCACCTCGGAAAAAGGCCTTGCAGTCTATTCTGAAAAATCAGCCATTGAAAACCCCATGGAGCACAGTTCTACTCTGACATACATGGGGTTGCCATGAGTCAGAATTCAACAACAACTTTTTTTTTTTAATTCATCCCTTTGGATAGAATATGAAAAGGCAGTACCAGCATCATTGTTACTGTGATATTTGACGGTTATTTTTCTTGTTTTTATTAAGAATAGAATTGTATCTAGAATTAAAAGAGACCCGAGAGATGACTCAGTTTAAACACCTAATTTTACAGATTAGAAACAACTTCAGAGAGAGAGAGCGTTGCCCACAGTGTGCTCAGGGGCAGCTGGAGAGCAAGATAAGCAGGTCAAACCAATAAACCATACCATGCGACTGAAGAGAAAGAGCACAGAGCCTATCACAAGGCAGGTACTCACTAAGTATGTGTCAAATCAAGGAAAGAAATGAAGGAAGACATGGAATTCTAGGAACCTAGATTCTAGGAAAAGTTTGTTACTAACTAAATATATTAATTAATTATAATAAATGTAATAAATTGTTTAAATTACTTAAGCTTTCTCAACTTCTATTTTACTACCTACAAATAGCATAATAATATCCGTTTACCTAAAAGCGTGCTTCCTCCTAATCTTTCCGCTTGCAGCTATCTTTCAGATCAACCAATTAAAACTAGAATCCTGGGCATGTGCGGTAAAAGACCAGGTTGACCGCCAGATGGCCCCATCCCATAATAAGTATTGCCTAGGAACCAAAAGACCCATGCCAAGGAACCAAAATCACCGGACATACGTCATCCAGTGGTGACCAAGCCCATTTCAGAAGCGAGAAGTACCTCAGCCACTTCTGTGCCAAATCCTAGCCTGACCCCTTTCTGAATATGTATAAAATTAATGAATATGTATGACTTCCCCTTTCCTGCCTAGTATAAAGCTTCCTCCAGCCCTTTGTTTGAGGTGACAGTGCTTTGAGAGTGATCCCCCTGTCTCCTTACTCGTTGCGAGTAATAAACTGTGCCGTGCTTTAAATCCACTTGATTCTTAGTTATTCTTAACAAGAGTATAAGCGGCAAACCCATTACGTTCGGTAACAGCACTGCTAAGGATGTTCTTCAGAAACAAGTGTGTATTTTACAGCATACTCAGGGAAGGTGTCTGAAGAGCAACCTGGTAATTATCATTGTTCTACTCTCCCCACAAACGAAACAGATTCAACATTTATTGACTGTCTCCCATTTACAATGGTCTGTGTTAGATACTAGTTTGAACCATACGAAATTGCCTTTGTGTGTGTGGTGGGGGGGAGGTCAAAATAGTTGAATATGGGCAATTTCATATAGGTCAACCTAATACTTTAATATATGTTATCTCCTTTTTTACTTATAATTACTATAGGAGGTAGGTGAGAGCACCTCATTTTACAGATGAAAAAAATCAAGACTCAGAGAAGTTAAATTGACTTGTCTAAATTCCCACAGCTTCTCAGTTGTAGATTATAAATAGAAACCTAAAATTTCTGGATTGCAAGTAGAATGGTATTTCTTGCGCACCACAAAACCATTCCATAAACTACAAAGACAGTAATTTAGTAATCCCTAAGACCCCCCAAAACAGTTGAGCAGGAGAGATGTGAAACAAAAGGACAGTCACCTACAAAAATCCATCAGTTCCCCTTCTCCTGGAAGCACTGGAACTGTGGCTGCAGGAACATGTGTGCCTTGGGCGGAGTAAAGGAGGCAAGCAACGGCAATCATATGACTTGAGGGTATCTGTAAATGTTTTGTAGAATTCTCCAGTGAAGCCATCTGGGCCAGGGCTTTTTTTTTGTTGGGAGTTTTTTTATTACCTTTTCAATCTTTTCTCTTGTTGTGGGTCTGTTCAGATACTTGAGGGTATCAGGAGGGTAGCAAGTGACTGTAATCTGACTAAGCGGAGGTAGAAATAGCACCAAGTGGATAGGGGAGATGGTTGTGAGACTAGGGTAAAGTCAAGAGGATTTTCCTCTCAGCCTGCTAAACTCACTCACAGTGTAGGCCTTGGACAACTGAAGTTGAATGCAGAAGTGATCACAAAACAATTGTTAGTTGTTAAATAGATCCTGCTAAATGAGACTGTGCCAGAATATTCAGCATCTTTTTGCAATCTGTCCACTAAATGTCTGACATATGTGTTGTGCATTATTTTCTGTTAATTAAAATTCTTAATATAATTGTAGTACAAATGTTTGTCCCACAGATGTTCCCAGAAGTGCTGGGAAGGAAAATATGTCATTCAGCAATATTCTATGAATCTATGTGGGGGGAGGTCATAGAAACTATGTGGATCATCATATGATACACACATTTTGCTGCTCTTTTTCTCTTACATCCAAGCTCTGGCCAATATCAGTCCGAGGCAAAATAATGAGCTTGAAAAGTTGGTCTTCAGACAGTCATGAGTGTCTTTTCTGTGTGTCATCTCCAATTCTCTCTGCAGTGATTTACTGAGCCCTGGTGGCACAGTGGTTAAGAGCTATGGCTGCTAACCAAAAGGTCAGCAGTTGAAATCCACCAGCTGCTCCTTGGAAGCACTATGGGGCAGTTCTCCTCTGTCCTATAGGGTCACTATGAGTCAGAATCAACTTGACAGCAAGGGCTTTGGTTTGGTTTGGTTTTTGAATTATTTATAAAACATTGACTAAAGGAGCTAATGGAAGGGGAGACTAAGAATTCAGACTCCTTTCTGTCTCTTATGTTACCCGTTGCCATCGAGTTTTGGTTAACAGCCAAGTTCTTAACAACTGCACCACCAGGGCTCCAATGTAACATAAGAATACATTAATTTACCTTAAGATTTTAGGGCAGTTGAGTTCTCCTTCAAAGGCATTTTAAAAGAGTACTTGGGACTTGGGGCATGGGGGTAGTGAGGTAGTGTGAGGGCAGGAGGAAGCAATACTCAAAAATCTACAGTCCTTAGATTCTTTATGAGGTACATGAATGGGCTCCAGGTGATCAATTAAAAACTCTGAAATCCTCATTGAGACTGGAGGACTCCTGAAACTATTGCCCTTCAAACCTTGAACAAACCCCTGAGGTCACTAAGTAACAAATCGGATTATATATATATATATATATATATATATCTCACCAGTAAATACCATGCTCCTTTAAAAAATCACCTACATGAGACGAAATGGTCAACAATAGCTTTAAAACAAAGATGAGAATGTAAGGGGGCAGGGAAACTAGATTAATGGAAATGGAACAACCAGAATGGAAATAATGAGAATGTTCACACATTGTGAAGAATGTCACCAATGTCACTGAACAACTTGTATAGAAATTGTTGAATGTGAATCTAAACTTCTGTGTAAACCTTTACCAAAAACACAATAAAATATTATTTTAAAAAACACCCTGAAATTTTATGTAAAATTGTGTGCATGTGTGTGCCTGCGCGTTTGTGCAATACACATATGCATTTTTCTAAGATGATCAATAATCTTCATCAGAATTTTAAAAGGATTGACTACTCTAAAAAGCTATCTTAAATTCCAAGAAGTAACAGTGGAATTTTGACTCCTCTGGTAAGTGTGTAAGGATCTGGGAAATCTCTTATGGTCTTATGGTCTTTCCTGGATTCAGAGTCCCACCAGCCATAGTCTGCCCACTCATTAGGCTGGGTCAGTTGATTGTCCCAAGAGTTGAACAACTGATGTGGCTGGTGATGCTACTGATGTAGCCCTGCCTGGAACAGGTTTTTTGCCCTTCTTAAACCCTATCGAGCAGTTCTGTTCTGCACACATGGGGTAGCCATGAGTCAGAATTGATACAACCAACAACAACATGGCAATACTGGGCTTTTTATGAAATAAAAACCCCCATACCACAAAGAAATCACTATACTCACTGCCGTCTAGTCAATTCTGACTCATAGTGACCCCACAGGGTTTCCAAGATTGTAAATCTTTACAGAAGCAGACTGGCACATCTTTTTCCCACAGAGCTGCTGGTGGCTTTGAACCGCCAAACTTTTGGTTAGCAGTCACATGCTTTAACCACTGCACCACCAGGGCTCCTTACCTGAGCTCAAGGCCTGCCAAATATCCACAAAGGAAGGGCATTTTCCAAACTCAGCTGGCTAACTCCTTCTTTTTCCCATTCCCCTTCCCCCACTCCAGCTTGCTAGGCTGACCCCACATTTACAAAATTACCCACACAGAACAGGAAATGCAAATGTTTAAAGTTCTCATAACGCTCAGCCATATTTTTCATGTGATCACATTAAAGCAACTTAAGTAAAAGTTGAACCAGCATTGGAAAAACTCGTGTAAAAAAATTACACGCAATGTAAATGAATAAAAAATTACAGAAAATTTGAATTCTTGAACTTCTACAGACCAACTTTAGAACTTTAACAGAAATGTTTGTTATTGGTAGTTTGTTTATGTTACCTTAACTTTGTTTTCTTTTATTTATGAAATAAATGGGAAAGGAGAAAAAAAAGGGGATGGGGGGGAAATGACAGGAAACAGCTATCCACCTCCACACCAAAATAACAGCAGAAAACCACAGTTATGCCGCCATCTAACAACAATATATTCTGTTTAGGAAACTCCCTGATCCCAGAAACACCCATGTAACTCTAGACAATAATGAAATTATATCCTGCACATGCTCAAAAGCCATCCTCGATAGCTTCTAATTTTTTGCTTTTTGCCTTCCTGAAATCTCCCAGGAGATTTTTTTTTCTTAGAAAGGATTCAATTAATGAGTTTCAGAGAAGGTGAAGGTGGTGGTGATGGTGAGCACAGGAGTGGGATTATATACTTTTTAACAGATGTTTATCAGAGCCTCCACTTTCAGCAGCCATAAGTTTGGGAGATGGGATAAGAGTACTTGAAGAATCAGGGTTGTTGTCGACCATTGTTCATCAAAGAGGAGAAAGTGGCTACTGTCCTAAAGAGAACAAATGTCTGTCAGGGTAGATGATTCACAATGTCTGTCAGGGTAAATGATTCACCCAGGGTGTTCAGCCCTTTCTCTGAAGAGAACAGCCATTTCTAAGTTTCTTAAGGGGAAAGATGTAAGCTGCTCTTGGACTCACACAAGTGCATTCATTTTTACTTTGCAAACCTCCAAATGGTGAGTGCCTCTTGTCTAATTTTTTCAAGAAAAAAAAGTAAATGTTACCAGTAACAATAGTAACAATTTTTGTGCTGAGATCAAGTGTTGCTTGCAAAGATTACCTGACATGAGGTAATATATGATCAGAATTTGAAAACTGGGGATGCCTTTGAACATTTGGGTGATTTTCCTGGATGCTATCAAGTATGGTGGTAAAGATAGTGATGGTTGCATGATATTCTGGGATCCAGTCACCTGTGAGGTTGTCATGTTCTGTAATCCTAGAAGCCAAATTCCCAAATGAATATAATCAACACTCCATGTAATCTGAGGAACACAATCAAACAGACATGCTCACTGCACAGAGTAAGCCTGAAAGTCAAACATCCACACTGAGGCAATACAGCTCTCAAAGGGATCAAATGACACCAGAGACAAATGTATCAAGTTGTTGTGGCAACTGATCCAAATTGTGTTCCAGCTGTTCCCAGTCTGTTTTCCCAACATCAGAGGCTATTCACTCAAGGCAAACCATAAAAATACCTCCTTGCTCGTAAAAAAAAAGACATTCCCTTACTCATATGCCAGATTGTTCATCTCCTCAAGCCATGGTCTGCCTTTCCCTTTTCAGTCTTGTCTTCTGCTCATCGGAGTAGGATTCTGGGAGAATCCAGCCGACAATTACACTTGGGTTACCTAATTCAGCAGAAAGACGGGTTACCTCAGAAGAGAGGGAGCATGTGACTCATCCACTCACAGCCACACACAAACTCAATTATCATCTTCAGCCTTTCTTCTTTGGACCAGGTGTTTACGCTCAGCCTGTCTGGGCAATTGCTTTAAAAGTGCATTCAAGTGGAAGCTGACCGGTTTTCTTTTCTTTTCTTTCTATAGAGTAGATTATGAAACATGTTTATTAAAAAGAACTAGTGAGGGAAGTGGAGCCCTGGTGGCGCAGTGGTTAAGAGATTGGCTGCTAAGCAAAAGGACAGCAGTTCAAATCCACAAGCCGCTCCTTGGAACCACATGGGGCAGTTCCACTCTGTCCTATAGGGTTGCTATGAGTCGAAATCGACTCAATGGCAATGAGTAGTGAAGGAAATAGTGCAGTGGAAAGAGCATGGGCTCCGTGCTCTCTGAACTGATCTCATGGACTGCCATTTACTAGCTGTAAATACTTAGATAAGTTATGTAGTGTCTCTGAACCTGACTCTCCTCATCTAAGGAAAACGGTACTAAAGGTATTTGTCTAGTGAAGGCAGTGTTTATTTACATTTAATGTGCATATGAAACACCTGGAGATCTTATTAAAATGCAGATTCCAATTAGTGGGTGTGGAGTGGGGACCAAGAATCTGCATTTCTAACAGTTCTCATGATGCTGATATTGCTGGTCTGGACCACACTTTGAGTAGCATGGTAGTAGTGTCTTACAAGGATTGAAAATGATAACTTTATGTAAAGCAGCTAGTACAATTTGGCACATGAAAGGCTTTCAGTTCATGTTAGTATTCTTCCCCTTTATTTTCATCCTTTGCACCCTACACAATATATTACATAAAACAGTAAATGTGCATGCAGAGTTTCTATTCCTGTGAGAATTTATGGTTTGAGACAGCTTCATTAGAATTTTAGTAACATAAAATCTCCCATTCTTTTCTTCTAAAGTGAAAAGAGAAATGAAAAGATAGTTAGATTGGTTGGGAATATTGAGAAGTCCTCCCTAGAAGGTGGCTGAGCTCCTGACAGCCTTTAGGATAACAGCCAGTGAGAGCTTGGTAAAAGCAACTGAAGACATGAGGAACGGTGGTCACATCTTCCATTTAGCTTCAAAAAATTTTAATATAACACACTTCACACCTTTATAATGGCTCTTGCTAAGGAAGAAAATTATTCAGAGACAAATATATTTTACATCACAAAATAATACATATAGAACTCAAGAATATGTACGAGGAAAATGGCAATTTCAAAAAGGTACCATTCCATTTCATGCTATATGGATCATTTTTTAAGATTATACTACACAGTGAACATTTTAAAATGTGACCTCCATAGTAATAATTAATGATCATAACCAAAACTTACTAAACACTCATGGTTGCAGTGCTTTACATGCTTTACCTCCTAAGTGATTACATGCATCATTTCATCTATCCTCAGAACAACCTATGTGGTGGGGACTATTATAGCACCTAAGATTTACTCTAACCTTGAGCCTTTAATCTAGCTGTTCCCTCTTCCTGGGACACTCTTCCCCAGGGTATCTGCTTAGCTAACTCCCTTACCTCTTTTCTATCTTTGCTCAAATCTCACCTTCTCAAAGATCACTCTATTAAACACTGTAGTCTGCCCCTCTGTCCCCAGCACTCACTTTATTCCAACTTTGACTTTCTAAAATACCATATAATTTACTTATTTCATTTATTGTTTATTGTCTTTCTACCTTCCACTAGAAATGGTAACTCCACAGGGCAAGAATTTTTGTCTGTGCTGTTCACTGATCTATCCCAAGTACCTGGAACAGTGCCTGGCACAGACTTGGGTGCTCAATAAATATTTGTTGAATGAATGATTACCTATTTCATAGGTAAAATAGACAGTGCAGTTAAATGACTTGCCCAAGATAAGCCAAGTGTTGGAGCCGGTATTCAAAACCAGACAGTCTGACTCAAGACTATGTAATACTTGTTTAACAGAAGAATAAAGAAAGTGAGGGCCAGGAATTTCTAAGTCTAACCACCTGGTACACAGACCCCTTGGTTTCCCATGAAGTTGGAAGATGGATAGATATAACCATCTGGTACCTCTCACCTGGGTTCCAGGGTGATTGAAGGAAGGTAGCACTAACAAGGGAATTGGCACCTGGTACAAAGACAGAAGGGGTAACCTTGGGACTTCCAGGTTAGTATGTCTCTAAAATCAGCACATTTTACAGCTATATACTTAACATATGCCTCTGATACAATCTATATAATGTGCTTGGGAAGTCTGATGAATGGCAGTTATCATCAGATATGAGCATGGCCCTGGACCAGTGCTTCTCAAACTTTCCCTCCCTAGGCAGAGAAGACTCTTGTGGACAGAGGTTGAGGTTGCCTAATAAAAGCACAAATTCTCTTTCAAAGTTTTAAACATCCATGCAGTCTTATGGCCCCCTAGCCTTACTCCCCACCTCCAAGTAAAATCCAGGAAGATGCAATTTTGTTTATCCCATGGCTTTGATTACTTGCTGGCCCGACATGTAGGTCTCCATGAAATGTTGTCCTCTTTTGGGGAGCATGGCCCCAGGCCCTCCTGGAAAGGATCATTATAATTTCCTAAGGCCACTGTTTAGCTCAATGAGCCAAAAGAAATTAATTAGCTTATGACGCAGGCCCTTTCTCCTTTGGACAGATGAAGACATTCAGTAAACTAATTGGGCAAGAATCTGGAGAGATAAAAGGAAGGAAAAAGACTGAGACATTGGGGGATTGTGGAGAAGAAAGGGGGTTCACGTGGGACACTATCCACTGACTGAGTGGAACTCCCTGGAGGTCTGGACCATGAGGTTCCACACTTACATGCAGAGGTAGTCCCAAAGAAGTTAGACTGATTTTTTTTTTCATTCCCTTGACTATGTGGGGTTTGGACTTTATTACAGGAAACCTGGAGATAAAACTAATTGAGCTTTATTTGAGGTTTTGTGTATATGTGTACACTTTGAAATAGAAAGGGAGTAGCCTACCCTCTGTCACCCATGTCAATAGCAGATACCTGAGATAGCTTCCCTGCAGTGACTGAGGTAAAGGGAGAACACGCAGCCTTCCAGAGTTAGACTGAGAGGAGAGGTACAAGCACCCTTCGGCCAACGATAAGGAGCCCACTGCCTGGGTCACAGGTATGATTATACCAAATTTACACAAGAAGTCACTGAGGCTCAATGAGGTGCTGAGCAATATGCCCAAGCTTAAAGTAAGTGAGAAAAAGTGGTAGCACTGCTTACTTTGGATGCAGCATCGGAGGAAATGATAACTGGAGAAGAACAAGATGTTTGGTAAAGTAGAGAAGAAGTGAAGGTGAGGGAAAACCTCAATGAGATGGACTGACACAATGGCCACAACAATGGACTCAAACATACCAACAACTGTGAAGATGGTGCAGGACCAGGCAATGATTCGTGCTGTTACATATATGGTCAACTCTGTGAGTCAGAGCTGACTCGATGGCAACTAATAACAACAACAACAAACAGGAAAACTGAGCTCTGAAAAATTTACTTTCTCCCCGTGGTCACAAAGCTACTAAGGGTCAAAGGGATTCTGTCCAGGCTTGTTTGACTTCAAAGCCCTTGTTCTTTGTACCAAACCACAATGCATAGCCCTGTAGGTTCTTTGCTTCCAAAGTAGTTTTAAAATAAGTTTTAGCACTCCTGTAGGTCATTTACTTTGTTAAATTTCTTCCTTTTTTTTTTTCTAAATAGGATCCACATTTTGTTACCACTATTTTCTCTAAAATTGAGTATCTGTGTGATGGATTTCTTCAGTTTTTCCTTTTAAGCAGAATCTTTACTTAACAAGTCATTCTGATGTCCCATTACCCCTGGAAATGTTCGTGAATTTCCAATAGATGCTACTCTCAGAGTCATTTTGCTCACATTTACTTATATTGTAGGCAAATTCCTAGTTGCTCTTGCAATGACTTTTTTAAAATGCTCATTTTTGTGTTTTTAGATGTAGCTAAAAATCTAAATTATAAAATTGATGTCTTAAAATTGATCTCGTTAAGCCCATAGCTGTAGTATACCCACTATATTTTGTCTTTCTGCAGCAGCAGAAGTGAAGAATGATGTATCTAAGTGTGGAATAAGACCAAAAAAGAGAAAAGTACTGACATTGAAAAAAAGAAAAAACTTACTTAAAATTAGGTGACTTGAAGCTATAACTTCAACTACAAGGGGCAAGAATTTTCTAAAGGCCAATTCCCAGAACAATCTTTCTTATATCTTTTCCCTCTTCACATACCCAAAAAGAAGCTACTAAAGAAAGCTTAATGTCAAAAAATATAGTGATGGAGGAGTTCTGGCAAAATGGCGCTCTAGGCAGAAGCACCACACCATCCCTCCACAGCAAAGATCCGAAAAACTAAGCTGAACAGAGAATACAACAATCCAGAAACCCTAAAACATCAAATGAAGAGATAAAGAACTCAGCCAAGCACCAAATGGAGTGAGAAAACTGACAGAGAACTGAGAGCGAAGAGAGATTCATGCA
>NW_004443943.1:25437566-25444974 GCF_000243295.1 Trichechus manatus latirostris
TGTTAACCAATGCCATAAAACAACATGTGTACTTCTGTTTCATGAGAAACTATTTGTTCTGTAAGCCTTCACCTGAAGTACAATAAAAAGAAAAAAGAAATATAGTGATGGATATATTTTTAGAAATCAGATCCAGGCAGTCAGCCTTCATGGCAGTGGTTTTCAAACTTTAGAGCACATCAGACTCACCTGGAGAGCTTACTAAAACAGAATTTGTTGGGTACCACCCCGAAAGTTTCTGACTCTGCAGAGCCTAGTTTGATAATTTGCATTTCGAACAAGTTCTCAGGTGACGCTGATGCTGCTGGTCTAGAAACCATACTTTGAGAGTCAGTGCTCTATGTAGTTTTAGTGCCCACGGGCTACCGATGGTGAATCAGGAGGCTCCAAGATAGCAGTTCTGTCCTCACTAACCATCAGCAACACCGAATGAACATCTTAAAATACTGATTTCTGAGCTACACAGCCAGAGATCTTTTCTACTCTATTGGTCTCTGTTGGGGTTCAGGCATTGAGATCACCTGAGTTTGCCTAGCTTGATAAATATTAAAAATAGATTTCACATTTTTTGGAAATTAGAAATTTTAAACTTTGTCTGATTAAAAATAATTCTGGGGGGAAAAGCAAACTTTAAGATTTCAGGTTAAATATGGTGCTTTTAATACAGGCAGTTCCTAAAGCTGCCTCCTAAAATCTCACTAAAGTGACACTAAAGGGGGAAAAAGTGTCAGTAATGCACAAGGTCCAAGAGAACAGGAAGGTAGAAAACAACAATAAAATGTTTGATATTAGAAAATAAAAAGAAGAGTGGTAACTGACTTAGCTGATGAGGGAAAGTTGGATTCTACACCTGCGAGGTAGTGTACACATTGCTGTCGAGTCAGTTCCGACTAGGGAAGCATAAAAACAGGCTGATTCTTTCTACAGAACCCCAGAAAGTCGCAGGAACTGGAAGCACCAGGTGCCTTTGAGAATGGGGGTGTAGGTGGAATGAAAAAGGAGAATTGAGAAGCAATTAGAGTCTTGGAGCATTCTCACCTGACATCAGGGGTTCTTAGAATGTGTCGTCCAAGAACCTTAGACAGTCCCCAAGAGCCTTTCAGGGGTCCATGAGGTCAAAATTATTTTCATAATAATACTAAGATATTATTTGCTTTTTCACTCTTATTCTCTCCGAAGTATACAGTGAAGTTGTTCAGAGTCTATATGACGTTTGATGATGTCATTGCTCGGACAATTAATGGAATGTATGCTTATGTATTCTTGTGTTTTCGAGACCTTTTGAAAGTATGGTTTTAGAGTATAAATATGTGTGTTTTCAAAGATTAACTCAGTTTGCTCTTGGTACTTCTACTGTGTTCTTATAAGCTCTTAGGTGAAAATGAAAATTTTGGAATATTTGTATCTGCCACCATAAGCTTGACAGCTTCCCGAAACTTAAAGACTTTTCTGATTGCATCATGGCTGATATTAATGAATGTAATTTAAAAATATATTTTATAATAAAATGTGTCAACATTTGGATTATCTGCATAAATTTTAACTCAGTGAACCAATATTTTCCAAATGACCAATGCATGAGGTTACAAAACGATGCATGGGTAAAAGATTCATTCAAAGTACAAGACCAGTAGATTTTAATCAGAGTATGAAAAGTTATGGATATGAATTCACACTTCACATTGCAACTAATGTTTAAGAAACTATCACTTGTCAAATTTTGACGCAGTATCTAGGAAGAATAGCCACAATTATCTGAAAACGGCTATTCAAACACTCCTCCCTTCCCTAACTATGTATCTCTGTGAGGCCAAATTTTCTTCATATTTTCAAATCAAAACAACATATTGCTAAAGAATGTGGAAGATATGAGAATCCACCTGTCTTCAATTAAGCCAGATATTAAAGAGATTTGCAAGAATGTAAAATAATATCACTCTTCTTGCTACTTTTTTGGTTTTGGAAAATACAGTTACTTTTAATAAAATAGGCTATATATATTAAAATATAATGAGTTTATTATTTTTAAATGAATAAGTAAATAAATATTTTTTAAAATTTCTTTTTTAGTTCTAAATATCAATATATATAGATGTATAAACACAGTCCACATAGACAAAAGTTCTTTGAGGTCTTAATATTTTTCAAGAGTGAAAGTGTCCTGAGGCCAAATGCTTTGGTAAGCACCGCCCGACATAGTTGGGAAACTGTCCCCATTTCCAAGTGAGCAGAATACTAGAGAATAAACGAGAGTCAGGGCCACCCAGCACTGCTGAGGTAGGGACAACCATATTGAAAAAAAGAGGATTACAAAAAAGGCTGCATACTAAACAATGCGACATCTAGCCCCTTCCCTCAGATGTGAGGATGCTAGCAGATTTATACTTGCAAGTCAAGAGATTAAAAGATTTTTCTCTGGAAAAACTGAATTGCCCAAGAGAAAAGACTAACAGATATGGACATTTGGGAGTGTCCTAATGTAATGACCCAGTCAGATCACTCTACATAGACCCCAGTAGTTGAGAAGAAATGCTCATGAACAAAAAAGTTTCAATCAGCTTTTCAATGCCTCTTTCTTAAATAAGAGTGAAGATCAAAAGAGCAACAGAAATTTAAGGAAAAGCTTTAATGTGAAAGAGACCAAGATAAACAGGAGAAGGGAGGGAAGAGGACATAGAGGAAACTATAGTAATGGCAGGGACTATAAGAAAACTGCCAGAAGAAAAAAAAAAAGAAAGTGAAATGAAAAAAAAGACAGAAAAGAAACAAAAACTAAAACTGATATCCTCAGAGAGAAAATATGAAATACCATATCCAGAAACA
Organism: Trichechus manatus latirostris; assembly: GCF_000243295.1. Classification (NCBI taxonomy): domain Eukaryota; kingdom Metazoa; phylum Chordata; class Mammalia; order Sirenia; family Trichechidae; genus Trichechus; species Trichechus manatus. The sequence goes on from NW_004443943.1 coordinate 25,440,390, forward strand.
AGGAAAGGAGCTATGAAAAGGACATTATGAGGAATAGAAAGGAGCTTTTGGAAATTAGAAGTATGATAGCAAAAATGAACATTTCAAAAGAAAATTTAGATGATTAAGGAGATTTCTCAGAAAACAGAGGAAAAAACAAGGGAGAGAAAACATAGAAAAATTTTATCTAAGTAATAGGAATTCTTAAAAGGGAGAACAGAAAAAAATGGAAAGTAGGAACTTATTAAAGAAAAAGACTTTCAGGAAAATGTCCCTAAACTGAAGGGAATGAATTTCAGATTGATAGCGCCCACTGAGTGAACAGAATAAAAACAGAGCCACCTAAAGGATCACTGGAAACAAGGAGAAGATCTTACAAGTATTAAGAGAGAAAAAAAAACTAGGCAAATATATAAATAAAAAAAAAAGGAAGTAAAAAAGGCATTGGATTTCTCAATCACTACAAGGAAAACTAGAATAAAATGGTATCAAAATCTGAAGGAAACCTATATGCATCCAAAATATAAATCAAACCCTAATACAAGGTCTCAACATTTTTACCTCTCACTTATCTTTTCTCAGGAAATTCCTGGAAAATATGCTCTACCAAATTGAGGGAGTAAACCTCAAAAAAGGCATGGATCCAATAAATAAGAGAGGCAAAAGGAATTCCCAAGACAGTGGTAAAGGGAGATCCCAGGACAACAGCTGTGCAGGAAGCATAGAGATAAACTAGTCCAGGTTAGGACAAGAGACACTGCTCCAGGAGAACTATCTCCAAGGAAAAGATAAAGCTGATGGCTAAACTGAGGTATTTGAATATACTGAGAGGAGATTTACCCCACTGGTACAGAGTTTAAAGATGAATTAAACCAGTTACCTTCGAGTCCACTATGAGAGGAGTTAATATTGTACCACTTCAGGTAAAATATAAGAAGCTTGAAACAGTATAATTCCATTACTACCTTCGCCCTTCCTCATCTTTCATGGTATTATTATCATGTATTTTACATCTCTATATGTTATAAAGGAGTCCCTGGGTGGTACAGACGGTTAAGTACTCGACTACTAACCGAGAGTTTGGCTATTCGAACCCACCGAGAGGTGCCTTGGAAGACAGGCCTGGTGATCTGCTTTCAAAAGGTTACAGCCTTGAAAATCCTACCCAGCATTTCTACTCTGCACACATGGGGTCGCCATGAGTTGGAAATGACTCGAAGGCAACTAACAACAACAAGATATGTTACAAACTCCATAATAAAATGTTATTTTTTTGCATTAGAATCAGTTGATTTTTTAAAAAATTAAGACTATTTAAAAAATAGTCTTTTAGATTTATCCGCAAATTTACCATTTCCAAAGCTCTTCATTCTTTTTTTGAGATCCAAGTTTCCTTCTGTTGTCACTTCCATTCAGTCTGATGAACTTTAACTTCTTTAGCATTTCTTGTAGTGCCAGTGTACTACTGGCTTTCATTTATCAAAACACTTTTATTTTACTTTCATTTTTGAGGAATATTTTTGTTAGATATAGAATTATGGCTTGATTTTTTTTTTCTTTTAGTACTTTACAGATGTTGTTCCATTGTTGCCTGTCCCTCATTGTTTCTGATGTCAGGTCAGCCATCATTTGTGTCTTTGTTCCCCTGTATGTAAAATGTCATTTTTCTCAGAATTCTTTGATGATTTTCTCTGTATCTTTTGTTATCAGCAGTTTGACTATGATGTGCCTAAGTGTGATTTTCCTTGTCTTCATCCTTCTTAGAGTTTGCCTAGCTTCTTGGATCTGTATGTTAATGTTTTCCACAAAATTTGGGAGTTCAGCCTTGATTTCTTAAAAAAAATTTTCTGCCCCATTCTCTCTCTCCTATCCTTAAAGTTGCTAATTACTTATGTGTTAGAGCACTTGATATTAGCACTGAAGTAGATAAAGCTTAGCTCATTTTCTTCCCATTTAGTAAAAGTATTGGTAATTGGACCTAACCAAAGATAGGAATTCTGGATGTAAAAAGCCAATTTTCCTGTTCTTGGTTTTTAGACCACTGCACATATAGCATACATCTGTGATCTGCTGTGACGGCAAAGACCTTTATTTGCTTCTTAATTCTGTTCTGCTTCAATCCCCTTTGCTTCAATTAGAATGCTTTTCATAGTTCTCTGGGTTATTGAGGAAGCAGAAGGTTCTGGATAGCTTTCTGTTCTACCCAAGGTTCAGGTTACACTCTATAAGCAACTTTGTAGAATGTTGGGCTACCTTCCATTCTTCATTCATTCATCCGACAAATTAGAGCACTTATAATGTGCTAGATCTTTTTTTTTTCCACTTTCTGTTAATCTGTATGCAGATTCACTAACCCTTTCCTCTTAGTTTCCAATAACTTGTTAAGCCCATCCAGTGAGTTTTTAATTTCAGATATTCTTTTCAGTTCACAAATTTCATTTGGCTCTTTTTAGTTTCCATTCAACTGTTGATATTTTCCACTATCGGTTCACCCAGTATGGACATCTTTTCACTTAACTCTTTGAATATATTTACAATAAAAAACCAAACTCGTTGCTGTCAAGTTGATTCTGACTCATAGCAACCATATAGGACAGAGTAGAACTGCCCAATAGAGTCTCCAAGGAGCGGTTGGTGAATTTGAACTGTTGATGTTTTGGTTAGCAGCTGAGCTCTTAACTACTGCACCACCAGGGCTCCATATTTACAATAGCTTCCTTAAAAATCCTTGTCAGCTAATTATAATATTTGGGTTATATTTGGATCACTAACTCTTAGTGGGTTTTCCACACAGGGCAAATCATTAGATCAGGTATCTTGGTTCTCAAAATATAGCAAATCCAAGAGCATGGGCTTCCAAATCAAAACAGTATAACTATATAGATCTGTTTATCCATGACTTCAGATTTACAATTCTAGTTGTTCAAGGTCCAACCTCATATACCATCACTGGATCAATCCTTTTAGCCTCCTATATATCTGTATATTGACAGAGTCTATGTTGGCTTTTTTTCCCCCCTGATAACAACTCTTGATTTCCTTTACATTATTAAAATCCTCCCAGCAAGATGGCGCTCTAAGCAGAAGCACCACGCTGTCCCTCCACAGCAAAGATCCGAAAAACTAAGCCAAACTGAGAATCAACAATCCTGAAACCCCAGAACATCAAATGAAGAGATAAAGAACTCAGCCGAGCACCAAATGGAGTGAGAATACTGACAGAGAATGGAGAGCGAGGAGAGATTCATGCAGAGGTCCCCTACCAGCTAACGCAGCACGGATCCACCATCTTGGGCTCCTATCGGAGACCAGCAAATGGGGGTATGAGAGAGCAGCCTCATGGAGCATCCAGTGGGAGACAAAACAGCCGGTAATTTGCAGTGTGCGCTTTCCCACCCCCCACCCCTCTTAGCCCCGGCTGGGGCTCCCCTGCTTCCCGTGTCCAAGGTCTCTTGGCTGGGGGGCACCGTTTGCTTGGATTCCATGCGCCCGGGCGGGCGGCTCTCTGGGGGCCGTTTGTTGGATGCTGGTTTTTCTTTTTCTGCTTCTTTTGGTTTCTCGCTTGCCTCTCACCACCTCCCCCTCCTTTTGCTTGGGTGCCTGGCTCCGAGCGCTGTCTTTGCCCTTTCCTGCGGGGCTGTGGGGCTCCGTTCGGGTGTGCGGCTGCTTCCAGGTCTGGGCAGCTGCGCTGGTGGGATCCCGGGGCTTTTGTTCGTTTGTTCCTCTGCTTACCGTGGCCGCGGTCTCTTGACCGGGGGGCGCCAGCTGTTTGGATTCCGCGCACATGGGCAGGCGGCTCTCTGGGTGCCATTTGTTGGCTGCTGGTGTTGCTTTTTTTTTTTCTTCTGCTTCTTTCGGTTTCTCGCTTGCCTCTCGCCGCCTCCCCCTCCTTTTGCTCGGGTGCCTGGCTCCGAGCGCCATCTTTGCTCTTTCCTGTGGGGCTGCGGGGCTCCATTACAGTGTGCAGCTGCTTCCCGGTCTGGGCTGCTGCGCTGGTGGGATCCCTGGGCTTTTGTTCATTTCTTCATTTTGAATTGTTTGTCTGTTTTCTTTTCCTTTTCTTGAGTTGGGAGCCCCTTCTGGCCAGGCGGAGCTGCGTGCCAGGGAGACTCCCCTTCGGCTTCCGCAGACGTGCAGAGGTATCCCTGAATGCATTTCTTTTCTCGTTGTTTTTTTTTTTCTATTTTTCTGAGGGGGGGGCCTTTCTTGTTTTTTTTTGTTTTGATCTGTTTTGTTTTCTTTTCCCTCTTTTTCCCTTTTGTCTTTCTTCATTGCTCAATTTCTCATCTCTCTATCTCTTCCTTCTCTTTCTGATCCCTGAATACCAAGCGTTGTATGCCTTTTCGCCATCTGGCCAGGCTGTGCTGTGAAACCTGAAAGCAACTTCCCCAGACCTCATAGCTGCATCGGTGGGATCCCTAGGAACTTTGCGGTTCTTTAACCTTTCTGATTTTTATTTGTTCATTCTTTTCTTTTCTTTCTCTTCCCCCTTCTGTTTTTCTCCATTCCATAGTCTCTCATCTCTCCATTCCAATGGCAAGCTCCCCTAGCATTCTTTTTTGTTTGTTTGTATGTTTTTTGGCTCCTGTTCCTCTCTCCTCTCTTC
>NW_004443943.1:25451803-25488399 GCF_000243295.1 Trichechus manatus latirostris
TGTTAACCAATGTCATAAAACAACATGTGTACTACTGTTTCATGAGAAACTATTTGTTCTGTAAGCCTTCACCTGAAGTACAATAAAATATATAAAATAAAAAAAAATCCTTTACCTCAGCATTTTTCAGCGTTGGAGAAACATGGCATTTGGCTCTGGTTTTCACTAAGTCCTCCTGGCCAGGTTTGCTGGGCTTATTTCATGACTATTCTAAGTCTTGACTTAGAACTATGGCTGGAAGGGATACATGGTAGATTCCAGGTGCCAATTGTTGTCCCCAAATTACTGCTTATCCTGGAGCCAAAGGAAACATAATCCCCTCCCTGCTTTGGGGGGTACTTTTGGAATAGTTGCAAACACATGATATTTATCTTGAGAGATGGCCAATATTTTTTAAAGTAGCAGATAAATGAAATGTATTTATAAAAAATGCATTTCCCCATTACAAAAAAATACTGGGCTCACTTCATCCCATTTGTGCTATGGAGAGTCCTTGAATAAAGATGAAAAGCTATCTCTGATCCCTCTTTGTCAGCCATGATAATTTAACAACTCCCACATTTTTACCCAATTAATTTTCCTACTCTGATCTCATTATCTCTCATTCATTTTTTTTAAAAAAAAAAACCCTTTGCTGTCGAGTCCATTTGACTCATAGTGACCCTATAGGACAGAGTAGAACTGCCCCATAGGGTTTCCAAGGAGGAGCTGGTGGATTTGAACTGCCAACCATTTGGTTAGCAGCCGAACTCTTAAGCACTGAGCCACCAGAGCGCCTCTCTCATTTATAGGATTATACAAACCCTATCCATTCTTCAAGCTTCAGCCTCTGTGTTATATTATCCAAGTAGTCTTTTGTGAGGTCACTGAGCAGTACTTTAACTCTTTCACTAGAACTTAAGGTTCTCAGTAAAGGGACATTGTCTTGTTCTCAAAGCTGTAATAGTTATTAGGAGAAAGCCTTTGTAATAAGACAGACCCAGCTTCAAGTCCAAAACCTGCCATTTTCTGTGTAATGTTTGGATTTTCTATAGCTTCCTATAAGCTGTAGAAAAATGAGATAATAACAGTCCCAACATCATTTGGTTCTTGTGAAGAACAGATATGGCAAGGTGTTATCGATTGAATTGTATCCCCCAAAAATACGTATCAACTTGGCTAGGCCATGATTCCCAGTATTGTGTGGTTGTCCACCATTTTGTGATATGATGTGATTATCCTAACCTTTATGATGTTAATGAGGCAGGATTAGAGGCAGTTATGTTAATGAAGAACTCTGGTTCTATGAGGCAGTTCTAGTCTGTCCTATCGGGTCGCTATGAGTCAGAATCGACTCAATGGCAGCAGGTTTGGTTTTTTTTTTATGTTAATGAGGCAGCAGGACTCAATCTACAGGGTTAGGTTACATCTTGAGTCAATCTCTTTTGAGTTAGAAAAGAGAGAACCGAGTAGAGATGAGAGGGACTTCATACCACAAAGAAAGAAGCACTAGGAGCAGAGCACGTTCTTTGGATCCAGGGTCACTGCACTGAGAAACTCCTAGACCAGGGGAAGGTTGATGATAAGGATCTTCCCCCAGAGCCAACAGAGAGAAGAAAGCCTTCCCCTGGAGCTAGTGCCCTGAATTCGGGCTTCTAACCTCCTAGACTATGACGGTTAAAACTGTACGTCAACTTGGCTAGGCCATGATTCTCAGTGTTTTGGCAGTTGCATAATGCTGTGATCACTTCCCTGTTGAAATTTGATATGTGATCACCCTCATGATGGAATCTGCTGAGTGGTACTAGCAGGGGCGGGGCCCGAGGCGGCTCACCGCCCCCTCAGCCTTCATCTCTCTGCCCTCCACCAGCTACTTCCTGCCTGCTCGCCTGGCCAAGGTTTTTGGCTTGTTCCAGACCCAGCAGCTGCCTCTTGTCATCTCACCTCTGGTTCTTGGGACTTTAACTAGCAGCTTACCTGTCGATCTTGGGATTCATCTATCTTCACAGCTTGCCAGAAAGAGTCCTGTTCCCCAACCTGCTAATCTTGTGTTTGCCAGTCCTTGCAGCTACGTGAATCAGGGGAAACCTTGCGGTCTTGTCTGCTGATCTTGGAATTCGTCGACCTTCACAGCCTGTGAGTGGGAGCCCCGCTCTCTGACCTGCCGACCTTGGGTTCACCAGCTTCTGCGGCTGCGTGAATTGGGAGAGGCCTCTACCCTGATCCACAAACTTGGGACGTTCTAGCCTCTACAATCGTGTGAGCTGTTTCCTTGATATAAATCTCTCTCTATATATATTTATACGCTTTACTGGTTTTGCTTCTCTAGAGAACCCAGCCTAAGACATAGACTGTGAGAGAATAAATTCCTGTTTGTTAAAGCCAACCACTTGTGGTATTTCTGTTATAGCAGTACCAGATGACTAAGACACAAGGCATATAAAGTTTTAGAGCAGTTCCTGTTCCTGTCACGTTGTTATTTTTACAGTGAAACCTGTGAGAGCCAGAACTTGACAGGACTGCCTTGTTTTTCTAGGTCTCACAAGTTTTTCACCTTTGACAGAGTTCAGTATTATCACTTTTCTATCTTCTTTATTAGTGGAAAATATTTGAGTTTTCTTTCTCTGACCGGTTTCTGCCTTATACACGTTCTGGCTTTCACAGGTTTTACTGTGCCGTTATTGTTATTATTTTCCCTCATAGTAAATGCCTAAGAAATAATTGCCTAAATAAATACTTTTCAAATTGAATAAGTTCCATTATGGTGGATAAGAAAAACAAGTTATGAAAAAAGTAATAATTGAAAGTTATGGAAAAATGCTATGAAAAAACAAAGAACTAAGGAAAAGAATGAAATGAGGAATCTGTTTCAAATAGGACGGTCAGGAAAGGCCTCTCTGAGGATATGACATGTAAGCTGAGACTTAAAATATGAGGAGCCAGCCACACAGAATGGGGAGGACAGTATTCCAGGAAGAGAGAACATCATGAACAAAGATCCTGAGGCGTACATGTACTTGAACCTTCAAAGAACTGAAAGACCACTGATACCATGGGACAGAATAAGTGAGGGCAGAGTAGTACCAGATGAGATTAGAAAGTAGCAGAGGCCAAGCAAAAAGGAATTTATTAGGCCAGAGTAGAGAGTTTAGCTTTTTGTCTAAGTGCAAAGGGAAGACACTGGGATTTTAAGCAATGGAATGACATGATCCTCAGAGCTACTCAATCTGTGACTCAGAAAAAGAAATTGAAGGAGGATATGCATTTCTGAAAACATTTCAAGCTTGTTCAGAGCAACTAAGAGTATAAATGCAGAATGAAGTTATTTCCCATTATGATTGAAGTTATTGATTGCCAACAAACCAAAAATCCTTTTGGTATACTTAATAAAGATTTCATCTACTTATCCTTTTTCTCATGCCTATCAGGGATCCCCCAAGGGATACTGTGATTCACTTAACATGAGAGTTAGACAAGAGGGATAAATACCCTAGGCAGGAAGGGTTAGAGGAAATGGGGAAGGGAGCCATAGTTGAAGGCTAAGGTGTGAGGGCTCAGGATGGTGGTACGTGTCTGGGCAGTGAGGACCACATTAGATGAGAGACAGTTTAAAAGATGTGTGGGATAGGTTTCTTATAAAAGAGAAAGGGTTCCAATATAAAATTGATGAAAGGTCGTGAGATGCTGGACATTCTGGCACAAACGCTACGAGGAGAATTAAAGAAAATTTTAATTTATGTATCAGAAAATTATCATCAAAAGTCAAGCTACCCTTGGGAAACAGGTCTTTGCCATTGTAAGCTTCTCCCTAAAATGCTAGGTTTATCCTCTCTCTTGAAGCTGTTTCATTCCTTCATATTCTTCTTCTTTTTTTTTAAACCTGCTTCATATTAGTGACTACTTGACACTAATTAAGAACATTACCACTAATATAATGAACTGTTTGTACTTTCACATGATATACTGAGTAATTAGAACTATTTCCTCTCTTAAATAAGGAAATTTATTTCCAAAGGAAAAGTCTATGGGGAAAAGGTGGCATGCTCATTACCTGTTCACTGATGACAGATTAATTTAAAGTGTACCTAATAACTGAGCTCTCCAGAACGTGTCAGTATTTTTTCCCCGAAACAACAAAACAAACTTATAGTACTTCGTGACAGCATGTGTCATAAAAGCAGCTTTGGATTTAGCTTCAAATTCTTTCTCTGAGGATGAAGGAGAGTTTATTTAATGTCAGCTACGAACTTAGTTACAACTAATTGTCTTTCCTCTCACAACTGCTGATACAGAAGTAAGACCAAAAATGGTGAATACCTACTGTTGCCAGGTAACTGCATCCACTGTGCTTCCTGCCACCTTCATGAATCTGTAAGGAACAGAAAGAAAGGGAGAAAAAAACAATGTAACTTAAAGTAAACCATATCCCCAAGGTTAAAATAAGATAAACAGAGACACAGATTAGACTAATCCCTGAGTAGCTGTTTTCTGCCAGGGTCCACATCCATTGGAGGTCATAGCTACTGACAGTCAAACTATAAAGAAGGTGAAGGTAACCATACTTTCAGCTCTCCACACATCCTTCACCACCAGGAAATCAAGATCCAAATACAGCATTCTACCTATGTCTGTCTTCCCAAGCTTGTGCCTGATGATCCCCACATAGCTTCCCCTATAATCAAAACTTATCTGTTACATTTCCTAAGAGCTCTGATTTCCGTTAGGAAACAAACTATAACATTTCCCAAGAATGACACCACAATAGATGAATTTGAAAAACCTGAGGCCTGTCTTCATTGAGAGAGCATGGGACAGCTCAATTGATTTATACAAGTATAAAGCACTATCAAATATGCACTAAAGACGGGCTGCCATATCTGTCTGAGTGCAGAAACCTGGGCACAACAAAGAGAATGTAACCATTTTTAGAGCAGCTAAACAGAGAACTGCTGTCTGACAACCGTGCTCAGCTCAAAAGGGAAACCAGACCAGGTTCTGCATAGCTTAAGCACACAGCAAAGCCTCCTGCACTCCTGGAGTTCCCAGGAGAACCAAAGGATCAGGAAGAAGCATCCAGGGACTCATAGATGCCACAGGGCATTATAAATCACATGTCTGTGAATAACTCAATGATTCACCTACCTCCTTTTCCCTACTCACATGTTCTGAGGCCATGTGCTGTCATGGCTATTATTGCTATTTGACAGCATTACCAGCCAGACACAGGAAATCAAATGGAACATCTCAGTTCTTCAAGACATTTCTATGAGGCCTGAAGCCATGGAGGAGAACTTTTCTTCAGATGGAAAAAAAAAGTCAATCAGTACTCCATAACCAAAGAATTCTCCCACCAGTGAGGCACACAATGTTTTGTCCGGAAGGCCCTATCCCTGTCCTACCCCAGCATAGCCTTGTCAAGAGCTCAGAGCACTGCCCAGAGTCTCTGCTTTGCTGTGATGGTAGAAGAGGATGAGTCTCTCTGTAGTGGTGGGCAAGAGAAAGTGTAACAGCTGGATTCCAGGACTGCTGATTATCATCAAAGGAAGTCTATTTTAAAAAGAAAAAGAAAGAACGGAAAAGAAAAAGCCCTGACTTGGCCCTTGTCTGCATGATTTTACCTTTTTTTTCCAGTACCATTCAGCAGTACAGGAGCAAGAACATGGAAAATGTAGCATGGAGGTGATCAAAGAATACAACTGGTGTGATGGGCAGGCCAAAACATCAATGTGGATTGGAGGGAAAATAACATTAACTGAGTACCTACTTGGTACCAGGCAGTGTAATAAGGCCATTATACAGATTACTAGGTTCCCTACTAGAGAAGTAATATATCTAGACAGCCTAAACAGCCAATATCTTATGGGGTCATGCCACTCCTACTAGCAGAACTCCTTGGGAAGCAGGACATGCGTACTGTCTTAGTTAACTAGTGCTGTTATAACAGAAATACCACAAGTGGATGGTTTTAACAAATAGAAGTTTATTCTCTCACAGTTTAGGAGGCTAGAAGTCTGAATTCAGGGTACCAGCTCCAGGGGAAGGCTTTCTCTCTCTGATGGCTCTGGGGGAAGGTCCTTGTCATCAATCTTCCCCTGGTCTAGGAGCTTCTCAGCACAGGGACCCTGAGTCCAAAGCACATGCTCCACTCCTGGCGCTTGTTTCTTGGTGGTATGAGGTCCCTCTCCTCTCTGCTTGGTTCTCTCTTTTATATCTCAAAAGAGACTGACTCAAGATACAACCTACTCCTGTAGATTCAGTCCTTTCTCATTAACATAACTGCCTTTAATCCTGCCTTGTTAACATCATAGAGGTTAGGATTTACAATACATAGGATAATCACATCAGATCACAAAATTGTGGATAACCACACAATACTGGGAATCATGGCCAAGCAAAGTTGACACACATTTTTGGGGGACACAATTCAATCCATAACAAGTACCATCTGCTTTTGGAACCCATGTATTTCTCTTCCTCTTCTTCTCATCACGTTTCCCCATTCCAGAAAAATCTCTTTGAGTCTGGAAGAGTAGCTCCAGTCTCCCTACTTTTCTGGCCCTAAGTCTAGGGTCTTTTGGAATTCAAAATCCAGAAAGGCTTTTGAGCTATTTGTCTCCTTTCTCTGCACTGCCATGTGCTACCCCTGAGTCAACAAGCACACAGTCAACAATCTACCTGAATTGGAGAAGAAAAATACAGACAAAGACAAGAGAAAGAAAACAGATTAGTATCCAAAATATTTTCCCTGCCACATATATACTCTAAGAAGAGGAGACCTGAGAATAATCTTAGAAGCAGGATAGCCTAGAAATAAAGAGGGGGAGATAAAATTTTGCACTCCAACCAGGACTTCTTAAAAATTAGAAAACCAAGACAATCTTAGATACAAATATCATTTTTAAAAAAGGAATAAAATGTTTAAAAATGTATTCTCACAGCTTTACGCCTCCAAAATAATCTCTAAAATAGAACTATTTTATGTAAAACTGAGATAGAACTATTTCATTTAAAACTATCTTCAATTACATATAAAATAATACTGATATTTATAGTGCTTTCTCATTATAAAACGTTTTTCAGCTTCTTATATGTATAATTTCACATAATCCTCAAAATAACCCTATTAAGTAGATATTCCTATTTTACAATGGAAAAGCCTGAGTCTCACAAAAGTTATATGACTTGCTCAAACTCACAAAGCTAGTGCAGACTAAACCCAGGTTTTCTGATTCCAATTCCTATTCTCTTTCTAACATCCTATACTGCCTCCAAGTCACTAAGGCCAAGAAGTATAGTACAACTCTAAGATGCAAAACTAAGTTGAAGTTTTGCTTGAGAAAACACTACTATAATCTTCAGAAAGAGAAAAAAAATGGCCTGAGCACCTTTGCTTGTTGGCTTTCTCTTCCAGACTTGAGCATTTCAGTGTTTATTTGTAAGACAGTGTGCTGGGTGCTGGTATCGAAGGTTAATCAGTGAGGTTCTCTGCTACGAGACAACAAAAATAAAGCCAAGGAGATAGATACTTATACAATTAGCTATAAAAGCTAATATGTGCTGAACTACTAGTAAAAACTAACTTCTGTGGAACCACAGCCAAAAGAGCAATTAACTCTACCTTCTATTGTGTTAGAAGAGGAAAAAGATGGAGAAAAGCTTCACCTTGTACATGACATTGGATCTGGCATTGAAAGAAGGGTAGGATTTTGCCATGAGGAGCTGCCCACGCAAAGGAACAGCAAGAGCAAAGCAAGAAGAGTCAAGGTGAGCCATGTTCTCAGGAGTCCAGTCTGACTAGATATCAGGAGACAGGTAAGGGAGCAGCAGGAGATGAAGCTGGTCAGATCACTGAAGCTGGCCTGTGATGTTAACAAGTCTGACCTTTATCCCTTAACAACAAAGTACAAGTCCAGTTGAGGTCCTATTTAGCTATGACTAATAGCCAACATAATATTGTAAAATACAGCTACCTCATCCTCCATGTTTGTCTGCTGGCTTTGTTCTGTGTTTAAACATAAGCAAGGGAGCGACAGGATCAGATCTGAGTTTTTAGAGAGACCACTCTGGCCATAGTAAAGATGAAAGGTTCTGGTAAAGATAAACTGGCAGGAGATGACCATGGAGTGACAGAAGCTTTGAAATGTGGAAATGAAAAAAGATACAATTGAGAGGTACTTCCGGTGCTCTCAAGAGGACTTGGCAGTTGAATTTAAGTAGGACAGGGAGTGTAAGAGAGGACACCAATGTTTTAATTGCAGTAATACCATTACCCAATACGGAAACCCAGGAGAGAACTTCGTTTGTTTGTTTATTGTTGTAGTTTGAGTGAAAGTTCACGTTTCTAGTTAGTCTCTTATACCAAAATTCATACATGCATTGTTATGTGACCCTAATTGCTCTCCCTATACTGTGACAGCACACTCCCCCTTTCCACCCCTGATTTCCCATGCCCATTCAACCAGCTCCTAACCCTCTCTGCCTTCTCATCTCACCTCTGGACAGAAGCTGCCCATTGAGTCTCAGGTATCAACTTGAGCTAAGAAGCACATTCTTCACGAGTATCATTTTATGTCCTACAGTCCAGTCCAATCTTTGTCTGAAGAGTTGGCCTCGAAATTGCTTTAGTTCTGGGCTGATAGAGAGTCCGGGGGCCATGCTTTCCAGGGTTCCTCCAGTCTCAGTCAGACCATTAAGTCTGGTCTTTTTACTAGAATTTCAGTTCTGCACCCCACCTTTCCAGGAGATGACTTTTGATGTTGATGTTGGTGAATATATACCAATCCTCCTGAATATGCCTCAAGGAACTTGAAGTAAATACTCACTGATAGTAACAGCTTTGAGTCATAAGAAATCATGGAAAAAAATCATCAATGTCCTGCTTGGCCCAGGTTCTGGACAGGCAATTAATAACAAATCTAATTTGGCATGTTGCATATTGGAAACTGGTTCTTCCTGATACTGTAATCTGGAGATCCTTATAATCATTGGGTAGTTTGTTCTGCTATAGGTTGATAATTAAGTCCTTAAATAACCTTCCATTATTAAAAAAAATAGCATTACGAAAAGAATGGTAAAAAAGTAGAGTTAAGAACGTTTAAAGTAATGCCTAATGTTTTCTCCCTACACCCTCCCACACACACCCCTCAAAGAAAATCTAGAAAATCTGTAATTAAATATTAAATACAATGGACTTATCTATAGAATATTATATAATCTGCAGAGAAATATTTCAAAAATTAATATAGGAAAAGACCTACCATGACCCTGGATAGGAAAACCAATTGTTCTTCCTAAACTAACTTATGGGTTTAATGAAATTCTAATAAGAAATCCCAGCAGGTATTTTTGAAACTTTACAAAAGCATTGTAACATTCATCTGGAAGAAGCCAAAACTTTTCTGAAAACTTGAAATAATGAAAGGGCATTTGATCTACCATGTATTAAAGTACGTAATAAAAACTGCAATGATTAAAACATTCCTGGCTCAGGAATTAGTAGAGAGATCTACGGAACAGAATAAATTTTAAAAATTTATATATAAGAATTTAGTATATAAAACAATTAGTATATGAGAAGTGTGAACATTTTTTAATGTTGCTATGTGATTTGCTGTCAGTTTTGGGGGGAAATTAAAATAAAGTTAGATCCTCACCTAATATCTAATTTTGTATATGAAATTTTAAAAAAGTATATTTTTAGTTTCATTATATTTTTAAAATATTTAAATCACAATTTAATATTGTGAACAAATAACATTATTATCTTCTTCACTTTAATAGATGATGAGCGAGTAGAAAAGTTGTTATAGCTAACTCTGAGGAAATAAACCATTATTAAATATACGTTCATGTGAAAATTGCTATAAACTACATTATTCCTTTTTCCCTCTTAGCAAAATGATGAGACCAATTTCAAGCATATGGAAGTATTTCTAAACATACTCTGAGGAGGAAAAATACAATTTTCAAATTATGTCAAACAAATACCCGTTTCCAAATACCACCAGGATGACCAAGCACACCCTTGTTTTTGAAGAAGTGTAAAAAACTCATCTAAAATGTGGCAAATATTCAGTTTCCAGAAGTCTTTGAATGATTTTTTTTTTTTAAGGCAGCACTACAAGAAGAAAAACTAATCACAGAAATAACACATAAATGAAATTAATTAGTCAAAATTCCAAGGAACAGAAAGGATAGTCAATGAGTTTGGGGTATCCACCTCCTACCCATGCCCCTTCCCTGAAAATTAAGGCTTTCTATATCTACATTGTTTCCATACTCTGCTTTTACATCTATATTGGCACTGTAGAGGACAAGAAGTCCAAAAAATATCATAATTTTCTTTGTTCAAATCTAACACTGATAGATTCTTCTGCTCTCAAGTTCTGCCTGTTTCTCAGAAACTGGCCCAAACCACATAAATGAATAACTTCAACACAGCTGCAAAATGCTCAGCAACAGTAATACTAGAGGTGGAATAACATGCACACAGAATAATGCTGTCAGAAGTGAAATACCGCTGGGAAACTGAAATTCTGTCTAGGGCCTGGTATTATCCAAGGATCTTCAACCATCCACTTGCATTCTAACCCCTAGATTTAAGTCTATGAAAGTACAGGTTAAAGATGACCCAGGATGTGTATAATGACAAGAAGAGAAGATCTAGGTTTTCCAAAGTTAGATCTCTCCATACCTGAATTATGACAGAAATCCCGGGTTATGATCTCAGAGAACTTATCCTGACATCAAGTTAAGCAAAGAAGGATAAGAGAGGAAAGGGTACGAGGACCTGTACTGAAGGAAATTGGCCCATGCCAGGCAGATATTTCAGCATTTGGGGGTCTTTCCCATTGAAGCCAACCTGCTGCTTTTGAAAAGAACAAAAATATCCCCTTTCATTGTTAAGAGTTCCTTTCCTCCCCCAGGGGACCCCAAATCTGGGAGAATTTCTTTCCTTTGTTATCCACCTGCATATATGACGTATCTGAAATATTGTTGAGTCTTCTCTCTGAGGGCATATCACAGCTCTCTCTTATAATAAGGCAAATCTTTATTCCTGGTCTTTGGGGTTTGAATTCTACTTTTGGACCACAGAGTGCAACACTGAAAACTGGATTCTGACTTTTGCTCCCAGAAAAAAAGATAAATCCTTCCTAGGGAACTGAACATCTAAATGTGTACGTACTTCAATAAGACTGCAAATAGCCTGATCTTCCTTCCCTTGTCCACAAAGAGAATCCTTGGTTCTGTAACTAACAAGAACAAGACATGACAGCCCATTCTACAGAAAAGCATAGGAAAAAGTTGTGAGAAAATTATTCATCTTGAGTTACAGCAAACCAAGCTGAACTCAAGATAAACAACAAATTAAGAAGTATCTTTCATTTGGTCCAAAGCCACTTACTTTCCCATGGCTAATTATATTGCGCTATACTAGGTGCTTCATAGAACAGACAAAATATTGACACCTCTCTCCCTTTCTTTCCCTTTTTCCTTCTTCCAGTTCCCTTCCCTCTCCTCTCCCTGCTTTATCCTGACCCCTATTTATATATAATATCACATTGGCAGTAGACTGACGAACAGTATAGCCATATGTTCATTTTAATTGCTGGTGCAGCTGTTTATTAAGGTTTCCATTTTAGATTTTATTTTCCTTAGTTTGGTAAGCTTATAGAGACTTTAATATATAGGGACACAAGATGGGTGAGATTCTTCAACCAATCTGTCTTGTCAATGAAAGTTATTTCCATGAGGTTTAATTTAAGGAAGATCTTGAATGAAAAAGGAAAAAATAAGTTAACTACCATTTACTGAATGACAGGCACTTGGTAAGCAGTTTACATATTTTATAACCCTATAAGGTTGGTGTCATGGATTGAATTATGTCCCGTCAAAAATATGTGTATCAATTTGGCTCGGCCATGATTCCCAATATTGTGTGGTTGTCCTCCATTTTATGATTGTAATTTTTATGTTAAAGAGGATTAGGGTGGGATTGTAATCCCCTTACTAAGGTTTCATCACTGATCCAGTATAAAGGCAGTTTCCCTGGGGTGTGGCCTGCACCACCTTTTATCTTACCAGTGATGAAAGGGTAGCAAGCAGAGAGCGGGAACTCATACCACCAAGAAAGCAGGCCAGGAGCAAAGTATGTCCTTTGGACCCAGGGTTCCTGCGCAGAGAAGCTCCTAGTCCAGGGGAAGATTGATGACAAGGACCTTCCTCCAGAGCTAACAGAGAGAGAAAGCCTTCCCTTGGAGCTGACACCCTCAGTTTGGACTTCTAACCTACTAGACTGTGAGAAAATAAATTTCTCTTTGTTAAAGCCATCCACGTGTGGTATTTCTGTTATAGCACCAATAGATTACTAAGACAGTTGGTTTATTATCGCTTTCATTTTCTAGGTGATGAAACTTTGGTCAAGGTCACACAGGTAGAAAGTTGCAGAGCTGGGATTCAATCCCATTTCTGACTCTAAAGCCCTTGCTTTTAACCATGCAGAGATGGCAAATTTGTGATATCTGTGGTGCTCTTCCCTTTTCCCAAGCCCATATAGGTCTCAGTACTCTCTCACAGCTCAGAAGTGGCCTAAGAATTCTCAATACAGGGTGCTAGCCACTACTACCTGGAGCTGGCCCCCAAGATGAAGCCTATTTGCTGCTAATAGGGAGCTGGGAGGGACGAGGCTATCAGACAATGCCGGGAACAAAAGAGAGGCAGATGTATGAGAATAACACATAAAGGACCAAATAAGTTTGCTTGATTAGAATGAAGAAAAATGGCAGAGGAAAGGGGGATGATGACAGAAGAAATTGAAAGAGATCTGGGAGGCTGTGGTTGGAGCTGGATAGTGCTTATTAGGGGAATATTATGATACACATATCTCGACAATCTAAAATATAGCTGAGGAAGTCTCAAAGACTTGGATTCAGGTAAAGAAGGTTGTAATTGACCTGATGTGATTCACCCTGGCAGTGGAGGAAGGAAAGGAGGAAAAATGCATCAGGATGTCATGATGAATTTAACATGGGAAAGCAAACTTTCCAAAAGCAAAAGCCCTGGTATGAAGCTGACTCTATGAGTTTGAACACTGGAACAGAGATGGAGAAGGATTATATTTCATTCAGAATACAAGACCATGTGGGTTAGTTGAAAGATGAAGACAACTCAGGAAAACAGCATCACAGAGGAGAAAGAGCATGAGCCCTGGAGTCAGAGAGACATCTGAGTTGAGACCTAGCTCTATAGCTCATTAGCTGTGTGGCCTTTTGGAAAAACGATTAACCTCCCTGAGCCATTTCATATGGAAATGACAGTACCTACTTCCCAAAGCCATTGAGAAGATTAACAAGATAGCATGCCCAAGGAACAAGGGCAGTGCCTGGCACACTGTTGGCATTCAATAAATGTGCGTTTCCTCCTCCTGGTTCTGACTTTTGAACTTGATAATTTAACACCTGTGTACCTCTGTTCCTTGATCTATAAAATAAAGATAATAAAACCTGCTCTGCCTATATTACAGGGCAGTGGTTCTTGTACTTTGGTGTGCAAAGAGCCCCTTGGGATGCTTGTTAAAATGAAAATATCTGCACCCCCACCACCACACATTCTGATTCAGTAGGTCTGGGCTAAGGCCTAAGAATCATGCTACATGTTTAAGAAGCCTTCTAGGTGCTTCTAACGCAGGTAGACCATGGACCACGCCTTTGACAAACTGATCTTAGCAGCACCCATGAGAGTAGACCAGTTGCCATTGAGTCAATTCCAACTCATGGAGACCCCAGAGGGGTAACTGGGTGGTACAAATAGTTAACATGCTCGGCTGCTAACCAAAAGGTTGGAGGTTCAAGTCCACCAAGAGGCACCTCGGAAGAACGAACTGGCTATCTACTTTTGAAAATCAACTATTGAAGACCCTATGGTCTGACGCACATAGGGTCTCCATGAGTTGGAATCCATTCAATGGCAGCTGGTAATAAGGGTAGAACATTCTTGGAGGAGAGAGTAGGTTTATAATGGAAAGAAGAAGAGGAAAAGGAAGAAAGAAATGGAAAATAAGAAAGTGAGGAAGAATATTTCTCAATACCATCTTACTTGTAAAGTGTCAAATTCAAGTCTATGTCCCAGGACTCCAGTCTCCTTCTCCAATGTTCTTTCAAACCACCATCCTACACTGAATTCCCTGACATTAGAGGCAGAAAAAAACATTCTTCATCATAATGGCAATAACTGATTATTATTGAGTGACTGAGGAGTTAGGCTATTTCTCCAATCAGGAAAGAGGTCCTTTCCAGGAAAAAAAAAAACATATATATATATATATATATATATACACACATACAAAAGAAAGCAAGTTTAGAAGTAACTGGTCATTAACACAATTCTCAGCTAGGGAACAGGCCTGTGCAGTAGCCAGTGCTCCCCTTTTAATGAGGACTGAACAGCTGTTAGGAGGTTTGGTCTCTCTCGAGGCAGAGATGGAAACTCCTCTCTTACGAACTAAAAGGAATTAACTATTCTTTTCTCTCCTCCTGCAGTTTGATCAAGCCATATAACTTTCACAGTTGAAATAAAACAGAGCAATTATTAGGAATAACACTGTGATAATTACTCTGTGAACCAAATTGTTCCCAGCTGTACATCTTTCCACTGCAGAGAAGAATGTGGTGTAAACAGGTTTCTGGGCAGGAAGTAGAGCTGTGATCACCCTCATTATACTGACATGTTATTATAGCTAAATTTTTTAGTTCCCTTCCTCACTCAATTCTCTGTATTGCTTAAAAGGCTACATCCAGTCATCTGCAACAAAGCAATTAGAAAACAACTGCCTTTTCACTTTGACACACATATGTTCTTCACAAGTCTGGGTAATACTTCTTTAGAGTCAACATGTGCCAGGAACTGCGCTAAGCGCTTTAAGTTCAATATTTCATTTATCTTCACATTTCATAAAATAGGTCATTTCATTGGTCCCATTATACAGACAAGGGTGGTAAATGATGATGAGCCAGTTAGTAGCTAGCCCAGGTCTCATCTACTTGCAAAGTGCATGCTCGGCACCATCGTGCTCTATCAACTCACTACAGCAGAAAACAGAAGGTCATTGGTATACAATAGGAAATAAACTGAGAAAACTTTTGTTTATTTTTGTGTTGTTTGTGCTAAACCAAGTAAGTATCTTAGAATTCAAGAAGTTTAGAGCTGAAAAGAACCTCAGAAATCATTTATCACACTCCTCCTATGAGAAGACCGAAGTGCGGAGTAGATGTGACAGCAAATAAAAATCCAAAAGGACTTTTCGTCTCTCTTTGCATTTTTTTTTTCACATGGGTAGGTGGGGCTGACTTCTCTATTAGGTACAGCAGGCACAGTGTCTAGGGCCTACAACGCTTTTAAGGATTTACAAGTTAAAATCAGAAGAAAAATATGAACTTTAAAGTTAAAGAAAATGTTTTAATATATATTTGTCTTTATAACAATGCAGCCATAAAATATTAACTGTAAATATGCTTTCATGGAGGAAGGAGCCCATGAAGGCAAAAGAGCCTAGGGCCTACACAAGTCATGAGAGCCTGTGTATAGAAATATACTTAAATTTCCATCCTTACCTGTTCATACAGCCTTCATAGATATCTATGCTTTGAGAAAAATATGAATTTTATCAATCAGCATTAGGCACTTAGTAAATGTATTGGTAACTGGACACAATCAAAGATAAATTCTGGATGTAAAAAGGCAATTTTTCTATTCTTGGTTTGTAGACCACTGCACATACAGCATACATCCTGTGATCTTCTGTGATGGCAAAGACCTTTATTTGCTTCTTAATTCTGTTGTTTCAATCCGCTTTGCTCAGATTCGAATGTTTTTCATAGCTTTCTAGGCCACCAAGGAAGCAGAAGGCTCTGTATAGCTTTCTGTTCTATCCAAGGTTTAGATTAGATTACCCCACAAGCAACTCTGTAGAATGTTGGGTTACCTTCCATTCTTCATTCGTTCATTCATTCAACAAATTTGAGCCCCTATTATGTGCTCTACTGCCATCCCTCACCCAAACCAGAGCTCATGTTCCAAGTCAATGTGGTCCAAATATGTTAGTGGAACACCAGTCCCTGAAGATGCTTTCTGAAAGTAGGACTCTGTGGTCAAATAAATTTTTGCCAGCACTCCATATACGTTGGTAAGTACAACAGACATATTTACTTCCCTCATAGAGTTGATATTTATAACCAACAAGTAAAAAAACAAACAAATATATCATTACAAATTGTGGTAAATGTGATAAAGAGAACTAACTGGGCGGGCCGATAATTACTTAGCTCAAGGAAGGACTCTGATAGATGAGAAAGTGGAGAGAAGAACACTCTAGATGGAGAGAAGAGTACTTGTGAAAGTCCCCCAAATAAAGAGAAGCTTAGCATGTACTCGGCCAGTAGGCTTGAGTGTAGTAAGAAAAATAGAAAACAGTAGAAGATAAGAATGAAGAGATGGGCAGTGGCCAGATGATTCATTGTAGAGTCTTATGTGACACGGTAAGGTTAAATTGTATTGTAAGAGCAATGAAAAGTTAGCGAAGAGTCTTTAGTGGGTGACTGACATAATCTGAATTAAGTCTGTAAACGATTTTTCTGGCAACTAAGTGGTGAATAGATTGGAGAGAGATAAGAGTAGAGGCAGGCAGACTAGTAATGAGGTTTTTGAAGTGGTCCAGCTTCTCCAAGTTCTCCAAATCTTATTTCTTTTGTTAGTTTCTGCTGTACTGCCATTCCTCACTCGAACCAGAGCTCATGTTCCAAGTCAATGTGGTCCAAACATGTTAGTGGAACACTAGTCCCTCAAGATGGTTTCTGAAAGTAAGACTCTGTGGTCAAATAAATTCAGGAAATTCTGCATGCTAAATCCCCATCTTGGAGATTCAGAACGTAAACTAATGCATTAAAGGTGCCAGGAAGTGTTTCAGTAAGTTTGTGTATCCAGTATTTCCCAAACTTACTTGACTGTTGGAACCTTTTATTTTATTTAGCTCCACATAATGTTAATATCCTGCAGAACTGATATTCTCCAGAGCACATTTAAGAAAATGCTGCCATAAGTCACTCTAACCAAGAGTTAAGCAAACTCCGTGTGCCTGGTTTGCTGGGCCTCTTCTTCTCCTTCTCTCTGTTTATTGTTCCATCATCTTAGACAATATTTTCTGACTCCTCATAGATTATATGAGGATATTAGTCATCATATGTTTCTTTTATTTCTCTTCTCTTCTTATCTACCTCTTATTTTCTGTCAACTGTCTCTTTACTTTTACATTGTTAAGGTTGATAGAGTTTTCACTCTTTTCTGTAACCATAGTTTTCTTCCTTGTTCTGTATATAGACTGAATCTACCACCTAAAGATTAGCTTATAAAATGTACATTATTTTGACTATGTAAATTTCTTCACATCAGAGTCAAGCAGTTTACCAAATTCTGTTTATTTCTCAATGGCAGGCTGTGCAACGTCATAAACTCTGCACCATGCAGTGGAAAATATTTTACCATCTAATTTCAAATGGCTTTCTTTTCATATACATTATCAGTTTCTCTAGATCATGCCACCTGTTTTCTTCTGGGGTGAAGGACATGCTTTCTTTACCTGTCATTAACAGTATCCTCTCCTTAGACATTTTATCTAATTCTTAGAATCTTATTCATTCTTATTGAGGTCCAAAAAAAACTAAACTTTTTGCCCTCAAGTTGTTTCTGACTCATAGTGACCCCATGGGGCAGAGTAGAACTGTCCCATAGGGATTCCAAGGAGCAGCTGGTGGATTTGAACTGCCAACCTTTTGGTTAGCAGCCAAACACTTAACCACTGCACCACCAGGGCCCTCTTGAAGTCCACTGACATCTTATTCTGAATTGGACCAGTTGCTTTTCAGACTTGCTACACCACAGTTGCAGGCCTTAAAAAAAAAAAAAAAAAAGCAACATAGCAACTATTGTGAGGATGGTGCAAGATCTGGCAGTGTTTTGTTCTGTTGTATATAGGGTCGCTGTGAGTTGGAACCCACTTGATGGCACCTAACAACAACACACTGCAGTTATCTGAGATTTCTTTTCCTATGATTACTACCATTTTTTGTATCATGTTTTCTTCCTTCTTGGTTTTCACCTTCATTTTCCTGGAGTATGTGCTGAAATAACTTCTTTAGAAATGGTAAGTGAATATTGAGATTTAGAGCATCTAAAAATGTCTGTATATTAGTTACCTATTGTTGCATAACAAATTACCACAAACTTAGTGACTTAAAACAACACACTTAATTATCTCACAGTTTCTGTAGATCAGAAATCCAGGCACAGTTTAATTGAGTTCTCTGCTTCAGACTACGATCCTGATGTTGGCTGTGACTACAGTCTCAGCAGAGGACTGACTAAGGAAAGATTTGCTTCCAAGTTCCCTCAGGTTGTTGGCAGAATTCATATCCTTGAGGTTGCAGGACTGAGGGTTTCAGTTTTTTTTTTTTGCTGGACGCCACTCTCAGCTCTTAGAGGCTGCCCATAGTTCCTTGTTATGGTGGCCTTCTCCAATATGGCCACTTATGTCATGGCAGCTTACTTCTTTAAAGCCAGCAATGGAGAGCAAGAGAGTTAACTGAAAGAGCAAGACAGATGGATTCTTAAATAATGTAACATAATCACGGGAATGATATTCCATCACCTTTGCCATATACAATTGATAAGAAGCAAGCCACAGATCCTGCCCAGTCTCAAGCGGAAGGGATTATACAAGGGGGTGAACACAAGAAGGTGAAACTCATTGGGGGTCACCTTAGACTTTATCTACCAAAGTCTATATTTTGTCTTCATACTTAATCAATAGCTAGATTCAGTATCTAAGAATTTAGGCTCAAAAATAAGTTTCTTTAGAACTTTAAAGACATGACTACATTATTTTCTAGTACCACTATTTCTGATGAAATGTCAAATACAAGTTTGATATTTTTCTTTGCAGGTGACCTATCTCTTTCTGGAGGCTTCTAGACTTTCTCTTAGCTTTGGTGTTCTAATATTTCATGTTCTTATGTCTACATATGAGACTCTTCTTAATATGTTTTGCTCAGCAATCAGTGAGCTTTTTCTTTTTTAGACTTGTCTCTCTATAGTTCTCTATAGAAAATATGAAAAATGTCTTCCCTAATTATTTAATAAAATCCTTCCCTCCATTTCCTCTGTTCTATATTTCTGGATCTCCTATGAGGCAGGAGTTGGGTATCCTGATTTGATCCTCTTTATCACTAATATTTTATCTCAAGTTTTCTATCTGTCTAAAGCTCTGTGTTTGGGAGATTTCCTTAATTTTATCCTCCAATTATTTTATTAAACTCCTTTTTTTTTAAACAACTTATTGAAAGATAATTTACATACCATAAAATCCACCCATTTAAGTGTACAAGCAATAGTTTTTATTATAATATTTACAGACTTATGCAACCACCAACATGATCTACTTCCTGAACATTTCATCACCCCAAAAAGAAACTCTATACACATTAGCAGTCATCACTCCCCATTTTCCCCCACCATAGGCAACAACTAATCTATTCTCTGTGTCTATAGATTTGCATATTCTGTATATTTCATATAAATGGAGTCATAAAATATGTGGTCCTTTGTGACTGGCTTAGCATGTTTTCAAGGCTCATCCACGTTGCAGCATGTATCAGAAATTCATTCTTTTTTATCGCCAAATAATATTCCATTGTACGGATAGACCACTTTGTTTATCCATTCATAAGTTGGGGGACATTTGGGTTGTTTCTACTTTTTGGTTATTATGAGTAATGCTGCTATGAACATACATTTACAAGTTTTTGAGTAGACATATGCTTTCATTCTCTTGGGTATAGTCCTAGGAGTGGAATTTCTGTGTCATATAATCATTCTATGTTTAACCTTTGGAAGAACTGCCAGACATTTTCTAAAGCAGCTGCTCCATTTTACATTCCCACCAGCTGTGTGTGAGGGTTCCAGTTTCTCTACATCCTATCACTTGATATTGTTGGTTTCTTTATTATAGCCATACCAGTGGGTGTCAAGGATCCCTGGTAGCAGAATGATTAAGAGCTCAGCTGCTAACAGAGAGGTTGGCGGTGTGAACCCACCAGTCACTCTTTGGGAGAAAGATGTGGCAGTCTGCTTCCATAAAATTACAGCATTGGAAACCCTATGGGGACAATCTACTCTGTCCTGTAGGGTCGCTATAAGTTGGAATTGACTTGACAGCAGTGGGTTTGGTTTTTGGTTTAGAGGGTATGAAGTGGTATCTCATTGTGGGTTTTTTTTTTTTTTTGTATTTTTTTTTTAATCGTACTTTAGATGAATGCTTACAGAACAAATAGTTTCTCGTTAAACAGTACACATATTGTTTTATGACATTGGTTAACAACTTCATGACATGTCAACCCCATGACATGTCAACATTCTCCTTTCTCTACCTTGGGTTCCCTATAACCAGCTTTCTTGTCCTTTCCTGCCTTCTAGTGCTTGTCCCTGGGCTATTGTGTCCCATCAGTCTCGTTTTGTTTTATGGGTCTGTCTAATCTTTGGCTAAAGGGTGAACCTTGGGAGTGACTTCATTACTAAGCTAAAAGGGTGTCGGGGGGCCATACTCTCGGGGTTTCTCCAGTCTCTGCATTGTGGTTTTGATTTGCATTTGTCTAATGAGAAGTCAAGAAATCAAACAATATATTGCATTGGGCAAATCTGCTGCAAAAGACCTCTTTAAAGTGTTAAAAAGCAAAGATGTCACCTTGAGGACTAAGGTATGCCTAACCTAAGCCATGGTATTTTTAATTGCCTCGTATGCATGCAAAAGCTGGACAATGAATAAAGAAGACTGAAGAAGAATTGATGCATTTGAATTATGATGCTGGCAAAGAATATTGCATATACCATGGACTGCCAGAATAATGAACAAATCTGTCTTGGAAGAAGTACAGCTGGAATGCCCCTTAGAAGTTAGGATTGTGAGACTTTGTCTCACGTACTTTGGACATGTTTTTGGGAGGGACCAGTCCCTGGAGAAGGACATCATGCTTGGTAAAGTAGCGGGTCAGTGAAAAAAAGTAAGATCTTCAACAAGATGGATTGACACAGTGGCTTTAACAATGGGCTCAAACGTAGCAACGATTGTGAGGATGGTGGAGGACCGGGCAGGCAATGTTTCATTCTGTTGTATGTAGGGTCACTGAGTCGGAACTGACTCAACGGCAGCTAACAACAATGTCTAATAATGTTGAGCATCTTTTCATGTGCTTATTGGCCATTTGCATATTTTATTTGGATAAACGTCTATTTAAATCCTTTGCCCATTTTTAAATTGGGTTAATTGTCTTTTTATTGTTGAATTGTAAGAGTTCCCTATATATATTTTGGATACAAGTCCTTTTTCAGATATATGATTTGAAATTTTTTTCCCATTCTGTGAATTATCTTTTCACTTTCTTGATAATGTTGTTTGATGCACAAAAATTCTTAATCTTAATGAAGTCCAATTTATCAATATTTTCTTTTATCACTTGTGCTTTTGGGGTCATATCTAAGAAATAAATTCCTAAACTTCATTGGACTTTAGTTTTTAATGATTATATGTTTAGTTTAAAAAAATATATTTTTGTTCTGATAGTATCTTTTTTCATAGTAACCTTTTTCTTTTCTTTTTTTTTACTTTTAAGTACAATATCTTACTATATCTTTATTAGGATACTAATTACAGGCTTTTAATTTTGAAGTTCTGATTCTGAATTATATTTTTTCCTTGGGTAAATTGTTTAATTTATTTACCTTGTCTATTGGCTTTCATGCTGCTAGGTTCCTTCTTAAGTCTTTGGCTATCCATATTTTAAAGTAGAGGACTAAGTAAAATTTTCTAGGTAGCAGGTACAGATTCTTCTCTGCTGTTGAATATCTAGGCTTTTGAGATAAGTTTCTCCTTTAATTGGGATCTCCACTGTGTGGGCAGGTCTTGTTGACCAACAGACTTCACTATAGAGAGGGAGGATGGGGAAGGCGCAGACAACCTTTAGGTTAGGGGATCCTGTACTGCCTACTTGGCAGGACCAATCCCACCCAAGAAATACTAGCTCGCTCCCCGACACTTCCTTCAGTTTCTTTGGTGAAGTGTCCTGTTTTGATTTGGCCTTTGCTTGGGGATAATAGAGTGAGCTGTCTGTGCTCTGTATGGGCAGGGTAACCCATAGCCGTCGAGTCGATTCCAACTCATAGTGACTCTATAGGCTAGGACAGAGTAGAATTGCCCCATAGGGTTTCCAAAGGGCACCCAGTGGATTCAAACTGCCGACCTTTTGGTTAGCAGCCAAACTCTTAACCACTATGTCACCAGGGTTTCCATGGGCAGGGTAAGGGTCTTGAAATGATGGAGGGAGGGTTGAGCTGTGGGTACAGTCTCTCCACAGACAGACGTTCATATAAACCTCTTGGCTTGGTCCCTCCTTCTCACCTCGTTCCCTCCTGATTCTGAGCCTGCCTGCTTGGCAGACTGGATATCTCTTCCTAGAGTCCATGTCCTCTGGGCTGCCACTTCCTCACTCTGCTTTAGCCATCAACAGACTTCCATTTGTTTACTGTCGTGTAGAAATCTGTCAAAATCTCTCATCTGCTGATGTCCCCTCACCCTGCATTTTGCGTTTGTTGTTACAAATCTGTTCTTAGTTACTTTTTAATTGGGATTAGGTCAAGGGTCCCAAGAGGAAATGGGGCTTGTGCTCAGACCTCTATCCTGAACTTGAAGCACACCCAATACTTTTTTTTTTATTGTTGTACTTCAAGTGAAAGTTTACAATTCAAGTTTATACATACGTTGTTATGTGACCCTATACTGTGACAGCACACTCCTCCTTTCCACCCCTAATTTCACGTGTCCATTCAACCAGCTCCTGACCCAACTCTGCTTTCTCATCTCACCTCCAGACAGGAGCTGCCCATTTAGTTTCATGTGTCTACTTGAGCTAAGAAGCACACTCTTTACGTGTATCATTTTATGTCCCATAGTCCAGTCTAATCTTTGTCTGAAGAGTTGGCCTCAGGAATGGTTTTAGGTCTGGGTTGACAGAGAGTCCAGGGACCATGCTTTCTAGGGTTCCTCCAGTCTCAGTCAGACCATTAAGTCTGGTCTTTTTACTAGAATTTGAGTTCTACACCCCACTTTTCTCCTGCTCCATCAGGGACTCTCTGTTGTGTTCCCTGTCAGTGGGGTCATTGTGGTAGCTGGGCACCATCTAGTTCTTCTGGTCTCAGGCTGATGCAGTCTCTGGTTTATGGCCCTTTCTGTCTCTTGGGCTAATACTCTCCTTGCGTCTTTGGTGTTCTTCATTCTCCTTTACTCCAGGTGGGTTGGGACCAATTGATGCATCTTAGATTGTCGCTCGCTAGCTTTTAAGACCCCAGATACCGCTCACCAAAGTAGGATGCAGAACATTTTCTTAATAAGCTTTGTAATGCCAATTGACCTAGGTATCCCCTGAAAGCATGGTCCCCAGACCCCTACCTCTGCTACTATGTCCCTCAAAGTGTTTGATTGTATTCAGGAAACTTCTTAGCTTTGGTTTAGTCACGTTGTGCTGACTTCCCCTGTAGTGTGTGCTGTCCTTCCCTTCACGTAAGATAATTCTTATCTACTATCTAGTTAGTAAATAACCATCACCCTCCCTCCCCACCCTTGTAACCATCAAAGAATTTTTCTTCTGTGTTTAAACCTTTTCTTGAGTTCTTACGATAGTGGTCTTATACAATATTTGTCCTTCTGTGACTGACTAAATTCACTCAGCATAATGAGTTCCAGCTTCCTCCATGTTATAAGATGTTTCACGGCCTCATCATTGTTCTTTATTGCTGCATGGTATTCCATTGTGTGGATATACCATAATTTGTTTATCCATTTGTCCGTTGATGGGCACCTAGGTTGTTTCCATCTTTTTGCTATTGTGAACAGTGCTGCAATGAACATGGGTGTGCATATATCTATTCATGTGACGGCTCTTATTTCTCTAGGATATATTCCAAGGAGTAGGATTGCTGGCTCGTATGGTACTTCTATTTTTAGCTTTTTAAGGAAGCTCCAAATCTATTTCCAAAGTGGTTGTACCATTTTACATTCCCACCAACAGTGTGTAAGTGTTCCAGTCTCTCCACAACCTCGCCAGCATTTATTATTTTGTGTTTTTTGGATTAATGCTAGCCTTGTTGGGGTGAGATGATATCTCAATGCAGTTTTTATCTGCATTTCCCTAATGGCTAATGATCATGAGCATTTCTTCATGTGTCTGTTAGCTACCTGTATCTTCTTTGGCAAAGTGCCTGTTCATTTTGCCCATTTTCTAATTGGGTTATTTGTCTTTTTGTTGTTGAGGTTTTGCAGTATCTCATAGATTTTAGAGATTAGACGCTGATCAGATTTGTAACAGCCAAAATTTTTTTTCCAGTCTGTAGGTTGTCTTTTTACTCTTTTGGTGAAATCTTTCGATGAGCATAAGTGTTTGATTTTTAGGAGCTCCCAGGTATCTTGTCTCTCTTCTGGTGCTTGTGCATTGTTACTTATGGTTTGTATTGTGTTTATGCCGTATATTAGGGCTCCTAGCATTGTCCCTATTTTTTCTTCCATGATCTTTATCGTTTTCGATTTTATATTTAAGTCTTTGATCCATTTTGAGTTAGTTTTTGTGCATGGTGTGAGGTATGGGTCTTGTTTCAGTTTTTTGCAGATGGATATCCAGTTATGCCAGCACCATTTGTTAAAGAGACTGTCTTTTCCCCAATTAACGGACTTTGCACACCCAATACTTTTAAAGCGCTGTTTTCTCCCTTCACAGATATTTCCAGAGTATGAATCTGTGTTCATTTTAGTATAGCTTCTTTCTGAAAAAACTCCCGTTTCTGCAGGTAATGGCATTTGAAAGATAGACGCTAACTGTCCAAAAGGTGGAAGTCATCCTTCATTTAATTCCTCCCATTCTGTCGCATATCCTCTGAAATATCCATCAACAAACCATGTCATTTTCTACCCCAACTTCTCTCCATCTTCTCTGCCATTACCATAGCCCAATCCACCATCATCCATCACAGATCGTGAAACAGCCTCCTTACTGAGCTCTTTTTATCCCCTACTTTTGTGCCTTCAAATCTATTTGGCACACAGTAGCTAGAGTACATATCACTTCCTTGATAAAAACCCTGACGGCTTTCTGTTGTTCATGGAATAAAATGCATGGCCTCTTTACCATGCCATACATGGTCCAGTAATGATCTGGTCTTTGCTTATCTACTCACTCTCAGCTCCTACCACTCTCCTTTTGCTCACTGTACTGCTCATCTTTCTGTTCCTATACCTTAACCTTGTTTCTGATTCAGGACATTGACAAGCACTGTTCCCTCTACTTTGAAATCTCTTTCCTCTACTCTTTGGATAATTGCTTCTTCTCATTCCTTTGGTCTTGGTTTAAATAAACTGTTCCTCAGATAAATCTTCTCTGATCACCTTGTCTAAATAGATCTCCTAGCCCTGAACACTTTGATAATATCCTTCATAGAATTACACACAATCTGTAATAATTTATTTTCTCACTGATTGTGATCTCCCTCACCAAGCTCCATGAGAGTAAGAATCATTTTGACTGTATTCACCAACGTATATCCCGGCACTTAAACAGAGGGTCAAACACAAAATAGGTGTCCAATAAGTTTTAACTGAGAGAAAATTTAACTATAAAAATCTAGCATTATATATAAATTTAGCACTATATATAAATCTCACTATGATTTAAAGACCTAAAAAGGAGCCTCAGTCAACATTTCAATGAATACTTGTTTTTCTGGTGCTGGTATATCAGCTCTAATTTTTCCCTGGTAAGGTAAGCCTCCACCAACAGATAGTTTAGATACTTACTCTCAAGCAGATACAGCAATAAATTCTAAATTAGTGAAAATTAAAACATAAAAAAAAAAAAAAAAACTAGATGAAAAGGAAATAGTAACCATAAGGGAAGAAACAGAAAGCCTATCAACAAGAAAGTAGCCAAGGACAATTATAATGAAAGCAAACTTTTGAAATAATAAAAACATTTTTCAAGGTTAAAAAAAAAAAGCAATGTATTGGAATAAAATTTTCATTATATAGATGATGCATAAAATTTACAGAAGAAAAAAAGGAAACTAATATAACTCTAGAGAGCATTTCTTCATGCTTTTAGATAAAAATCAATGGATAAGAGTAGCCAGTTCCCAAATGAGGAAACTAAAATAAAACAACAAGCACTTAATTAAGTACAGCCCATATTCCAGGTAACATGCTAGTCTCTGAGGATACAAACATCATGAAGATTCTATATCTATCCTAGTGGAGTTCATATTCAAAATGAGAAGATAGTCCTATAAATACCTACTAAATAAAAAGAGGAAAAAAGCTTAAAAATTGGTTTGATTCTATACAACTATAACTATTCATTATCATTTACATTAGTCACCATAATTTATATATATCACTATTTATATAATGATTTACAATGCATGGCAATCATAATTATGCATTCTGTTTTCATGTTGGATGAACTCATAGCCAGTTGTCGAGTAAGACAAATACTATTCATTCAGCAAGTATTTATAAGACACGTACTGTACTCCTGGCATTATACTATGTCCTGAGGATAGAGAATAAATAAAATATAGACTAAGGCCTGATTCTATCCATCTAGAATAGTTCACAGTCTAGATAGATATGTAAACAGTCTAGGCAGACATGTAAACAAAGAAGTTATCATCAATTTCATAAGTAGTACAGTAAAAAATAAACAAAGTGCCATGTGAGGACAGAGGAGACCATAACAAATCCTGCCTGAAGAGGTAAAAGAAGATATAAAGAAAGGGGGGGAAATGAAGGGAAGGGGTGGTATGGCACCTTCCAAAATTTACAAGAACATTGATGTACCTAGAGGGCAGCGATAGCTGCTTATGAGCTCAAAGGTAGGCAGGAACTAGATCCCTTAGGGCCAAGGGTGCAAGTTAAAGGGTTTGGATTTCAAGCAAGAGTGACTTGACAAGATGGTGTATTTATGAAAAATCTATTCAGAAATCTATATGGAAACATTTATTAGAGTGCGACTAAACAAAAAACAAAAAACCCGAAGCCACTGAGTCAATTCTGACTCCTAGTGACCCTGTAGGACAGAGTAGACCTGCCCCATAGGGTTTCCAAGGAGCAGCTGGTGGATTCGAACTGATGATCTTTTGGTTAGCAACTGGGCTTTTAGACACGGCGCCACCAGGGCTCCAGAGTGGGACTAGATACAGAGAAATCACTTTGGAGGAAAAATTAAAAGGCTTAGAATAAAAAATGAAAGGAAGATGGAACACAGGTGATGTGAAGTCAGAAATAACAATACTTAATAACTAATTGAGTTTGTGAACAAAGGAGAGGAATGACTCTAAAACAGGGCTTCGAACCATTTCAAACCCCTGCTGAGAATTTAAGTTTCTAACAAGTTCTCTGCTGAGAATTTGCATTTTCACTCCAGATATACTGAATCAGAATCTATATTTTAACAACATTCCCAGTTATTCTTATGTATAACTTCCTGGGAACTTGTTTGAAACGCAAATTCTCAGCAGGGAACTTGTTAGAAATGTAATTTCTTTGAAAGGGTTTACACTAGAATGAACCAGTTCGAAGCCCTGCTCTGAAATGATCTCTCAGTCTGGGCCTCAGGCAAAATGGTCATTAACCAAAACTGGGACAATAAGAAATGAGAAAACAAAAATTTGGAAAATTTTCAGCTTTTCTCATAATTAATGAAATTCAAATTTGAACAACTATGAGGCACAATCTTGCATTAATTACAATAGAGAAAATTAATAAAAATGACAATACTCATTGCTGTGGGGTAATGGAGAAAATTATGGTGTTGGCAAAGAATATTGAATATACCATGGACTGCCAGAAGAATGAACTAATCTGTCTTGGAAGAAGTACAGCCAGAAGGCTCCTTAGAAGGGAGGATGGCGAGACTTCGTCACGCTTACTTTGGACAAGTTATCAGGAGGGACAAGTCCCTGGAGAAGGATATCATGCTTGGTAAAGGAGAGGGTCAGTGAAAAACAGGAAGCCCCTCAATGAGGTAGATTGACATAGTGGCTACAAGAATGGGCTCAAACATAGCAACAACTGTGAGGATGGTGCAGGACTGGGCAGCGTTTTGTTTTGTTGTACGCAGGGTAGCTATGAGTTGGAACTGACTGGACAGCACCTAACAACAACAATGGGAAAAAAAGATACCCCAATACATTGCTGCCCTGCAACCTGGTAAAATTGTCCTGAAAAGAAAATTGGCAACAAATATAAGAGCCATAAAAATTATCATATACTTTGACCCAGCAACCTCACTTTTTGGAATATAGCCTAAGGATGTAATTGAAAAGAAATAAAAAACCTATTTGTACAAAGATGTTTATAGCTATGCTATATATTACAGGCAAAAACTGGAAAGAGCCCAAATACCCAACAGTGAGGGACTCTTAGGCAGACTTTGGTACATTAATGCAATGGAATATTTTATTGCTATTAAGAATGACAAATATGAGAACTATGTGGAAATAAGGAAAGGGACATATGAAGCAATGAGTAAAAAATGCAGAACTCAAAATTATACATATACAATGATCACAACGATGTAAAATTATATTTGTATAACCAGGAGGTTTGGAAAAGACTACAAAACTGGTGATTTAGAGCGCTGACATCTTTTGTTATTGTTAGTTCAAGTTGCTGGGGATGTTTACGTGTTCCTACTTATATTTCACTGTATATTTGGTACATATACATTAAGAAAGATAAGTCTGCTTTTTTTTTTCTGGCACCTAAAAAAAACAATGCTCATCAGTATCTTTACTTTCCCTAATGATTTTCTCTATTCTCTTGAGTCCTGTTTTAGTTTTTAGATATATGCTGTTGTTGTCACCACAACACCCCACTCACACACTCATTTCTTTCAACTGTTCTTTATTATTGTGTCAAAGTTTCTTGACTTATTCATAACAAACCAGCATCTATCAGCTCACATTTACACCAAGTTCACGAACTGGGATGCCTTAACTACACCTTTACTTAATAATTAACTGAGTGTGTGAACAAAGGAAAGGAATGACTCTAAAATGGCCTCTCAGTCTGGGTGGATGCTTGTCCTAAGTATGGCTTTTTTCTCTCTTACATATAGAAATATTTAGTTCTTATCTCTATTACCCTGGAGAAATTGCCCTTCCTTTTAATGATGGCCAATCCTTTTGGATTCTATCCATTCTAACCCTCATGGGGGAGTCCCTGGGTGAGGCAAATGGTTAATAAGTTTGACTGCTAACCAAAACATTGAAGGTTGGAGTCCACCCAGAAGCACCTAGGAAGAAAGGCCTGGGAATGAATCAACTTTGGAAAAACCAGCCATTGAAAACCCTATGGAGCACAGTTCTACTCTGACACACACGGAGTTGCCATGAATTGGAATCCACTCAATGGCAAAAGGTGAACCTTAAAGGAATTCTGCCTCTGGCTATGTCTTCCTCTTTTATTATCTATAGTTTCTCCTCTCCTAGATAAGTTTCATCAACATACAGGCATGTTCTACTACATTAAGGGGAGGAAAATGTCATCAATTTCCTTGATCTCATATTTCCTTTCATTTTTCTATTCTCCTTCACGGTAGAAATTCTCTTAAGAGTTGTTGTTCATATTATTATTTCCAGTTTCTCATCTCCCATTTACTCTTCAAACTATGGCAAACTGTCTTCTCTCTGCACTTCTTTACTTTCCCCTTATTTAAAACTCTTTTCTCTTTGTCTGTGTAACACCTTATTTCCTTTCCTCCTACCTCTGAGGTCACTCCTCCTTTCTCACATTACTAAATGTTGGCTTTCTTCTGGTTTCTTTCATAGGTCTCTGTCTGTTTCTTTCTACATTTTCTAATTGATCTCATCCATTCTCATGGCCTTAAATCCCATTTACATGCTAATGACTTCCAACATTAGTATCTCTAGCACAGATCTTGATCCCTTGATTCATATTCACCGATACACTTGACATCTCCAGTTAGATTCAATCATAATAAACATAACATAAAAATAAAGTCAGGATTTTCTTCCTAGAACAAGTTTTTCCATCTCATTAAATGGCAGCACCATCTGCCCAGTTACTTATACATCTCTATGCCACATCACCATACCCCTATCCAATATATATACCATTGAGTACAATAGATTCTATCTCCAACAACATATTCCACTGTTACCACACTAGTCTAGGTCTCTGTCATTCTTTCTCTGCACTACTACAGCAGCCTTCTCACTGATTTCCCAGCTTCCCCTCAAATTTATTTTCCACAGAGGAGATAAAACATATTTTTAATATAATAAATCAAATTATTTCCCTCACGGCTTAAAAACATTCAATATCTTTCCCACTGCTCTTAGAAGAAATTCTAAGCCATTCACCATGCCTATAAGCCTCCATATAACTCCTACTTACTTCTCTAACTATACCTTTCTCTTGCCAACCTGGCCTTTTTCTCAGCCTCAGGGCCTTTGCACATGCTTCTCTTTCTGCCAAGAACACTGAATACTATTTGCTTCTCTCTTTGCCTAGCTAACTCCTACTCATTCTTTAGATGATGCCTTAAACGGCTCCCTTCCTCTTAATTGTCACTCCCTTAAGGGACCCTTATATGACCTTTCTAACTTAATCAACCTCTAGCCTTTATAATCATTCATAGCACTATATACTTCTCCTTGGTATTGTCTTAGTTTTAAGAATAGTTGATTAATGTCTATTTCTCCCCTACCACATTGCATACTCCACACAGCAAAGAGAATATTTGAATATTTGTTTTTGTTCACTATTATGTTCTCAGTTCCTAACATAGTACCTGGAACATAGTAGTTGCTCAAGAAACATTTGCTGAATGAAAGAATGGTTGATACATCGTCATGCTACTGAGAGGACATTGTGGTCCTATGAGACTGCATTAATAAAATCATTAAAGAAAAAGGATAATCTAAAAATAATAACTATGTGGACTTAAATAGAGTTAATTAGTTTTGCTTTATTATGTATCCCTGAACTGTGATTAAAGTTTGACATACATGATTCTTACCATCTAATTATAATAGGTAAAATGACACCAAAGGAGCCCTGGTGGCACAATATTTAAGCACTTGGCTGCTAACTAAAAGGTTGGCAGTTTGAGCTCACCAGCCTCTCCACAGGAAAAAAGACCTGGTCTTCTGCTCCCTTAAAGATTACCTACTGCTGTTGAGTCAATTCTGACTCATAGTGACCCTATAGGACAGAGTAGAACTGCCTCATTAGGTTTCCAAGGCTGTAATCTTTATGGAAGCAGACTGCCACATCTTTCTCCTAGAAGTAGCTGGTGGGTTGAGTGCTTAACGACTACGCCATCAGAGTGCCTCCCATAAAGAAGATTACAGCCTAGGAAAGCCTATAGGGCAGTTCTACTCTGTACAATGGATCACTATGAGTCAGAAACAACTCCATAGCACACAACAACCAAAGGACTCCAACTTCCTCATCTCCATCCACCAACCTGCCATTTCCTTGCCTTACACACAGAGTAATTTCAAAGTTTCAGAGAGCCTTTGAATACACAAAGGGAAGCCCAGAGCTGTATTTGTGGGCAAGGAACAAGATAGTGGAATTGTACTGCAAGAAAAAAAGGGAAAATTCTATTTTGCTCCTGATAGAGAATGGGAGAAAAGAGAAGAGTGGGGAAAAGACAGCAGTTGAGTAAGGGCTCAGGGACTTTTTGTAAAAAGGGTGGATGCCTAAAATGAAATTTCAGGTTGTTAATGTTGTTACTATGAAAATCCTGTGTCTTCCCAAGCCTTCAGTAATGTCTGCTACATTCATTAGCTCAGATCAGGACTAAGCCACCAGAAAAGAGAGGAGAGAGGATCACAAGGGCCATCTAGCCAAAAGGGGCATCCGGGCATCAAAGACTTTTCTCTCCTCATATAGCTCTGTTTACACTTATATGGCATTTATCTTCAACTGATTTGCACACTTCACTGAAAACTATCTTACTCATTTTTGGATTTGCAGGAATAACCATATCCATTCAGAGTATACCACACAAGAGGTGTGCCTGTGTTCCAGATAAACTCCTGAATCTCTCAACCTTATTTTTCCTACCCTTCCTGCTCCAGTTACATCTTGGCTCTCTCTGACCATAACTCTACCTCTTTACCGACAATGCATTCATGGTCAGACATTCCCTCTGACCTGCATAATTGGATCCCACCTGCGTGAAAGTATCACTTAGACAATTTGAGCTTAGCCCAGCAGCAGAACTGAGGCAGATTAACATTTAACATAGTGCCTAATCCATAAATAACTGATGCTTAAAAATGATTGTCATATTCAGTCAAAATTGAATAAGTGGTAACAATTCTTCAGAATACATGCTATTAAATCTATTGGTTAAATTTTGCTTTAATATACAAATGTTCATAGTGCTTCTCAACTTTTTAATTAGGCTCAACTGGCCAAGGCTTTGTCAAGCTTTACTTTCTGTAAGAGTTCATGGAATAGAGTGGGTAATTTTTTTGTTGTTGTTGCTGTTTTAAAATAAAAAATTATATTCTGAAATACTCTGATAGTAAATGTGGTTTTTGAAACAATGCATGCTTTCCAACCCATCCTGGAGATTGTAATATCCCTCCCCTGACACCACCATCCTCTGCTGACAGTATAAGGCCTGGAGAGATGAAAAGTTCTTCCACAGTTTAATGAAGAATCCCTGATTTAAACTTGGATAGCCACTTGGAAACAATGTCTCCTTTCTTTAAGACCAGTAAAATAACCAGGAAAAATACAAATCCATTAATCTATTACATTAATGAACAATGTCATAATAACAGCTAAATACTCTGACCTACCCATCAAGGAGGGCGATTACATTCTTCCTGGGCCGTCCAATATTAGGGCCATACAAGCTGGCTCTGGAGTAAATCCGGATGGGCTGCAACAGGCTCTTCAGCTGGATGTAATCCTTTCCCAACTGGCTGCCATTTACTGCCCGGCCATGCATAGTTCGATAGTTATTTGGCTCTAGATCAAAAGCAGACATGTAAGTCAGAGTTGAGAAAGGTGAGGCTCTGTCAGCCCTGTCCTGTTCACAGATATCTTTGCCTTTCTCTCAATCACTTGAATAAAATAACTTAAAAAAGGGTAAAAGCTAACTTAACTTGAGAAACTACTCCAATCTTGCCATTCCATTCATTTTTCAAACTAATATTCACAAAAGATCTACTAATTAAAAACTAATCTTCACAAGCAAGAGATAATACTGATTTGCAGGTGGTAATTCATAATAATGGTAAGAAGGGAAGCTTCATAAAGATGGTCATTGTACCAAAAAGTCAGAAAAACTTTAATGTCCAATAATAGCAAAATGTTTGAGTGAAATAATTTTGAGCAAATTTTGATGCTACCCACACCCCTACCCCCCACTTCCATTAAATTGGTAGCTCTACACAGATAGAGAAAGTAATGAAAACCACCAGTAGCTCCACTGCTGGATGGGGCTAAGCTGATTTGGAACAGAGTATAAGCTCCAGGGAAGGCCAACATCTTAGCTAGCTTGAGGTTCCAATACTAAAAGGGGCAAGCAATAGATTCTCAGACTAGCAAGAAACTGAACAGATATATTTAGGGAATAAGATAGCCATTGTGGGCCTTAATAAGCTTTCTTATACCCCTGGTATTCTCAAAGGCAACACACAACCCAGATATCAAAAAAAAAAAAAAAAAAAAAGACATGAGACAAATAGAAAACAAATAGCAAAATTGTTATCTATGCATTCCTGGCTGAATATGAATCCTAGCATACTCTTAGAATAGACATGAGAAGTTATGTCAGAAAGTAAAAGCCATTTAGTCTTGTAAACTACCTAAAATTTGAATGTGTTCCCCAACCCACACACACAACCACTAGTAAATGGAGGAAGCCTTACTGGCTCATGTATTTAAGCACAACCTCTGACAAATCATTGGCTGACCACTATGCTACACTGACTCAGAGGCAACTCCTAGTAATCCAGTTTTAAAAATAAAAAGAAGAATTTAAAAAAAAAAAATGAGGAGACATCAATAGCTACACAATGCAAAGGAGACAGACTCTACAGAATTAGTTCAGGCAAGTCACTAAACAAAAACAAACAAAAACAGAGGCAACAGAAACAACCTCCGGGATAGAGGAATCAGAATCCAGACTTGTTCCAATATATTACCTAAAAGGTACAGTTTTCATTTTAAAAAAAAGTATGAGAGAGGCAAAGAAACAGGAAAGTGTGACCTACACAGGAAAAAAAAAAAAAAAGCAGTCAATAGAATTGTATCTTTGGGGGCCCAGATGTTGAACTTAGCAGATGAGAACATCAAAACTGCTATTATAAAAATGTTCAAAGAACTAAAAACAATAATAAAGAATCAAAGGAAACTATGATGTTATTGACTCATCAACAAACAGATAAAAATTATAAAAAGATTCAAACAGAAATTCTGGAATTGAAATGATTCATTACATACCGGGAAACAACCACAACGAGATTAACTACTGACTTATCATCAGAAATGATGGTGGCCAGAAGACTGTGGGATAACCTGTTTGAAGTGCTGTCAGAAAAAACTGTCAATCAAGAATTTTATATGCAGCAAAGTATCGTTCAAAATTGAATGAAAAATATAGACATCCTCAGAAAAACAGAGAGGAGAGAATTCATTATGAGCAAACTTAACTAGTAAGAAATACTAAATGAAGTTCTTCAGGCTGAAAAAAAATGACACCAGGTACTAACTCAAAACTACATAAAGAAATAAAGAACACCAATTAATAGTAATTACATAGGTAAATATAAATGACAGTATATGTATATTTGTTACTCTTGGTGGCAGAGTGGTTAAGCATTCAGCTGCTAACCAAAAGGTAAGCAGTTCAAATCCACCAGATGCTCCTTGGAAACCCTATGGGGCAGTTCTATTCTGACCTATAGGGTCGCTATGAGTCGAAATCAATGGCTATGGGTTTGGTTTTTTGTTTTTTTTCTTCTCTTAGCTGATTTAAAACAGTTTCATAAAACAATAATTACAAAACTATTGTTAGACTTATACAAAGATGTAATATTTATGATAATAATGGCACAATGGAGGGTAAAATGGAGCTATATTAAAGCATAGTTTCAATGTTTCACTGGAATTAAGTTAGAGTTACTGTTAAGCATATTGTGATAAGTTAAGATACATACTGTAATTCCTAGAGAAACTGCTAAGAAAACAACTGAAAACAAAACAACAAACATTAAAATTACACACTAGACAGTACTTCTTTTACACAAATAGTAAAGGAGAAACAACAAAAAAGATATGAGATAAATAGAAAAAAGGCAGATGTAAATTCAACTATATCAACCATTCATTAAATGTAAAAGGATTAAACACTCCAAATGAAGGCAGAAATTGTCAGACTGAATAAAAAAAATGAGATTCAGCTAAAAAATATACACTTTATATTCAAAGACACAAATAGGCTGAAAGTAAAAGAATGGAGAAAATATACCATGCAAATAGTAACCATGAGAGAGCTGGAGTGGCTATACTAATATCAAACAAAACAGACTTTAAGACAATAATGCCACTTAGAGACACAGTGGGGTATTTCTAATGATAAAAGGGTCAATTCATCCAGAATATTTAACAACTATAAACATATAGGCACCTAACAACAGAGCACCAAAATACATGAAACAAAGTTGACAAAATTGAAGAGAGAATTAGAAAATTCAATAACAATTGAAGAGTTCAATATCATATTCTCAATAATGGATAGAACGACTAGATAGAAAATCATCAAAAATACAGAAGACTAGAGTAACTCTATCAGCTAACTTGATCTAATTGACATCTATAGAGCATTCCACCCAACAACAGCAGAATATCCATAGTGCACATGAAACATCTTTCAGGGTAGTCTATATGCTAGGCCATAAAACAAATCTCATAGAGTTGTTGTTATTGTTGTTTGGTGTCATCTAGTTGGTTCCAACTCATAGCAACCCTATGTACAACACAACGATATACTGCCTGGTCCTGCACCATCTTCACAATCATTGCTATGTTTGAGCCCATTGTCACAGCCGCTGTGTCAATCCATCTCATTGAAGGTCTTTCTCTTTTTCACTGATCCTCTATTTTACCAAGCATGATGTTCTTCTCCAGGGACTAGTCCCTCCTGATAACATGTCCAAAGGTAAGTGAGATGAAGTTTTGCCATCCTTGCTTCTAAGGAACGTTCTGGCTGTACTTCTTCCAAGACAGATTTGTTTGTTCTTCTGGCAGTCCATGGTAGAGTCAATATTCATCACAAAAACCATAACTCAAGTGCGCCAATTCTTCTTCGATTTTCCTCAGTCCTCGTTCAACTTTCTCATGCATATGAGGCGATTAAAAATACCATGGCTTGGATCAGGCGAAACTTAGTCCTCAAAGTGACATCTTTTTTTTTTTTTTTTTT
>NW_004443943.1:25488499-25523696 GCF_000243295.1 Trichechus manatus latirostris
GTTGATTGTGGATCCAGGTAAAATGAAATCTTTGACAACTTCAATCTTTTCTCCATTTATCATGATGTTGTTTATTGGTCCAGTTGTGAGGATTTTTGTTTTCTTCATACTGAGGTGTAATCCATACTAGAGGCTATAGTCTTTGATCTTCATTAGTAAGTGCTTCAAGTCCTCCTCACTTTCAGCAAGTAAGATTGTGTTATCTGCATATTGCAAGTTGTTAATGAGTCTTCCTCCAATCCTAATTCTGCATTCTTCTTCATATAGTCCAGCTTCTCTGATTATTTGCTCAGCATACAGATTGGTTAAGTATGGCAAATGGATACAACCCTGATGCACACCTTTCCTGATTTTAAACCATGAAGTATTCCCCTGTTCTGTTCGAACGACTGTCTCCTGTTCTATGTACAGGTTCTGCCTGAGAACAATTAAGTGTTCTGGAATTCCCATTCTTCTCAGTGTTATCCATAATTTGTTATGCCTTTGTATAATCAATAAAACACAGGAAAAGATCTTTCTGGTATTCTCTGCTTTCAGCCAAGATCCATTAGTGATGATATCCTTCATTCCAAGTCCTCTTTGGAATCCTGCCTGCTCTTCTGGCAGCTCCCTGTCGATGTACTGCTACAACTATTTTTGAATTACCTTCAGAAAAATTTTACTTGTGTGTGATATTGATGATATTTTTCAATAATTTCCACAGTCTATTGGATCACCTGTCTTTGAAATGGGCACAAATATGGATATCTTCCAGTCAGTTGGCCAGGTAGCTGTCTTCCCAAATTTCTTAGCATAGATGAATAAGCGCTTCCAGCATTGTATGCATTTGTTGAAACATCGCAATTGGTATTCTGTCAATTCCTGGAACCTTGTTTTTCGCCAATGCCTTCAGTGTAGCTTGGACTTCTTCCTTCAGTACACGTGGTTCTTGATCATATGCTACCTCCTGAAATGTCTGAACGTCAGCCAACTCTTTTTGCTACAGTGACTCTGTGTATTCCTTCCATCTTCTATTCATGCTTCCTGCATCGTTCAATATTTTGCCCATAGAATCCTTCAGTACTGCAGCTCAAGGTTTGAATTTTTTCTTCAGTTCTTTCATCTTGAGAAATGCTGAATGTGTTCTTCCCTTTTGGTTTTCTAACTCCAAGTCTTTGCACATTTCTTTACACTTTACTTTGTCTTCTTGAGGCACCCTTTGAAATCTTCTGTTCAGCTCTTTTACCTCATCATTTCTTCCTTTAGCTTTAGCTACTGTACATTCAAGAGCAAGTTTCAGAGTCT
This sequence comes from Trichechus manatus latirostris, assembly GCF_000243295.1. Classification (NCBI taxonomy): domain Eukaryota; kingdom Metazoa; phylum Chordata; class Mammalia; order Sirenia; family Trichechidae; genus Trichechus; species Trichechus manatus. The sequence goes on from NW_004443943.1 coordinate 25,489,784, forward strand.
CTTCTGACATCCATTTTGGTCTTTCCTTTCTTTCCTATCTTTTAAATGACCTTTTGCTTTCTTCATATACGATGTCCTTGATGTCATCCCACAATTTGTCTGGTCTTTGGTCATTAGTGTTCAATGTGTCAAATCTATTCTTCAGATAATGTCCAAATTCAAGGTCGTACTTTGGCCCTCCTAAGCTTGTTTTAATTTTCTTCAGCTTCAACTTGAACTTGCATATGAGCAATTGATGGTCTGTTCTGCAGTTGACCTCTGACCTTGCTCTAACTGATGATATTGAGCTTCTCCGTTATATCTTTCCACAGATGTAGCAGATTTGATTCCTGTGTACTGCATCCAGCAAGGTCCATGTGTATTGTCGCTGTTTATGTTGATGAAAAAAAAGCATTTGAAATGAATAAGTTGTTGGCTGGTCTTGTAAAATTCTATCATGCAATCTCTGTCATCATTTCTATCACCAAGGCCATATTTTCCAACTACAAATTCTTCTTCTTTGTTTCCAACTTTTGCCTTCCAATCACCAGTAATTATCAGTGCATCTTGATTGCATGTTTGATGAATTTCAGACTGCAGAAATCGGAAAAAATTTTCAATTTCTTCATATCTGGCATTAGTTTTTTCTGGCCCACAGAGTGATGTGGCTATATTTGAATAATAGTCATATTAACTGGTCTTCCTTGTAGGTGTATGCATATTATCCTATCACTGACAGTATTGTACTTCAGGATAGATCTTGAAATGTTTGTTTTGATGATGAATGCGATGCCGTTCCTCTTGAATTTGTCATGCCTGGAATAGTAGACCATATGATTGTTGTATTCAAAGTGGCCAATACCACCCCATTTCAGCTCACTAATCTCTAGGATACTGATCTTCACGGATTCCATTTCATTTCTGGCAACTTCCAATTTTCCTTGATTCTTATTTGGTACATTCTACATTCCAATTATTAATGGATGTTTGCAGTTGTTCTTCTCATTTTGAGTAATGCCCCATCAGCCAATGAAGGTCCCAAATACTGTACTCCATCCACATCATCAAGGTCGGCTCTACTTAGAGGAGACAGCTCTTCCCCAGTCGTATTTTGAGTGTCTTCCAACCTGAGCGGCTCATCTTCCGGCACTATATCAGACAATGTTTCACTGCTGTCCATAAGGTTTTCACTGGCCAATTTTTTCAGAAGTAGATCACCAGGTCCTTTTTTCCAGTCTGTTTTAGTCTTGAAGCTCCGCTGAAACTTGTTCACCATGGTGACCCTGCTGGTATTTGAAATTCCAGTGGCATAGCTTCCAGCATCACAGCAACACACAAGCCACCACAGTAGGACAAACTGACAAGTAAGTGGTGGCCCATAGAATTAAAAGGATTAAAATCATACAACATATGTGGACTGACTGCACATAATTAAACTATAATTCAACAACAGAAAAAAATTTGGGAACTTTACAAATATTTGAACATTAAACAAACAAGCCATAGTTCAAAGAAGACATCTCAAGCGAAACTTTAAAATATTTTGAATTGAATGAAAACATAACATACTATATAATAATATATGGGATACAGCTTAAGTAATGCTTAGGGGGAATTTTGTAGCTTAAGCAGTGAAAGGGGAAACAAAATTGACATATCTTTAGCTTGACTGACCAAGAAACATAGATAAGTTACAGATAACCAAAATCAGGAATGAAGGGGGGAACATCACTAACAACCTCACAGCAATCAAAAGAATTATAAGGGAATGCTTTGAATAACTTCATGCAAACAATTTAGGCAGCTTAGATGAAATGGGCAATTTCCTAGAAGACATAAATAAGCAAGACTGACTTAGAAAAAAAAAATCTGAATAAACCTATATTAAGAAGAGGTTGAATTTGTAATTAAATTCTTCCCACGAAGAAAAGCCCACATCCAGACTGATTCACTGGTGAATTTTATCAAATGTTTAAAGAAGAAATAATATCACTTCTTCATAAATTATTCCAGAAGTTGAAGGTGGAGGGAACACCATCCAACTCATTCAATGAGACCAATGTTCCCCTGATATGAAAACCAGACAAATACCTCATAAGAAAACTAGAGACTAGTATCACTCATAAATAGATGCAAAAATCTCCAACAAAATACTTACAAACTAAATTCAGCAACATATAAAAAGGATTATATACCATGACCAAGTGGAATTTATGGTAGGACTGCAAGGTTGATTTAACATAAAAAAATCAACTAAAGTAAACCACTATAAAACACCAAACTAGTCTGATACTAATAGAATAAATGACCAAAATCATATTAGTATCTCAATAGATGCAGAAAAAGCATTTGAAAAATTCTTACACCCACTCTTGATAAATACTCTTAACAAACGTGAATAGAAGGGAACTTCCTCAACCTGATAAAGGGCATCTGAAAAAAACCTACAGCTAATATCATATTTAATGGTGAAAGACTCAATGCTTTCTCCCTAAGATGAAGAAGAAGGCAAGGATGTCTGCTCTTGGCACTGATATCCAACAATTTACTGGAAGTTCTAGCCAGTGTAATGAGGCAAGGAAAAGAAATACAAATTTGAAAGGAAGAAGAAAAATTGTCTTTATTCTCAGACAACATGATCCTGTATGTAGGAAATCCTAAGGAAGTCACACACATGCACACACACACACACATACACCCCTCCAAGATCTAAAAACAAGTTCAGCAAGGTTGAAGGATACAAGATCAATATACAAAATTAATTGTATTTCTAAGTACTAGCAATACACAATCCAAAAATAAAATTAAGAAAATAATTCTATTCACAATTGCATCAAAAAGAATAAAATACTTAAAAATAAATTGAACAAAATAAGTACAAGACTTATACACTGAAAACTTAGAAAAAAATTGCAGAGAGGAGTGAAAAGTCTAAATAAATTAGGAGATAATCTATTATTATGGGTTGGATGACTATATCGTTTGTTAAGATGGCAATTCTCCCCAAATTAATGAATAGATTCAATGCTATCTCTATTAAAGTCCCAGCAAGATTTATTACAGAAATTAACAAGCTGACTATAAAATTTTATATGGAAATGAAAAGCATCCAGGAGAGCTGTGGCACAGTGAATTACTTAATATGGCCCTTCTAGCCATAGTCTTTGTGACTCCCACACAATGATTGGGTGGGGCTATGCAAATAAAGTTTATGTAAACTTTGATGCTTAAGGTTATGCGTCAGCTTGGCTGGGCCATGATTTTCAGTGGTGTAGCAGTTATGTAATGATGTAATTTAGCAGTTATATAATGATGCAGTCATCCTCCATTTTGTGATTTGATGTAATTATCCTCCATTTTGTGATGTGTTGTAAATTTTAGCCTCTATGCCTGTGGTTATAGTCCTATTTGGGAATGAGTTGACTATTATGTTAATGAGGCAGGACTAGGGTGGGATGTTAGAGGGTGTGACTCAGGTTACCACCCTTAGCCCAGTCACCACATTTACTACCCTTATTCAAGTCATGCCCTTACTTGAGTCACAGTTTTTATTTTACAAGAGATAAAAGGAAAAAGAAGCTAGTGGAGGTGGGGGGGGGGGGTTACTCACTAGAATCAAGAAGAAGAGCTAAGAGTGGAGCATGTCCTTTGGACCCAGGATCCCTGCACTGAGAACCTCCTAGACCCAAGAGATAGAGAACTGTAACACCGGAGATGAAACAAGACGGAGAGAAGGAGCAGCAAGCGCGACAGAGAACTGGCAACAGCAGAACCAGTAGACTGGTGCAAGACCGCCATAGTGGGCTTCCCAGTCCACAGAGTGATGCGGCTACAGTGGCTGTGCTGACCCACAGAGCGAGAGAGCTGAGTGCCTTCAGGCTGAAGATTACTGGTGTAGTGAGGTGCCTACAGGCAATTATTGGCGGAGCTAAAGAGATTTGTAACAGTTTTCCCGAGAAGGGCAGAGGCCGGGCTGAGGAGCCGAGGGGTTGAGGGGCTGAGAGCCGGAGAGAGAGGCCTGCCTGCGGGCACGGCTGAGAAGAGGCTGCCCTGATCAAAGAAATGTATCCTGAGCATTCCTGAACCTGAATTGTAACCTGCTACTTCCCTAATAAACCACATAACTGTGAGTATTGTCTGTGAGTTCCGTGTGGCCATTACAGTGAATTATCGAACCCAGCAGAGAAGTAAAGACTGCTGTGGGAGGGAAGACTGGTGTCAGAACTGTTAAAAAGGTTGGAGAGAGGAGGTATGTCTGACTTCTGTCTCATAGGAATCAGTCTTGGGCTGTTGATCTTCATTTTCCTTCTGCCTTGTGAAGTTAGAAGAGGTTAGATGCCTCTGCCACACCATTTTTACAATAGCCAAAAGAATTTTAAAAAATAAGAACAAAGCTGGTAGACTTATACTTCCCAATTACAAACTCAAATGTAAGAACTAAAACTATAAAACTTTTAGGAGGAAAATCTTTGTGATCCTAAGTTAGGCAAAGATACGACATCAAAAGCACAATCCATCAATGAAAAATCGATGAATTGAACTGTATCAAAATTTAAAATGTTTGTACTTCAAAAGATGCAATTAAGAAAATGAAAAGAATTGCTATAAAGTGGGAGAAAATATTTGCAATCACGTATTTAATAAAGAACTTGTATCTGGAATATAGAAAGAACTCTTACAACTAAATAATAATAAGGTAACTTAATTAAAAGAGCAAAAAGTGTGCTTTATGGATTGAATTATGTCCCCCAAAAATATGTGTTGTAAATCCTAACCTCTGTGCCTGTGGTTATAATCCCATTTGGGAAAGGGTTGTCTTTCTTATGTTAATAAGGCAGGATTAGTTTAGGGTGTGTCTTGAGTCAATCTCTTTTGAGATATAAAAGAGATTAAACACAAGCTAGCAATCAGAGATGGGGAAGAGAGATGTCGAGCAGCATGAAGATCGCCCAGGAGCAGAAATTCAAAGAAACAAAGATCTTCCTCCAGAGCCAACAGAGAAAGAAAGCTTTCCCCTAGAGCTGGCACACTGAATTTGGACTTCTAGCTTCCTAAATAGTGAGAAAATAAATTTCTGTTTGTTAAAGCCACCCACCTGTGCTATTTCTGTTATAGCAGCACTAGATAACTAAGACAGTTTGAATAGACATTTCCCCAGAGAAGATGTATGCATAGCTAATAAGCACAGGAGAAGATGCTCAACATGTTAAGACACTATTTCAAACCCTATAGAATGGCTAAAATAAAAAAGACAGACAAAAACAAGTTTGGCCAAGGATGTAGAGAAACTGGAGCTCTCATGCATTGTTGGTAAAAATGTAAAATGGTATAGCTACTTTGAAAAATAGTTTGACAGTTTCTTAACAAGTTAAATATTAATTTACCATAAGACCTAGAAACTCCACTCTCCTCCCAGGTATATTGCCGAGAGAAATAAAAGCATGTGTCCACACGAAGGTGTGTGAGTGAATGTTTATAGCAGCATTATTTATCATGATCAAAAAGCAGAAACAATCTAAATGTCCATCATCTGGTGGATGGAAAAACAAAATGTGATATATCCATAAATTGGAATACTATTCAGCAATAAAAAAGGAATGAATTATTGATATACCCTACAACAACAACAACAAAAAACCAAGCAGTAAACATAAAAATGCTCTCTAAATAGTACAAAAGGGCAAAAAGCTCTGATAATTATGCTGCTGTGTACATTAAATTATTGTCAGAAAAGCAATAGAGTCAAGTTGAACATTTCAATTTGAATTACTAAAGGGTGAAAACGTTGTGAGAGAGAACACAATGGTACATTGTTTTCAAGTCCTAGTCATTATCTAGCTCCCCTATTAGGATGTAGCCAGGGATATTTGTTTGTTATTTACTATTATAGCTCTCAAACCTAATACAAAATCTGCTGCAAAAGGCCCCTTAAGATGCCTTAGGATGGCATTTTGACAGCTATGGTGCTCCTGACCCAAGCCGTAATCTTTTCAATCACCACATATGCTTGTGAAAGCTGGACAATGAAAAAGGGAGATGGAAAGAGAACTGACACATTTGAATTGCGCAGCTGGTGGAGAATATTGAATAAACTATGGACTGCCAGAAGAATGAACTAATCTCTCTGCAAGGAAATACAGCCAGAATGCTCCTTAAAAGCAAGGGTGGCGAGACATCATCTTGATTACTTTTGGGCATGTCATCAGGAAAGACCAGTTGCTAGAAAAGGATATTATGTTTGGGAAAGGAGAGGGTCAGTGAAAACGAGGGGAAACGCTCCATCAGATGGATTGACAAGGCGGCTGCAGCAAGGGGCTCAAACATGCCAAAGACTGTGAGGATGGCACAGGCCCGGGCAGCGTTCCATTCTGTTATACGTGGGGTTGCCATGAGCCGGAACTGACTCCAGGGCAACTAACAACAACAATAGATAGTCAATAAATCATTTGTTGAATGAAAGCTAAATCAAGTGAAGAAAGTCAGGAAGTGTGAATATCATTAAAAAAGCCATAGTGTGGTAGAAAAAAGCACCTCATCTTTCTGGACCATGTCAGTTAGATGTGTTCTTTTTCATAGCATTCTGTTCTGAGCAATCAAAGTGAGTGTTTAAGGAATTAATAGAAGGTGACGATAATTACTTACTACTCTTCTTAAAGTGTCTATTGAGTTGTAACGGTACCTCAAATCAGTCAGAACCACAAAACAAATGACAACCTTACTCATACCAATGACTTGCCCAGCCTCCCCACACAAAGCAGCAATCCCACAAATACCTTCTTCAATTATCTACCTGTGGCACTAAATGTAATTTTAGTGAGAGAAGACGGTTCTTCACTATGACAATGAACTCAAATAATGAATTAATGTAATTCATACATCCCTAACTTCCCTTAAAAACCAAAAGATAATTAACTCAAGTGCATGTAAATGTAAGCTATGAATTTATCAACACTTTTTGTGCATTAATTTATATTTTTATCCTATATTATTTGTTGATTTAACAACTTCCTTGATTTATTCTTTACTTGTTTCCAACCATCAGGGCTCCCTTCAATACGAACATACGAGAGTTTTTTTCAATAGTTTTGAGTTTACCCTGTGTCTTAGTTATCTAGTGCTGCTATAACAGAAATACCACAAGTGGATGACTTCAACAAAGAGAAATTTATTTTCTCACAGTAAAGTAGGCTGAAAGCCCAAATTCAGGGCGTCAGCTCCAGGGGAAGGCTTTCTCTCTCTATCGGCCTTCTCGTCAATGTTCCCCGGACTAAGAGCTTCTCCACGCAGGGACCCCAGTTCCAAAGGACGCGCTCTACTCCCGGCACTGCTTTCTCGGTGCTATGAGGTCCCCAGCTCTCTGCTTGCTTCCCTTTCCTTTTATGTCTTGTAAGATAAAAGGTGGTGCAGGCCACACCCCAAGGAAACTCCGTTTACATTGGATCGGGGATGTGACCTTACTGAGGGTGTTACAATCCCACTCTAATCCTCTTTAGCATAAAATTACAATCACAAAATGGAAGACAATCACACAATACTGGGAATCATGGCCCAGCCAAACTGATACACACATTTTTGGGAGGTCATAATTCAATTCGTGACACCCTGCTTTCACCTTTTGATAATGAGCTCCTGGAGACTAGGACTTTTTGCTCTGTATATTCACTCTCTGTCATAGCAATCTTTACCAAACATGCAGTAGTGTGCAAAGAAGGCCTTTAGGATATCCTCCAACTCCCGCACCAGTATTTTGCATAACAAGTACTCAATACATACATATTAAGTGCAAGAGTGATGAAACAGTGTAAGAGTATATATACGGGTGGGAGTGTGTAGAGAAAGAATTGAGAGAATGAAGATGAGGAAGGTGAGAAGCAGTCAGGGAGAGAAAAAAAGAGAAAAGTCAGCAGGTAAAGAAATGATATGGTTTCTCATTTACCCTCTTCCTCCTCTTTCCCTCTTTCCTCCTCTCCTAAGCATTAAAACTCCATCCTCTGAAAATATAGTTCTCTCAAAGCTCTGGGCTACCTGGCCTCATGAACAATTGTCAGTGTGTTTGAAGAAGGAGATTCAACCTTCACAAGACTATAACTGTTATATATACACAAATATGCACAATCAAAATGCATGTATGCCATACATAAATATACATCCATACATTTATCCACGCAAACACAGAATAAAAGCTTAATTCATATTGAGTAAATGAATGAATAAATAAAGCCAGGCTGCCTCTTGCCAGAATTATCATCTCGAAGGGGCTAAACTTTCTAAGGTAAGAAATTTTATTTCACTTACTAGACATCAGGGTACTGAGTCATATGACTGAGGGGACTGAATCATGCAACTAAAGTCATAAGAGACTAATGGGTGAATGTATAGGCGAGGTGTAGCTAGGAATATATGACACTGATTTAATAGTTGATTACAGTAGCTTATGCCTGCCCACAGAAGCATGCAGATCTATTTGGGAAGCACATTTTTAATTTGTAATGTAGTGTAATGGTCATTCAGTTAGAGGTATTGCATTATCTTTAGATAATTTTTGTTAAGTACAGCTCTGTAAAGAACAAATACCATCTTCTTGGAGGAGAGCCGGACTAAAATTCCTATTCTACGCTTCCAGATTTTGATTCTGAGCTTCAAAACTCTCCCAGTTCTTCCTTACTTTACTAATGGTTAATAGAAGTACAAATAATTACAATGATTACCTGGCATTTATCAGTAACAAATGTTACAATTTATAGGCATTTAAGGAAACATGTTATATCCACAGAGAGTAATTTTTTAAAAATCTCATATCCAAAAAGACATTTTCCCATAGAATTTAACATCCTAGACTTTCTTAATCTTCACCTCTTGATACTGGTTTTATCTTGCTTTTGTGGTCTGTAGCCCATACTATTGACTAATTTCAAAAGAGAAAAACAAACAGTTTAGTCTCTGGAAGTTTAGCTACTCCAGGAGAAACAACCAAAAAATGTCTGCTTGGGTTTTTGCAATCCTAGATTTCCTCTAGAGGTAAAATACGTGTTAACAGTGTGTAAGTGTATGGGAGGATGAGTGATAAGAGAACTGACCAGTTCTATTGTCCCTCCCTAAACCTGAATATAATGATTAAACTATTACCTCTGTCCAAAAATGATAAGTTTACAAAGAAGAAAACTGATAGAAGATTGGGGAAACAAGTCTAGGCTAAGAGCATGATCATGCAGTTTTTGAGGGGGGAGGGGCTGAATATACAAAACAGAAGAGTTGTGTTCAGAATACTTTGGATATCTTAAGAGAGAGGATTCTGAGCACAGGAAAAACGATCAGTAGTTGCACAGGAAAAACGATCAGTAGTTGCAAAATGATTTAGAAGAAACAACACAATATATTTTCTTCAAATCCTAAAGGCTAAGGATGATAAAAATAGGACCCATAAATATCTCTGAGTTGGGCAGATTATTTATTGAAGTCATATCAGTACACAGGAATGCCCTATTTTAAAAAGGAGGAGGAACAAAAACAAAAAACCCAATAACTGACTAACTCTAGCTTTCCTGACTAGAGACTTTAAAAAATCACTTATATCTGCTTTGACAGAAATGCTCACGAAAACACTACCAGACACTTTCTACTTTACTGGGTTTTAAATCTAGTTATTTTCCTATCAATGACATGATAAGAAAATAACTTTTCTCCTCTTCATAAATAGTTCTTTGTTTTCGCTAAACCCTCAAAAGGCACCTAAAAATATGATAAAGGAAATCAAGTGTTGTGTGGCCAAGGTGACTAAATATTGTTGTTGCTGTTACTTACCATTGAGTCAGCTCTGACTCCTGGCAATGTTACATATAACGCGATGAAATGCTGAAAGGTTCTGCGCCATCTTCATGATCATTGGTATGTTTGAGTCCACTGTTGCAGCTATTGTGTAATGCCTTCTAACCTAGGGGGCTCATCTTTTAGCACTATATCAAATAATATTCTACCGTAATCCATACGATTTTCATTGCCTAATTTTTGGAAGTAGATTACTGGGCCTTTTTTCCTAGTCTTACTTAATTTAGAAGCTCCACTGAAGCCACTCCACTATGGATGACGTTCGTGGTATTTAAAATACCAGTGGCATAGCTTTCAGCATCATAGCAACATGCAAACCACCACAGTACAGCAAAGTGACAGATGAGTGGTAACGTTTCTTTAACGGAATTAGCTCAATCTTCAAACTAGTTAGCATAATTCAGGGGAAGGGTGTGGATGGGAAGGGGTAGGCTCTCAGTTGTCTGGAATAGGAGAATGATGTATATACTCTTCCCTACCTGCAAATCGCTCCAATTATACCAACTGGAGATTTATTTAGTTCAACAAGCTTCTCCACTCAGTGACGTCAAAATCCCTGGAGGAATTATTCCTATTAATCACTTGTACCTAAGTTTTAATTGCTTGGGGCTTATCTACACCTAGCTGAGATATTTTACAAACCAATTTTATTTAGGCAGCACAATATTTAAAAAAAAAAAAAAAGTCTTTAAGCAGGGCATGTATTCCCCAGTTCACCAGAGGCCCCATCACTCCTTACTGTCTTATACTCACCCATTTAAAACATTATACCTAATTGGCTCCTCTTGCTTAGGGGGGAATAGAGCTAAACTGAGTGGAGTCTGATACTGGAGCAGGATAAGGTTAGGTGGGATATCATGAGTAGACAATATAAAATACCAAAGAATGTCAAGAAGCATGAAATAGAAGATAGGAGGTGGAAGGACCAGTAAAGCACTTTGCCTACTATGCAGTTTTGCCTAGTTCAAAGCCGATCACATTATTCCTGCTTTTGTTGTGGAATGTATAATACCCAGACTTGTTTGGAAGATGAAAAGCCTCAGGCTACTCCAGTTATGCCTCTTACAATCAAATCATCTTCAGTTCAGCTCAGTGGGTCTCCATTTGGTCCCTAACTCTCCCCCAATTTCCCCCACGCCAGGGAAGAAAGAGACAAAAGAGCAGTAAGAAGAAACTGAGAACTGCATTTCAGATAATGGCTACCGATAGGCGAATAGAACCGTTGTTATAAGACCCGCATCCCTTGTCATCTTGTTATGAGAACTTCAAATTCCAGAATGCAATAAAAATACACACATGCATGCACACACACACACACACACACACACACACCAGTTCTACGATTAAACAGGACCAGCTACATAATTTGTGGGACCCAGTACAAAATGAAAATGTGAGGGCCCTTATTTTTAAAAAAAATTAAGATTTTTAAATCAAGCATGGAGCTTATGCCACTACCCATGACACACATCCATGAATCCAGCCCTGGTTAAATAGTTTAAGAAATATTGGGTGAAAAAAAAAAAGTTCTTTGCAGCAGGACTTCTCAGATCCTTTTGTATACTAATGTTCATCAAGAATCTTCATCACACATACCATGTAGCAGTTTCTAAATATACTTGACCAAAAGCTCTTTTTGAATTATTCCTTTATAAGGATCGTCTTGTAGGCCCAATGTTCCACAGAACACACATCGTAAAATGGAGATCTTGGCTGTGCAGACAGATTGTATCTGCTATAACATCAATTAATTAATCATAAATTATGTGGGCATTTTCCCCATATTCAGAATGAGGTAACTAGATATGACTATGGATGCAAAGGGTGTGAATTCACTAAATCCTTCACCATTTGGTCATTCACTGTTTAGTAGGTCACCTCAGTGGCCTAACATCCCAAATATTTTCTGCGCAGGTGCCCTCAAGATGGTCTGATTGAGACTATATCCCAAGGCAATTTATTTCATCCCCTTTATCTTGTCAGTTCAGAGCAAAAAAAAATCCTTACTTACCATTACCCAGTTCCCAAGAAATGTTGTACTTTTTGCTGGCGCTGTACTTCAACAGACTCAGGGCACTAGAACTGTTCCAGGAGTTATTGGGATTACGACGTAGTGCATTTAGAGCAAATATCAGGTGGAGTCCAGAGCAATCAGCAAAGTTATAAAGTTTGTCTAGAGACCTGGCTGGGAAGAAGCAGAGAAAGGCTTGTAACTTTGAAATCAATTTTCCCACAAAAGGAAAATATTAGCTACTATAAAATCCTTTCTACGACCTTCTTGTTAATAGGGAATTAGACAGGCTTCTAAAAGGGTGCTATTACCTTTAGGTTCAGAGTGCATTTCAAGGTGGTGTCAGAAACCAGCACACAGATTTCCAGTTACAGGTTGCAAATTGGCAACCAATTCCAGTCCATGGTATGTTTAAAAAAAAAAAAAAAAAAAAAAAAACTTGAATTGCTGACATTTAAAAATGAGATGGTTTTACAAAGCAGCTGGATTTCTAGCCTTCTAGAAGATCTGGCACTACTGGGTCTATATATCTCCATGCCAACATGATGGAAGTAGCGTCAGGGGACAAGACCAGGAAAGATGACTGGCTAGTGACTCCTAGAAAATAGCTCAGCCTAGCAGCACATCCAAAGCAGTTTGCTCAAGTCCCAATTTCTAATATTTTTGGGTATGGAAATACCACAATAATATGTGTCATTGTCAGGTTTATGTGAAATTCCATCAACCCTATTAACCATATACCCACTGCCGTCCCATTCCTTCACTTCTATCACGATCAGTGTGGTTCTGGCTCTCATTTCCACTTGCATGAACTATTATTACAGTGCCTGTACTTTCCTCTCTACTTCTAGATTCTCCCCATTTTGCCAGATTCATCTTCCCCCAAATCACTCTCATCAGCTTCACTCACTCCTCAAAGTCTTAGTGGATTTTCATGATCTCTTTTTTCCTTAGATTTGTATTCAAGGCCTCTTCCACTCAGCCATAATTTTTCCCCCAACCTTAGGCCTCTCGGTTACTCCCAGTGAGTTCTTTGTTGTCAGTCTGTTCTATTTATTATAGAACCGCCTACCCAACTACCTTTGCTCTAACTATATGCCCTAATTCCTTTTTTAAACACACCAGACTTTACATGTCTTTTTAGGCAGTCATCCCCAGGTATGGATGACATGCCTTTATAGAAAAAAAATTATGTTAATAATTATGCACAGAAGTTTACATTATCTTAGTACTCCTTATGTAAGTCCTTAGAGCAGCATTTCTCAAATGGGGTTCTGTGAAATGCTAGGGCTCCACAGATGTCACTAGGGGTTCCGCAAGAGATTGATGCATAGTGACCAAGTAGCCCCATTAGCAATTTTATTATAGGTCTTTTAGAGCTGTAAAGTGGGACCATGATCATTTACTTGAGTCCATTATCAGTTTTTGAAGCAGGATATGGGGGGTAGGGGGTGGGTGGAGGGAAGGGTGCTGCTGTCATTTTCAACATCTTACATGTGGGAAAAAGCTTTTCCTTGTTTAAGAAGCATAATAAAGAATAAGAACAGAAATTGTCTTATTTCAAATGAAAATAAAAACTAATATGAACTTGTCTCACAGTCAGCCCAGAACTGAGTAGTTAGTTGTACAACAAAAAAGTCCTAAGTTTCACATTAAAGTTGCGTAGTGCCTTCCAACTTAGGGGGCTCATCTTTCATAAATTAAAAATAAATTTAATTATTTATATTTAGTTCCAAAATAACATTTTAAATTCACTTTAGTTCTATTAAAGAGATCCTGAAGCCATCACATGTGTATAATAAATTTGTAATTATCTACTTGTGCCTGACCATGTCCCTCAGTATGAACATTTTTTTTTTCCGGTCTTATTCAAAATTACATCTTAGGCTATATTTTTATTCCTACTGCTTTCACTTGTAGCTTTACTATTCATTCATTGTCAATACATTTTCATATTGGAAATAACAATAATTAAAGTAAATTCACAACCTTTATTTAAATTAAATCTAACAAGCCTGTATATCTCATTTTGGCTTAAACCATTTATTTAACAAAAATGTATTATGTTTGTCTTATGAGGTTTTAAATTCATGAAAAAGGAAAGAAAGGAATTCATTTTAAGAAAGAAATTTTACTACCTTTTTTTTCTTTTTAGGAAAGATTGCCTAAAAAATCATTTTTTTTGTTTAAATAGAGGAAAAAATACCCTATTTTGCACTTACCATATACCACATGCCATATCTCAATAGCATTTTGTATAACAGAACTTTGTGATAAGATTTTTAGGTCTATTTGGGTAAAGATTAAAAAAACAAAACAAAAAACAAGTAACAAATTTACAAAAAGGAAAAACTGAATTTTCTTCTTTCTATATCACAGAGCTGCATTACAGTTGGTATCTTTTGTGGAGGGAGGAAAACCATACAACAGAATAGGTTAAAAAGTTGGCCAAAATAAACAGATTCAGAGGAAGTTATTGTTGTCTATTTAAAAGAGCACTGATAATTATTATTAGATTATTATATTTACTATTACATGATTATACTAACATACTACAAGTTTTAGATATAATAATTTTTTATCCAGGTGTTCCCTGAGACTTGAGAATGATTTCAAGTGTTGCTTTTTAATATGACAATCTTGAGAAGGCTGCCCTAGAATTAAAAGGATGCATAGGAAAACAAAAGTCATCCTAACACCAGAATAATTATGGTTGAACTGACTGCCGACTTAAACATTCCTTCTGCTTAGCAATATCCCCACTAATCAAATCAATGATGTTGTCAGTCTCTCCAACACAATGCAAACCCAGAATAAATCTACTGAAAAGCTAAATTGCAAATCTGAGAAGGAGATGCAGGATTTCATGAAATCAATGAAAATCAAACCCCACTCCATGGGAGAAAATACCTGGCGATCTGCTCTGGGAAAGATTAAAGGCTAGGAAACCCTATGGGGCAGTTCTCTGTCCTCTAGGGTCAGTGTGAGTGGGAGTAGACTCCATGGCGTGCGTCAACAACAACAATGCTTGATAATTGCTTAAATCATATGCAAATCCACTAACAACTGAAAAAAAGAAAGTTCACAAAGATGATAAAATAATAAGATAATCAAAAATATAATTTGAACATTAAAAGACAAAGAGAGGCCTTTCCTCAGGATACTGTTTGAAGTCCTTCAATACTTCTGATTGTGAAAATATTTTATCTGAACAAATGTTAAATATTTAATTAAATAATATTTTTTTTATTTAAATAATTAGTTCCTAGTTGCAATGACAGCTTATAATTTATTAACTATACAATGAAATACATGTTATTTTCATAGTTTTAGATTTGTTTCTAAACTAAAATTCTAATCAAACTTTCATATCAAAATTTATTATGAAAGACTGATGTTCATTTTAGGTAGATTATTTATATTTAAGTGGTCTTTTTTTAGAGCTAATTATCTCCATATAATGAGGATTTCCTGTGTTTATTTCACATGTATTAGAAAAACAAATTCATGTCAAACATAAACGGATATCAAATGTGTGATTTCAGGGATTTGAAGGCTTAAGGCAAGGCAAAATCATTTATAAAAAAGTGTCAAGGTAAAAAAAAAGGTGACACAAAACACAATATGGATGGTTTGTTACCATGAAAAAATGAGAACTAGAGTGCTAGAAATTTGGGGGGAGCTTTGTTAAGGATATAAGGTTAAGTCCTGCCTCCTCCATGAAACCATTCCTGAACATACCAGCTTCCCTAACCTCCCTGCAGTGACCTCAACCTTCTCGAAACTCTGTCTACACCATTCATTGGCATTGGCATCTGACTGCCTTCTGGCACCTCTTGTTACATTGTCTTACTTGGGATTTACCTCTTGATTTATTCATGTTTCCAGAGTGCATGGCTTGTTTTTCCCAGTTAAATTGTTAAGTTTCTTGAAGCTGGTCCTGTATTTCATTATATCCTTGACAGCACCTAGCACAGATCAATCTTCTGCCTTAAAATCAAGCTGAAGAGTTTTCACAGTCCAAAATCTGTTTATTATGTAAAAGTGGTCTAACAAGAAATTAAAAGAGGCCGAAGAAATATCTGTCTACAATAATTATTTCTGGTTTAAGAGACGTACTCTAGAATTTTTGGAAAAGTAATATCTATTTGAATACAGAGGATTTAGTAGATGATCAACAAATGCAATCTTCCTCAGAACAACTACTGTTAGGTTCCAAGAAGGCAGATACTTAATCGGGCAACTTTCTACTCTGTCCACCAGAGGGTGCTAATGCCATTGTATCCTCCAGTCAGGCTGCCTTGACATTACATATGAACATTATTCTAAGGAGCATTGAAGATGAGGAGCTGCGGCTTGAGAAAGATGTAATAGAGTATAGTCTTGGGAGTATCTATACAGTATAGTGCTGATAGTTGATGCTGTGGAAGTTCTTGAGACTTCTAAAGGACAAAATGTAGAAAGATGTTTGAGGATAAAACCTTAAGAAATATCTACATATAAGGGTCAGGAAGAATGAAAAATAAATAAATAAAGGCAGTGAACAGCATAGAAGAAGAAGGAGAATCCAGAAATGCAGTCTTAAAGAGCACAAAAGAGCACAGTGTCAAGGAGGTGCTGGTCAATGGCAGTAGATGTTCCTAAGAAATTGAGGAGAAAAAGACTGAGAGAAAAGCTACTAGGTTAATCAAACAGTAAGAATAGAAACTAAATCTAGAATAGGGGTAAGAAATGAAAGAATGAGTGGATGAAGAACAAAGAATAGACTCTAGTATATTAGACTTACTTGCTGAAGTCCCATGGTGTTAAAAGGAAGAAAAGAAATGAAATAGTAACTACAGAAGTATCAGATATAGGTTTAAGAAAAACATTCAGATCCAAGACCCCACTTTTTCAAAAAGTCATTTCTTCAATAAGGCTGATCTCAACTTTATATTAGGAAGAAATTGATAAACCAAACCAAACCTGTTGCCCTTTAGTTGATTCCGACTCATAATGACCCTATAGGACAGAGTAGACAGGGTTTCCAAGGCTGTAAACTTTATGGAAGCAGGCTGTCACATCTTTCTCCCATGAAGCGGCTGGTAGATTCCAACCATTGACCTATTTAGTTAGCCAAG
Organism: Trichechus manatus latirostris; assembly: GCF_000243295.1. Lineage (NCBI taxonomy): Eukaryota > Metazoa > Chordata > Mammalia > Sirenia > Trichechidae > Trichechus > Trichechus manatus. The sequence goes on from NW_004443943.1 coordinate 25,506,719, forward strand.
TGCTTAAACACTGTGCGACCAGGCTCCTTAAGAAAGTGATAAGGATCAATGAATTCACACTAAGATGTGACTATTTCTCTTAGTTTTCTCAGGACTTGGCACTTCAAAAATAAACTAGACAAACAGCAACCCAATAAACAAAGCATAGGACACTCATTAATTTAAATAATTGGGTAGCTGGAATTTCTAGTAGGATTCATTCATTTGTTCAACAAATATTTACTAAGCTCCTATTATATGGCAGGCACTATTATACGCTCTAGGGATACAGCAATGACCAAAACAGAAACAGGTCCTGCCCTCATGGAGTTTACATTTAGTGTGTTTGTGGTAAGAGATGGTGGGAAAGGTAGTACAGGCTGGAGGACAGGTAGTAACAATAGAGTATGCTATTTTAAATAAGCTTCACTGAAAGGTAACATTTGAGCAGACCCCTGAAGGAAGTGAGGAAGTAAGTCAAGAGGATAACTATGGAAACAATTCCAGGCAAAATATACTATAAAGGCAAAGGGCCAAGACAGGAATGATCTTGATGAATTTGAAGAACGAAAAAGAGGCCAGTGTGGCTATGGAAGAAGAAAGAGGGAGAACAATAGGAGATGAGGTCAGTGTTAGCAGGGCCAGATTGTGTAGGGCCTTGCTGGCCATTGTGAGTAGTTTGGCTTTTACCCCATATGACACAGAAAACCACTGAATGGTTTTGAATATGACCTGACTCACCTTTTAAAAGCATCGCTCTGGCCACTGAGCTTAAAAAAGACTGGAGGGGGAGACAGGGCAAGGGTGAAAGCAAGCAAATGAGTTAGGAACCTATAGCAATAATTCAGGCAAGGCATCACAGTGGCTTGGACCAGGGTGGTAGCAGTGAAGTGGTGGAGTGATGGGGTTCTGGGGATGTTTTAAAGGTAGAGCTGACAAGATTTGCTGAAGTATTGGATGTGAAATATGGGGGGGGGGCACGTCAAGGAAAACTCCAGAGCTTTTAAATTGAACAGAAGGAGATGAACTTGACATTTAAGGAACTGTGGAGGACTGGGAGGAGGGAGGATGGGAAGGCAAAATTAGAATTGGTTTGCACATGTTATGTTTGAGATGCCTATTAGACATACAAGTAGAGAATGTGCATGAGCATAATATACAAATGGAGTTAAGGGGAGAAATATCAACTGAAGTTATAAACCTGAGTAAGTAAAACATTTTGAAAGGTTGGGAGAGGTAGGGTGGCTTTTGTTGTAAAGGAGAGAGAAAGGATCTGTCACAAGGATCATCTTCTGATTTATAGATGGCAATGTCCTCAAAGCACTTACCTATCCTAGTCCTTCCCTCTGCTCCCTGTATGCTGAGGACCCAAAGGTTTCTCGATTCTCACCTTCTTTGACGCCCTCTCCAAGACTAGCTTCTCATGTTCTCATCCTGTTTTTATTTATTTATTTCCCACAAAGTAATGCCTATCCTACTTTTTTCCCCATTCATTGATGGGGACAATTGAGATTTCTTAATCTTATGTACCACCACTCGTCTGTCAGTTTGTCATACTGTGGTGGCTTGTGTGTTGCTGTGATGCTGGAAGCTATGCCACCAGTATTCCAAATACCAGCAGGGTCACCTATGGTGGACAGGTTTCAATGGAGCTTCCAGACTAAGACAGACTAGAAAGAAAGATTTGGCAGTCTACTTCTGAAAAAACTGACCAGCAAAAGCCTTATGGATAGCAGTGAAACATTGTCTGACATAGTGCGAGAAGATGAACCTCTCAGGTTGCAAGGCACTCAAAATACAACCGGGGAAGAGCTGCCTCCCAATAGTAGAGTCGACCTTAATGACATGGATGGAGTAAAGCTTTCGAGATCTTCATTTGCTGATGTGGCATGAGTCAAAATGAGGAGAAACAGCTGCGAATATCCATTAAAACTTGGAACGTGGAATGTACGAAGTATGAATCTAGGAAAATTGGAAGTCGTCGAAAATGAAATAGAACTCATAAAGATCAATATTCTAGGCATTAGTGAGCTGAAATGGACTGGTACTGGCCGTTTTGAGTCGAACAATCATATGATCTACTATGACAGGAATGGCAAATTGAAGAGGGATGGTGTCACATTAATTATCAAAAGAACATTTCAAGATCTATCCTGAAGTACAACGCTGTCAGTGATAGGATAATACCCATTTGCTTACAAGGAAGAGCAGTTAATACAACTATTATTCAAATTTACACACCAACCACTAATGCCAAAGATGAAGAAATTCAAGTTTTTTACCAACTTCTGCAGTCTGGATTGATCACACATGCAATCAAGATACATTGGTAATTACCAGTGATTGAAATACAAAAGTTGGAAACAAAGAAAAAGGCTCTGTATTGGAAAATATCGGCCTTGGTGATAGAAACAACTGTGGAGAAGGCATGATAGAATTTTGCAAGAGGAGCTAATGTCTTATTCATTGCAAATACCTTTTTTCAACAGCATAAACAGCAACTATACACGTGGTCCTCGCTGGATGGAATACACAGGAATCAAATCGACTACATCTGTGGAAAGAGACGATGGAGAAGCTCAATATCATCAGTCTGAACAAGGCCAGGGGCTGATGGCAGAACAGACCATCAACTGCTCATGTGCAAGTTCAAGTTGAAGCTGAAGAAAATTAAAACAAGTCCACAAGAGCCAAAGTATGACATTGGGTATATCCAACCTGAATTTAGAGACCATCTCAAGAACAGATTTGACACATTGAACACTAATGACTGAAGACCAGAAGAGTTGTGGAATGGCATGAGGACATCATACATGAAGGAAGCAAAGGGTCATTAAAAAGACAGGAAAGAAAGAAAAGACCAAAATGAATGTCAGAAGAGACTCTGAAACTTGCTCTTGAATGTCAAATAGCTAAAGTGAATGGGAGAAATGATAAAGTAAAAGAGTTGAACAGAAGATTTCAAAGGGCAGCTCAAGAAGACAAAGTAAAGTATTATAATGAAACGTGAAAAGACCTGGAATTAGAAAACCAAAAGTCAAGAACATGCTCAGCATTTCTCAAGGTGAAAGAATTGAAGAAAAAATTCAAGCCTCAAGTTGCAATATTGAAGGATTTGATGGGCAAAAATTGAATGAAGCAGGAAGCATCAAAAGAAGATGAAAGGAATACATAAAGTCGCTGTACCAAAAAGAACTGGTCAATGTTCAAGCATTTCAGGAGATAGCACATAATCAAGAACCGATGATGCTGAAGGAAGGAGTCCAAACTGCACTGATGGCATTGGTGAAAAACAAGGCCCCAGGAATTGACAGAATACCAACTGAGATGTTTGAACAAATGGATGCAATGCTGGAAGCATTCACTTGTCTATGCTAAGAAATTTGAAGACAGCTACCTGGCCAACCAACTGGAAGAGATACATATTTATTGTGTCCATTCCAAAGAAGGGTGGTTCATCAGAAGGTGGAAATTATCAAACAATATCATTAATATAACACGCAAGTAAAATTTTGCTGAAGATCATTGAAAAGCAGTTGCAGCAGTACATCAACAGGGACCTGCCAGAAATTCAAGCCAGATTCAGAAGAGGACATGGAACGAAGGGAATCATTGCTGATGTCAGGTGGGTCATGGCTAAAATCAGAGAATACAAGAAAGATGTTTACCTGTATTTTGACTATGCACAGGCATTCGACTGTTTGTGTCATAACAAATTATGGATAACATTGTGAAGAATGGGAATTCCAGAACACTTAATTATGCTCACGCAGAACCTGTACATAGACCAAGAGGCAGTAGTTCGAACAGAACAAGGGGATATTGCATGGTTTAAAATCAGAAAATGTATGCATCAGGGTTGTATCCTTTCACCATACTTAATCAGTCTGTACGTTGAGCAAATAATCTGAGAAGCTGGACTATATGAAGAAGAATGTGGCATCAGGATTGGAGGAAGACTTATTAACAACCTGCTATAGATATTTGCAGATGACAGAACTTTGCTTGCTGAAAGTGAAGAGGACTTGAAGCACTTACTGATGAAGATCAAAGACTACACATTATCTTAAAGAAAAAAAAATCCTCACAACTGGACCAATAAACAACATCATGATAAATGGAGAAAATACGGGGGTTGTCAAGGGTTTCATTTTACTTGGATCCACAAACAACGCCCACGGAAGCAGCAGTCAAGAAAGCAAACAATGTTTTGCATTGGGCAAACCTGCTGCAAAAGACCTCTTTAAAGTGTTACAAAGCAAAGATGTCACTTTGAGGACTAAGGTGCACCTGACCCAAGCTATGGTATTTTAAATCACCTCATATGCATGCAAAAGCTGGACAATGAATAAGGAAGACCAAAGGATTGATGCCTTTGAGTTATGACGTTGGCAAAGAATACTGCATATACAATGTACTTCCAAAAGAACGAATAGATCTGTCTTGGAAGAAGTACAGCCAGAATGCTCCTTAAATGCAAGGAAGGTGAGACTTCGTCTCATGTACTTTGGACATGTTGTCAGGAGGGATCAGTCCCTGAAGAAAGACATCATTTTTGGTAAAGGAGAAGATCAGCGCAAAAGAGAAAGATCTTCAATGAAATGGATTGACACAATGGCTGCAACAATGGGCTATAACATAGCAATGATTGTGAGGATGGCACAGGACCCAGCAGAGTTTCATTCTGTTGTACACAGGGCCACTATGAGTTGGAATGGACTCCAGGGTGCCTAACAACAACAACAACAACAGTCTTATGTAAAGTGCTATGCAAACAAAGCTTCAAAACATGCCCCATTTTCACTTTCCAATCTGATGGCTACCCCTAAACTTCTCTATAGAAATTCTGAAGCTACAAGTGGCCCCTGGGAATTAAACTGTGACCTGTTGGGAAATTTTTACCTCCAATTTTGCTTTCCCAGTGTTCTATCAAGGTGAGGCATTAACCTTTCTCCGTAACTCAATACAAGCTCTATCCCAAATAGTCCCCTTTCCATTACATTTTATTTGGGGGCTGGGGGTAGCTAATCTCAGAGGATTGACACCAAACTATTAGCTGTCCAGTCTCTACATTGCTGTTCATGTGATTTAATAATCTATTCATATTTTCCCATGTGCACAATTAGAATAAGATAACACTACTCTATTGCACCCAGAAGAAGCCCTGATGGCACAATGGGTAAACACTCATCTGCCAACCAAAAGGTCAGCGGTTTGAACCTACCAGCCGCTGCACAGGAGAAAGATGTGGCACTCTGCTTCTGTAAATATTACAGTCTTGGAAATCCTATGGGACAGTTCTCCTCTGCCCTATAGGGTCATTATGAGTCAGAATCAACTGTACAGCAATGTGTGGGTTATTGCACCCAATAAAATTTCTTCCTTCTGGAAAGAATTGATAATTTGAACTGTGGTATTGACAAGAATATTGAATATACAATGGACTTCTAGAAGAATGAACAAATCAGTCCTAGAAAAAAATACAACTAGGATGCTCCTTAGAAGCGAGGATGGTGAGACTTTGTCTTGCTTACTTCAGACACGTCATCAGGAAAACCTAATAGCTAGAGAAGCACATTGTGTTTGATAAAGTAGAGGGTCAGCAAAAATGAGGAAAACCCCTAATGAGATGGATTGACACAATAGACTCAACAGTGGGCTCAAATATATCGAAGATCATGAAGATGGCACAGGACCAGGTAACTTTTTGTTCTGTTACACATGGGGTCACCATGAGCTGGAGCTGCCTCAATGGCAGCTCACAACAATAACAACACTCTATTGCACCCAACACTGATTTCCCCTTCTGGAGTCACAAGTACTACTATCCTTCAAGAGCTATGGGCGAGGGCCATGTTTCCAAGTCCTTAGCCACACAGAAAAAGCATTCTTCATTCACATGAAAGTTGCAAAAGAACAAAATAGTCACAAAGGGGTATTATAGTCCCTTTTGCCAACTGAAAAAAGAAAAGGATCTAACCGAGTCCTTAAAACAAACAAGTCATGTTTTCTGTGCGATACCTGCTTAAACTTGGTCAAAGACTTAGTGTTTGATGAAATTTGGGCTACATTAGCACTCCCCGTCATTCTTTGAAAAAACACATTATTCCATGGCTCCCTGTTGTTCTCAGCGTATTATCTCTACCTGAAATATTCTTGTTTCTTCATTGTTCATAGCCTAAGTAAATGGTCTCCTCTGTGAGGTCTTCCCTGACTCCCCAAGGCAGAGACATAGGGGCTCCCTCTTCTGGTTTCTCCTAGCTTTTTATCTGTTCCTGTTAGAGCAATAGCCAAATCATGCTATCTTTGTTCAGCTATAACTACCCCTATAAAGGCAGATAGGAGCATTTGCCAAGGAGGAATCACTACGTCTGCCTTTTTAGCTTCCAGTTCAGTGTCTGATGTACAATAACCAAAAAGGTAAGCCCATTGCCATTGAGTCGATTCTGACTCATAGCAACCCTATAGGACAGAGTAGAACTGCCCCATATGGTTTCCAAGGAGCACCTGGTGGATTCAAACTGCTGACCTTTAGCTCTTAACTACTACGCCACTAGGGTTTCCCTGATGCACAATAAGCCTTAATAAATGTCTAACTCCTACAGGTGTTATTTAGGTCCATTCAGTGACACTTACAATCAGTCTGCACCTTAAGTACCCAAATTCAATTATCATTATTCAGTAAAGCAAATTCCGTCTAGCTTATGTCTATTCTTTCATGTTAAATGTGTTCAAATGATATACTCATTGTGTTAAATGTTAATTTGGAGTGAAAAATACCAGTGAGATAGGTGACCATCCAATAGAGACTATAAGAACAGAAGAATTTCTGTGAAAGCCAGAAAAGAAATGTGACAGTAAAAGCAGAGAGAGGTGAACTCTGAACCAATGCTGCCACTTACAATTCAAAGAGAGAAGCCAACGCTTAATGGGGAACCATTAGAATTAGTGAGTACAACCAATAATAAGTGAGGCATTTTAACTGTAGCTATTAAGAGAGAACAGTTTGAAAATTGCCCAGGAAAAAAAATATAGCCATTTCAGAAAAAGTGAAGATAACTCTAGGCTGAGAGCTAATTTTAATAGGAAGAGAATATCTCCAGTTTAGTCATTGTAATAAAACATTAACTAGGTTATAAATAAATCAGCATAAATGTCTGTAATTTGACTTAAATTGTTGAAGGGGAATGAGATTTGGGAAATGTCTATGAATAAACATTCCAACACTATGAAAAGACTCTGAGCTAGAGACTATTGCATTAATCAACTTAACTAGATTAAAGAGAAAACTGAGTGCCAGTGAGTATAACAGAATCTCTGGATCCCATCTAAAATGGTGACAGGAGAAGAGTAGAAAAGACACTGACATTTAGTAAGAGGATAGGATTGCTTTAAAGAAATGTGCCCTTAAGAAACTGGAGTTTCAAGATGCAAATAATGTATCTAGAGACTAGTTTGGAAATATATATTTAAATTTAAAATGCACATTGCCTTAGATCAAGAAAGCCCACTGCAAGCAAGTAAGCCTAGACATTCTTCTAACCCATAAGCTTGAAAAATTCTCCAAGATATAGAAAGATTATCATTGCAGTAATGTTTTTAATAGCCAAGCACTGAAAACAATCAAAATGCCTATTAAATGGGGACTGGTTAAATAAATTGTAGAAAACCTATATTGCAAAAAGAGATTACAGATAAGGAAAAGGAGAAGGCTAGAATAAACTCTGTTAATTAATAAACACACACACACAAACATATGTGTAGTAATGAGCACACCTAGCACCGAGACCTTGGCTTCTAACTACCATTCTCTAATAAAAGGAATCAAAGCTCCTTGGAGAAATGGCTGATGCAGAGAAAATGTGAGACAAAATAGGACATCTTGTGGCACCAGAAAGTAAGGAAATCTCAATAAATGATGGAGACATGTTGAAAGGATATAAGAGCCAACCGAAAGGAGCCCCAATGGCGAAAGCTAGAACAATTTTAGCAACAAAATAAACAATGATAGCATTGGATTATATAACCCACAGAATAAAATAAATATCTATAAGTCATACTTGTAGAAATAAATGACTAAATAAATAAATAGTACAGGAGGAACAGCTCTTCCTTACAGGAACATACCAGTTAACAAACATAGAAGAAATAAGGGAAATAAGAAATCACCATTAGGTAACAACTCAATAGTGACTGCTGCAGTCATAAATTACTGATGGTTACTAAAATTAGTGTATCAAAGTATGATGACAAATAAGATATTTGCATGGTCTCAAAGTATTTACCCACAAGATACTAATTACAAAGGGAAAATTAGTAACTTTACCGAGGAAAAACCTGGCAGATATCATGTAACACTGTGATCAAAGTTAACCTTAGTAGTTACAAGACACTGACATCATGTACCTCTGATATGAAGTCTGAGAAGGGCACAACATCACTTCTGTAGTATTCTTACCAAAAATTCAAAACCTCAATTTAGTCATGAGAAAACATCAGATAAACCAAATTTGAGGAACATTCTACAAAATAATTGGCATGGACTCTTTGAAAGTGTCAAGGTCATGAAAGAGAATGAAAGAATGAGGAACTGTCACAGGATGAAGGAGACTAAGGAAACATGACACCTAAATGCAATGAGGGATCCTGGATTGGATCCTGGACCAAAAAAAGAGACAATAGTGGAGAAATTGGTCAAATTTAAATAAGGTCTATAGGTTAGTTAATAGCACTGCACCAATGTTAATTTCCTGATTTCAATCATCTTACTATGGTTATGTCAAATGTTAACATTAGAGGAAGCTGGGTGAAGGGTATATGAAAACTCTACGAACTATATATAAACTATACGTTTATAAAACTATAAATTTTTCTGTAAACCTAAAAATAATTTAATATAAAATGTTTTTTAAAAGAACAAGGCAGATCTGTATCACTTATATGAAAAGAGTGTCAAGATATTATTAAGTTTTTAAAAAGTGAGAAAGAAAAAGAAAAAAAAAAAAAGCAATGACCAGAATGGTATGTATAATGTAATTTTTTCTGAATGACATATAAAAAAAAAAACCAAACCTACTGCCGTCGAGTCGATTCTGACTCATAGTGACCCTTCAAGAAAGAGTAGAACTGTCCCATAGGGTCTCCAAGGCTGTAAACCTTTACAGAAACAGGTGCCACATCTTTCTCCCACGGAGCAGCTGGTGGATTTGAATTGCTGACTTTTTGGTTAGCAGCTGATCGCTTTAACCACTGCACCGCCAGGGCTCCTTGAATGACATATATGTGTCACACACACATATATATACATATATGTATACACACGTATGTATGTATATGTATACATATACATACATATTGGGTATATGCGTAGTCATTTTGTTGAAAGAAAACACAAAACTTTTAATACTGTGAATTTGAGAGGAGAGGAAATGGAAGTGAGAGAAAGGCTTGAGAATTTTATTTGCCATTTTTCACTGAGTCTAAATTTCTACAAATACAAGGATCATCTAGACAGAATATTATGGCCCTTTTGTTTCTTTTTGGTACTTCTCTATATTTAAAATAAAGGAACAGAAAAAAATTAGAATAAGTTGTTGTTGTTAGGTGCTATCAAGTTGCTTCTGACTCATACCAACCCTGCGTACAACAGAACAAAACACTGCCCAGTCCTTGCCATCCTCATAATCGTTGTTATGCTTGAGCCCATTGTTGCAGCCACTGTGTCAATCCATCTCGTTGAGGGTCTTCCTCTTTTTCACTGACTCTCTACTCTACCAAGCAAGATGTACTTCTCTAGGGACTGGTCCTTCCTGATAACATGTCCAAAGTATGTGAGACTAAGTCTTGCCATCCTTGCTTCTAATGAGCATTCTGGCTGTAGTTCTTCCAAGACAGATATGTTCATTCTTCTGGCAGTCCATGTATATTCAATATTCTTTGCCAACACCATAATTCAAAGGCATCAATTCTTCTTCAGTCTTCTTTATTCGTTGTCTAGCTTTCACATGCATCTGAGGCAACTGAAAACACCATGGCTTCGGTTAGGCACACCCTAGTCCTCAAAGTTACATCTTTGCTTTTTAACACTTTAAAGAGTTCTTTTGCAGCAGATTTGCCCAACACAATGGGTTAATAAGTTAATACATAATAATTACCATATTAAAAGCTTGCTTTCATGAGAAAATTTTCTTTATTAAGTCTTTAGTGTTATTGCCTAATTCTTTTATATAAACTAAGTTCTTTTGTATATAAACCCATTGCCGTCGAGTAGATTCCGACTCATAGTGACCCTATAGGACAGAGTAGAACTGCCCCACATGGTTTCCAAGGAGCAGCTGGTGGATTCGAACTTCTGACTTTTTGGTTAGCAGCTGAGCTCTTAACCACTATGCCACCAGGGCTCCTTCTTTTGTATATAATCCCAAATATATCTGTTAGTCTGGGTTCACATCAATTCTGGCATGACCAAGCTCCCTACTCACTGCTATTAAACAATACAGCCTAGCATTTGGTTATGGAACATGTGGATTAGTCTTATCTAGGTTTATCAAAGCTTAGATAAGAATCTTATCACTTGTGGAGGCTTTAAGATATAGGCACTGTCTCAATCTGCAAATGAATCCCTGTAACACTCATACTCAGTCCTCTGTGCTTTTACACATCCTGTTTCCTCAGCCTGAAATGGTCTTTCCCTTTGGTTTAGAGTAAGCTATAATCAGCTCTTCTAATATGAAGTCCTCCTCTAGTCTAGAACAAGGTTGGGAAACTTTTTCTGTAAAGGGCCAGAGAGTACATATTTTAGACTTCACATGCCACATACTGTCTGTCACATATTCTTCTTTGTTTAGTTTACAACCCTTTAAAAGTGTAAAAACCATTCTTAGCTCACATTGGGTTCCCAACCTGAGGGCCATGTCTAAGTTACTGCAAAATTCCAGACATTATCCCATTTCTAGGCTGAATAAATAACGTGTCACACACATATGTACCGATATTTTTTGAAAAGCTATAGATGCTTCTGGGATTAGCACAAAACAAATTATTTTTAAAAGCATTATTAAATTCATATTAACTTCCTGTCCTTATTAATTTTCTCAATCAGTAAATACCAAAATTATGACTGGTATTAGGTGATGTATTCATAAAATACTTTATTATGAAAAAGAAGTCCTCATGCAAGGACTAAGAAAATGTATCTTCCATGAACCCTTTTAAAGGAGTTACTTAAAGTTGTACTTCAGCCAAACAAAAGAAGCTATGGAATCCAGAGGGAATAGATAAAACCCAGAAGAGTAATAATAGAAAGTCCCAGAATGAGAACTATGTAACAGAAACCCTAGGGCATTGATAGTTCAATGGTAGAATTCTCGCCTTCCATGAAGGAGATCCAGGTTGGATTCCTGGCAAATGCATCTCATGCATAGTCACCATCCATCTGTCAGTGGAGGCCTGTGTTTTGCTATGATGCTGAGCAGGTTTCAGTAGAGCTTCCAGACTAAGACACATTAGGAAGAAAGGCCTGTCCATCTACTTCCAAAAATCAGCCAGTGAAAACCCTGTGGATCACAACAGTCCATATCAATCATGGGGACAGGCAACATTTTGTTCCATTGTGCATAGGCTGTTGGGGGCCAACTCAAAGGCAACTAACCACAGGAAAACTAATTTAGATTATTCAGTAACCACTTGCCATCCAGTCAAGTCCAACTCATAGTGACCTCATATGTATCAGAGTAGAACTGAGTCTTATACAGTTTTTAGTGACTGATTTTTCAAAAGTAAACTGCCAGGCCTTTCCTCCAAGGCACCTCTGGGTGGACTCAAACCTCCAACTTTTCAGTGAGCAGTCAAATGCATTAACCATTTATACCACCCAAGGACTGTTCATTAAAGCCACCAACTTGTGGTATTTCTGTTACACGAGCACTAGAAAATTAAGACAGCATCCCAGAATGAGAAAACAGGTTAGTACAGAAAAAACATATTTGAAAAGCAATAGTTGAAACTTGCTAAATCTGATCAAAAATATAAAGTTACAGATTCAAGATGTTCATGAAACCCAAACAATGTAAATTTATAAACAGAAGACAAAAATCCCATCACACACATACACATCCAGATACATCATAATCAAACTGCTGGAAACCAAACATGAAGAAAAGATCTTGAAAATAGCCAGAGAAAAACAGTATATTATATATACAAATAATGATTCAAATAACTCTAAATTTATCATAATAAACCATGGAAGTCAGAAGACAGTGGAACATGTTTGAAGTGCTGGGGAAAAACAAACAAGCAAAAAACCTGTCAACCCAGAATTCTATATTCAGAGAATATATTTTTCAAGAATGAATATGTTATAAAGACATTTTCAGGTGAAGAAAAACTAAAAGAATTCATTGTGAGGAGACCTACTCTAAAATAAACATTAAAAGAAGTCCTTTAGCTAAGTAGAAATGATGCCAGAGGGAAATGAATGAAGGAAGAGCAACAGAAATGGTAAATTTTTGAGTAAATGTAATAGACTATTTTTCTCCTCTCAAATTCTTTAAAATAGGTATGCTGATTAAAACAAAAAATGATAACATTGCCTGAAGACATTTCAATGTATGTAGATGTAATACAGAGCCCTGGTGGCAGAGTGGTTAAGAGTTCAGGCTGCTAGCCAAAGGGTCGGCGGTTCAAATCCACCAGCCATTCCTTGGAAACCCTATGGGGCAGTTCTACTTGTCCTGCAGGGTCACTATGAGTCAGAATTGACTCGATGGCACACAACAAAAACAACAAGATGTAATACATAAAACAACTATAACATGAAGGGGGAAGGCAAAGGATCTTATACAATTGTACAGCTCTAATGCTTTACTGGAAATGGTAAAATGCTCGCTCTAAATAGACTGTGAACAGGTATGTGTATTGTAATTCCTAGAGAGACCACTAAAGAGCAATGCAAAAACAGTAGGCAAAAAGTCAATAGATAAATTTAGATGGAATACTAAAAACATTCATATAATTCAAAAGAAGCAAGGAATAGAGGAATAGAGAAGCACAAAACAGAAAGGGACAAACACAAAGCAAATAAAAACAAATACAAAAAATTATAGCCCTAAATCAAACCATATCAGTAAGTACATTAAATGTCAAAGTCTAAACATGCCAATTAAGACAAATGTTGTTAGACTAGATAAAATAACAAATCCAACTACATGCTGTCTACAAGAAACCCATTTAAATATAATGATATAAGTAGATTAAAAGTAAAACAATGGAAAAAGACATACTATGCAACACTAAGGAAAAGAAAACTTGAATGTCCGTATTAAAAATAGAGAAAGTAGACTTCGAAACAAGGACATTTATCAGGAATAAAAAGGAGAATTATATTATGGTAAACAGGTCAATTCACAAAAAAGATATAACAATAGTACATGTGTGTGCACCTAACAACAAAGTTCCAAAAAGAAATGAAGCCCAAACTGATAAAAACAAAAGGGGAAATAACCAAATCCACAATTATTCTTGAAGACTTTAACATTTCTCTTTCAGTAATCAATAGAAAAAGTAGACAGAAAATCAGCAAAGATATAGAGACCTAAACAACACTATCGACATGACCTAATTGACACAGAACACTGCAGGCAGAAATAGCAGTATGCACATTCTTTAAAAATGCACATAAAACATTCGACAAGATAGACCATATTTTGGGCCATAACACAAACCTGAATAAATTTTAGAAGAACTGAAATCATACAAAGCTTGTTCTCCAGCCATAGTGCAATTATTGGAAATCAATAACAGAAAGATATTTAAAAATTTCCCCAAATATTTGGAAATTAAACACACTTGTAAATAATTTATAAGGATGAAGTCACCAGAGAAAGTAGCAAATACATTGAAAATTAACATAGAACATATCAAAATTTGTGGGATGCAGCCAAAGTACTTTGAGGGAAACTGATAGCATTAAATACTTTTATTACAACTAAAGACACGTTTTAAATCAATAATCTAAGCTTTCATCTTATAGCATATTTTTATGCAACATGTAAGAAAAATTGGCATAGTGGTGCTTATGAAAATACCTTATCAGGGGAGAGCATGGTTGGCAAACAAACATAGAAGTCATGCATTATTTGTGTAAAATATGTTACTATAAAAAGAGAAGTAAGTAAAACTCAAAACTAGCAGAAAGAAAAAAACAATAAAAATAAGAGTGGAAAGGAATGAAATAGTAACAAAAAACAGAGAAAAATCAATGAAACTAAAAGCTAGCTCTTTGAAAATATCAATAAAATTGATAAACCTTTAATAACCTGATAAAGAAAAAAAGGGTATGACATAAGGTACCAAAATCAAGAATGAAAGAAGAATCACTACAAACCATACAGACACTAAAAGAATAATAAGAGAATATTATGAACGGTTTAATGTCCATAAATTTAAGAACTTACATAAAATGGAACAATTCCTTGAAAGACACAGAATACCAAAAATCACTCAAGAAAAATTGGACAACAGGAATAGACTTATATCTATTAAAGAATTTGAATGTGTAGTTTCAAACCTTCCAACAAAAAAAAACCTGACCCAGTTGATTTCACTGGTGAAACCAATTCTACATCTGTGAACATTTAAGAAAGAAATAATACAAATTCTACACAGTATCTTCCAGAAAACAGAAGAGGAGAAATCACTCGACTCATCTTATGAAACCAGCATCACCATGATACCAAAAAAAAAGACATTACAAGAAATAAAAGATACAGAGATGAAAATTCACATGACAAATTACTTTTTAAAAGATTTCAACTTCACTAAAACCCATAAAAAATGAAAATTAAAATGAATTACCAATTTACATGCTTCAGACTGGCAAAAATTAAAATGTCCAACAAAACTGATTGTTGACAAGGATGAGGAGCAATAGGAACTCTGATGCACTGCTAGTAGGAATGTAAACTGGTACAACCACTTTGGAGAGCAATTTGCCATGTTCTAGTAAAGTTAAATATAGGAATTCTCTATAATTTAGAAATTCCACTTTGAGGATTATACTCCAGAGAAGCTTTATCACATGTGTAACAAGAGAAAAGAACAAGAATTTTGATTGAAATGTTGCTTGCAGTAACAGTAAATCAGAAATTAACTAAATGACCATCAATGAGAATTGATCAATAATTTAAAGAGAATGAATCAAGTCTACATGTATTAGCAGAGATAAATTTCAAAACCTAATATGACGTGAAAAAAAGTGAGTTGCAGAATGATACATGCAATATGATACTATTTACGTGAAGTGTTAAAAATACAAAATAATGGTATATGTTTATTATGGAAATGTTATATAATATCACATATTTATATAATATGCTATAGAAAGTATAATATACTTATATACTATCTATAGTATAATATATATTATTCTATCTATCATCTATAATGAGTAAAAAAAAAAAATGAAGGGAAGTGATAAATATCAAATTCAGGATAGTGGATGCCTCTGTGTTGGGATAGAGGGTGATGCGATTAGAGAGGAATACCCCCCATGGGCTTTAACTGTATCTGTAATGTTTTGTTTCTTAAAAAAAATGATCTGAAGCAAATATGTCTATATGTAAAGGTTTAAAAATCTTAACAAAGTTAGTTATTGGTGGGTACATGGGTATAATATTATTCTGTATATATTTTGCATAGTTTTTTTTTCTAATTATAATACTAAAAAGAAAAAAGTTTCAACATACTTTTTTTTAGCAAAAGAAAGTTTGCCTCTGGAGAGGTACTGGGGGTAGGTGGCGGTTGGAGAAGGGGAAGGAGACTATTGCTTTCCATCATAATCTCCTCTCTACTACTTGAATTGTTACTTTGTTGAATTATAACTATGGGAAAAATATTATTTTTTATTTGCTTTCATTAAAGTGATCTTATGCTAGGAGAGTTGAGGACTACTTCATAGACTAAATTCTCTGATGGCTTGACTTCATTTGATCTTGTTTTCAAGGTGCAGCACTCAGCACGATATTTACTGTTGTATTTTATTTCCTAAAGACTACGGTATAGTACACTCCAATCACTCAGCTTTCTAATCTTCAGCCATAAATATACTCCATAACCTTGGACAAATCATTTAATTTCATGGTACTTCAGTTTCCTTGTTTTTCAAATGTCGGTAATAATAACCGCAGTCTTGCTCTGACCAGGATCACAACAAAGGGTACTGGACAGAGCTGGAAAAAATGTAGAACAAAATTCTAACTCACAGGCTAGTTCCGGCAAGATGGCGCTCTAGGCAGAAGCACCACGCTGTCCCTCCACAGCAAAGATCCGAAAAACTAAGCCAAACAGAGAATGCAACAATCCTGAAACCCTAGAACATCAAATGAAGAGATAAAGAACTCAGCAGAGCACCAAATGGAGTGAGAATACTGAAAGAGAACAGAGAGCGAGGAGAGATTCATGCAGACGTCCCCTACCAGCTAACGCAGCGCAGATGCACTATCTTGGACTCCTATCAGAGACCTACAAACGGGGGTACAAGAAAGCAGCCTCATGGAGTGTCCAGTGGGAGACAAAACAGCTGGTAATTTGCGATGTGCGCTTTCCCACCCCCCACCCCTCTTCGCCCCAGCTCAGGCTCCTCTGCTTCCCGCGGCCACAGTCTCTTGACTGGGAAGCACCGGCTGCTTGGATTCCACACACCCAAGCGGGAGGCTCTCTGGGTGCCATTTGTTGGCTGCTAGTGTTTTTTTTTTTTTTTCTGCTTCTTTTGATTTCTCACTTGCCTCTCACCGCCTCCCCCTCCTTTTGCTCGAGTGCCTGGCTCTGAGCGCCATCTTTGCTTCTTCCTGCGGGGCTGCAGGGCTCCATTTGACTGTGCAGCTGCTTTCCGGTCTGGGCTGCTGCGCTGGTGGGATCCCGGGGCTTTTGTTCGTTTGTTCCTCTACTTCCCGTGGCCACGGTCTCTTGACCGGGAGGCGCCGGCTGCTTGGATTCCACA
>NW_004443943.1:25531150-25563709 GCF_000243295.1 Trichechus manatus latirostris
GTCACTGAACTGTGTATGTAGAAATTTTTGAAACGGTGTATCTTTGGCTATGTATATTTTCACAAAAAAAAAAAGGTTGAGAATTTAGAGGGTTAATATGTTGTGGGGTTGTTAACCAATGTTATAAAACAACATGTGTACTACTGTTTCATGAGAAACTACTTGTTCTGTAAGCCTTCACCTGAAGTACAATAAAATATTAAAAAAAAAAAAATTTCTAACTCACAGAAAAAGACCAGACTTACTGTTCTGACAGTGACTGGAGAAACCCCGAGAATATGGCCCCCAGGCATCCTTTTAGCTCAGTAATGAAGTCACTCCCAAGATTCACCGTTCAGCCAAAGATTAGACAGCTCCACAAACAAAACGAGACTAATGGGGCACAGTAGTCCAGGACCAAGGACTAGAAGGCAGGATAGGACAGGAAAGCTGGTAATAGGGAACCCAAGGTTGAGAAGGGACAGTGTTGACATGTCATGAAGTTGATAACCATTGTCATAAAACAATATGTGTACTGTTTAATGAGAAACTATTTGTTCTGTAAACCTTCATCTAAAGTACAGTATAAATAAATAAATAAATATTAACATCAGTCTTGCCTACTTCCTGAGGCTATTTTAAGTTTCAAATGGAAAAATAGATAACAATTTTCTTAGAAAGGATGAAGCAGACACAAACTAAAGAAATGTAAGAGACCACTGGAAGACTAGGGAGAATTCTCAAGAGATCGTATCATCACCTAAGTATCCACAGTCCATCCTTTTCCAGAACATGTCAGTGACCATAATAAAAATCTTATTTCCATATATGTGCTTGAAGCCTCTGAAATGAATATGATTTATTGTTCTGATGAGGTCAAGGGGAAGGTGGGGGTTATGATATTTTGGTTAGGATACTGGCTTCTTTAGTCATAGTCAAAAGATATTTTTTAGAGAAGAAATGTCTTAAGATGCCATGATGATAAACTAACCAGTTTTTTGGCAAAGGTTCCATTGAGCCAGTGATAAATCTCACTGTATGGTAGTAAGTAGTACAACACTTCTTATTTGACTTAAAACAATTTTGGCTCTAGGATAGACCTAGCTCTCCCATGAGTGAGGGGTATGGGACTAAATAATGCAGGGAAGAGAAATTATTATACAGGGATGGGGGTACCTCTGCGAAGATTGTGATTCTGATGAGGAACTACAGAGAACTGGCCCAAGGAAGGAGGGAGAAGGTTAAGGAAAGAGGTCACCAAATAACTTGTTGGTGCTGAATTAGTCACTTGGTGTCTTAGTCATCTAGTGCTACTGTAACAGAAATACCACAAGTGGATGGTTTTAATGAAGAGAAGTTTATATTTCCTCACAGTCGAAGTACGCTAAAAGTCCAAATTCAGGGTATCAGCTCCAGGGGAAGGCTTTTTCTCTCTGTCGGCCTTCTCATCAATGTTCCCCGGGAGTCGGAGCTTCTTGGCGCAGGCACCCCAGTCCAAAGCATGCGCTCTGCTCCTGGCGCTGCTTTCTTGATGGTATGAGGTCCCCCTGTCTCACTGCTCACTTCTGTCTTTTATATCTCAAGAGATTGCCTCAGGACACAATCCAGTCTTGTAGATCAGGTCCTGCCTTACTAACACAACTGCCACCCATCCTCCCTCATTAACATCATAGAGACAGGTTTACAACATACGGGAAAATCACATAGTACCAGGAATCATGGCCCAGACAAACTGATATACACATTTTTTGGGGGACATAATTCAAACCACGACACCTGGGTACTGAATGTAATCAAAGATGAGATATGGTCCTTGCTTTCAAGGAATTTATAGACTGAGTCATAGTAACTTGGACACAACCCACTGATTATCAACATGGGATGCAATAATGAGGCAGAAACATATGCACTAGGTATATTGGTCACATACAAAATCCATGCTTTTTTGTTATATTATTTTTCTTTTAGATGTGAAGAGAATGCTGTTGCTAAACTTGAAAAAGTCTTTGTCCAGAAAAGGCATGGAGAAGTCCCTTTGTTGAAACCACTGAAATAGGGATAGAGCATATACTTGGTGATTTATATCTCAAAGTGTCCAGCAGTCAAAGTGGCCTTTCAGAGTTAAAGGAACCCCCTAATTTATAACTTTGTTGTGTTCCAAAGACTTGCTTTTCAGTCAGCTGTTGGAAACTTGGTACATATTTTCACATAGAAGCAAAGTCACAAATGGGGGTTAATTCTTCAGATCAGCCAAGAAAGTTTATACAAACCAATTCTGAATAAGAAACTATACTACTAATGGTATTGTAGACTCTGATCCATAGGCGTAGGTAATTGTGTGTGTGTGTGTGTGTGTGTGTGTGTGTGTGTTGCAGCCATGAAAATGCACATCTCAGATTTCCTGCTACCCAATCACAACCAAACCCACTGCCATTGAGTCAATTCTGACTCATAGTGATCCTATAGGACAGAGTAGAACCGCTCCATAGGGTTTCCAAGACTGTAATCTTTATGGCAGCAGATTGCCACATCTTTCTCCTGCATCTGCTGCTACAGGGAGCACAGATGACTAATGGTTCCAGCTGGTGCCCTCTGGATCCACCACTGCGTTCCTACTGAGGCCACACTCCCCATAGGCTGCTCTAAGTCTATAACTGAGCACTGTGGCTAATGATAGTAAAGGTGGACCCATTCCAAAAAGCTGTAGGATTTCTCCTACAGGTAACTTTGGCATGAAGACTCCCCATCAGCCTGACTGGACCATTTTTTGGAACTGTGCTGTAGTCTGAGAATCCTCCTACCCTATCTTCCTTCTTTCCCTCTCTCCACAGGTATTAGGCTGGGTTGAAGGCTTTCTTTGTCTTTGCCAGCTCTCCAGTCCTCTTCCCCATCCCCATAAATTTCTAACACATCTAATCCCATCTTAGTGTCTGCTTCTTGGCAGACTCAAACTACTGCAAGTGATACTGGGAGTGGTCCAAGAAAAACAATCATTAAGATGGGGATTTGGGACTGGCTCATTCACCACCTGGCGGGTAAAGATGATGCCATTCTGAGTGGTACGTGGGGCATAGATAATCTGTGGCAAAAGGTGATGACCTAATTACTAAAGATTTCACTAGTCATGACCTGAGAAAATATCCAGGTAGACAGATACAGCTGCAGTCATTCAGAGATTTAAAAGATAAGAGGAAAAAATGCCTACAAAGAGAGTAGCATTGCAGGTTACTGCTAAATTGTATTGTGAACCTGAAGAAATAATTGTTTGTGTGTGTTTTCATTATTTCTCTATAATGAAAAACCAAGGGCATTTAGTAAATGGTTAATGGCAAAGTGCGAGAACCAAAGGGCTTCTCTGGTAGTTTATAAAGGAGCCCTTATTTCTGTGGTGGAAGAGCAGACACAGCTAAGCAAAATACTGAAGATTTGATAGAGTTGCAGAGCTTCAGAGACATTTGAATGCTTAATAAAGGCAGGTCTGTTATGCTAATATCAGGCCTCTGGTTGGAAAAATCTGGGTGCCCCCCCATGTTGCCTTTCAAGGCCTTCCTGAGGCCACAGAGCTTACCTCTTATATCTAGTAAGAGGTAGCACTTGCCCTAGAAAACAATGCAAAGGTTTCTCCCCTGCAAGGCAGCAGGTGCCCTCTCAGGGGCTTCCCCCACTTCCTCTCCTGGCTGCCAGGCTGAAAACTAGGGTTAAAGCTTAACGTAACCCAGCTAAGGAAATGCTGGGGTAGACAAGGGGGAATAAGAAGAGACTATACAGTCAAGGAGTTGTTAGCTAGCAAGTACCAAAGGCCAGGGAAGTACCCTTGAGATTGGATTTTGAGGGTTCTTGATCAAGGAGGCTAGAATGTAAGACTGGATAATCAAGAATGCATTGACTTGAGGACAAATTCCTGAGGCATGAGATTTAATACCCTGGCAAGGATCCCAGGGCATGGGGCAAACTTGCTGCTAGGATGACTTTTAGAAACCTGGTGTCTTAGTCATCTAGTGCTGCTATAACAGAAATACCACAAGTGGATGGCTTTAACAATCAGAAGTTTATTCTCTCACAGTCTAGTAGGCTAGAAGTCCAAATTCAGGGCATCAGCTCCAGGGGAAGCTTTCTCTGTTGACTCTGGAGGAAGGTCCTTGTCATCAATCTCCCCCTGGACTAGGAGCTTCTCTGTGCAGGAACCCCAGGTACAAAGGATGCACTCTGCTCCCAGCGCTGCTTTCTTGGTGGTGTGAGGTCCCCCTATCTCTCTGCTCACTTCTCTCCTTTATATCTCAAAAGAGACTGGCTCAAAACACAATCCAATCTTGTAGATTGAGTCCTGCCTTATTAACATAACTGCTGCCTATCCCACCTCATTACCATCATAGAGGTAGGGTTTACAAGACATAGGAAAATCACATCAGATGACAAAATGGTGGACAATCACACACACTGGGAATCACAGCCTAGCCAAACTGATACACATATCTTTGGGGGACACAATTCAATCCATGACACCTGAGAAAAGTAACGGCCATGATGAGCAAAGTAGAAATGTTTGATTTGCCTAACGGTAGAGGGAGGGATAAGGAGATTGAAAGAAGTGGGCATGCGAGAATGGATATATTAAAAAGGCCAGAAGAGCCACCAGAGGATTATGTTCCAGGGAAGGACTCAAAGGATGCCATTCACCAAGGACATTAGGAATGCGCTAGAGAAGGGGCACAGCATAACTAAAAAGTTCAATGGTGGCTCTTTTCTACAGTCCAGGGCTGATGATAAGAAAGTCACAGTCTTGGGCTTGTCAATAACCCTGAGGTTGAGGGGACCAAAGTAATAGAGCCCAGGTGGTGGTATTTAACTGCCAGAAGCCAAGAGGTTGCAATGATCATAATGACCAGCAAGGTCCGAGGGGCATGCAAAGGGGCTTGACACACAGGGAATTGTGGCGATGGTTAATAGAGCATGACATCCCTAGGGGAAAAAATAGATAGGCAGTCAAAAACAGTGTTACTATACATCTACAAACACAAAGGGATGAAAATGGAGGAACAGGAGGCTGAGGATTGTTGCCTCAATGAAAAGTCCCCACCCCTTGCTAGTTCCTGGATCTGAGCCAATTTTCAGATCCAGAACCTATTAACTGAAGTGGTAGCAAGGTCTTTAGGAGAAAGATCCTGCAACACTATAACTTTATATACTCTGATGATTCCCCAGTCCTTCCCCCAAAAAGACCTATGGCCACTGACTCAGGTGACTGTACACTGGAGAAAGGGGAACATCTGGACATTTTGAGAGATACTGAGCAGAGGATCTGAGTGGACAGTGATACCTGGAGATCTAACGTGTCAGCATAGCCCTCCTCTTAGAGTGGGAGCTTAGGGAGACCAAGTAATAAATGGAGTCCCAGAATCATGCCTAATCATGCTGACTATTGATTGATTGATTTAATTTATAACAAGAATAGTATGGAAAACAAGGAGAAAGTTTCCATTCCTTGGACATGGCTACACGAAGTAATTTTCCAGGTACAAACTCTAGAGACTAAAATATTAGCAAAAGTGTAGAATACGAGAATTACTGCTAGGATGTTGGAATTCTGTCTAGAAATTTATTAGACATCAGAGGTTTCTAGGAAAGGTGAGAATTGCAAGGACAGTTCTTCCATTTTTAGTTGACCTTTTTATTGGCATATTAGGCTGAAATAAGCTAATGAGGCCAGAAAAGAATTATCATTGGTTAGGGAAGATCTATTTCCTTTTCTTGTGGAGGTCCTTAAATTTAGTGTCACTTGCTCGCCTTTTAAAAGCTTACTTATGGCTCTCTGTTTCCCAGATCCTAGCCAGAGATATATGAACCTCCACCCAGCAGTAAAGGATATTCTATAAATCAGATATATTTAATTCAGTAGGGATATAAGCAAGATTCTATTCCTTTACAGTTTCTTTTTCTACTATGATATTGTCTCCTTATATTTTCCTGGAATTAAAAAAATGAGACTCCATGCTTTTAGTATTTTTTTTTATTGTTGTAGTTAATTGAAGTTTACATTTCAAGTTAGTCTCCCATACAAATGCTTTTAGTATTTTCCATTTCAGATCCTGTGGGTTCATGTAGATATGAGCACTACCTATGCTCCAATTAGTATACCATCAATAGAGGACCACGGGCTGAGTTCTTTCTCTGAGCCAGTCCAAAGAGGTGAATAGGACTTTCTCTTGCATAGTCTTCAATGCAACTTTCCCAGTTATCCTGGTATAAGCACTTTCAAGGATATACAGTAATGACCTCCCTTATAATTGGTAATCCCTTGCTCTAAACCCCAATCTGCATATGAAAATTTCAAAGAATATTTTTAATAATCCTCATAAGATTTTAAAAATCTCTCGGGAAAGAGACATTTTGGCAATGTGCATCAACCACTTTAAAATGCATAAACCATTTGATTAATAAATTACACTTCTAAACATTTTCTCTGAGAAAATATATAGAACTGGATGCAAAGATGTAGGCATAAGAATATCCATCACAGATTTGTTTAATGTCAGAGAGAGAGAAAACCTAAATTTCCAACAATAGGGAAGTGAATGAATCCACAGGATAGAATTCAATAAAGGCACTACAAAATTTTTTCAAAATGAAGAAAAAATATTAATTATTGCTAGAATTATTAAGTGAAAAAATCAGGCTGTAAAAAATATAAATATATAATTTTTTTACATATTGAAATACAGATTGTATACTATAAATATATAATAACATGTAAATACATGATATAAAATATATATAACTTAATAACTAATAAAACTCATTTAGAAATTTGGATCCCCTTTTGGGTAAGCATATATATACATGTATCTTTTATATTTTTATATATCTGTATGTACATCCATACATACATACAAATATACACTGAAGACAGAGAAGATATGAAGGACCAGAAAAGAAAAGTACAAAATAATTGAACATTGCTCAGTACTCCTTGGCAAGGCTAGCATGTTTAAAGGGAAAATTCCTATCTATTCCACATATCAAGCAGTACTGGTGATTCAAAAAAGCATAAGCTAGAGAGACACAGTTGTTGTACACACACACACACCAAAAAATAGCTGACAAGATTGTGTCAGCTCTAACTCTTGCTTCTTGGCACTTGACTATATTGTTAGTGTGTGTTACGCATGTTGTGGGAGAAACCTAAGTCAGCTGCACAATCAGATCAGAACTCTGTTGGAGGCTCTCAAGAGGTTCCCACTAACCCAACCCCCATTCACTCTCTAATTACATCCTTCTTTCCTTTACTCCGTATGACTGGTGGGTGAGGCTTGGGGCTGGGCAGAAGAAAGCAATGGGGGAGATGCTGCAGTTTTAAGTGAAATCAGGTGTTGCCTTCCTTGAACTGAGATCTGGAAAATGTCAGTCCTTAAGTTACAGGTACTAGCACCTGAACACTAAGCCTTCCCCACTGGGCTCAGCCTTGCCTTTCCCTAAAAGAAGTATTTAGGCTTTGCCTTTTACACTGCCCCAATCACCTTCATCTTCCCTTTAGAGTTCATTGAATACAAATCTCCATTTTGCAGATCTTCATCTGACATGATTCTATGCATGTTGGGAATGGGAAAGTTTTTGGTAATAGGATCCACAAGTGTCAAATAAAACATACTGTAGTGTTGTTGGTGACCTAGGCTTCCACCTGTGGACGGTGTGTAAAGATTTCTTGGAGGAGTGGAGACGAGTGATTGGGTCCTGACTCTCTTTTCTGCATATTACAGGCAGAAACACAGCACACAAATTTGATAAAGCCAAAGCATACACTGACTGGAGCTGAGAGAACATACATCAGGTTACCTTTTTTTCTTCTCCTGCTAGGTCATCTGGAACTATTCCAGAGCAGAGTTGCAATTCAGATTGCAGAAACACACATGTGCATATGTACAGCTGATGTTTGATCTTTATTGTGTTTAGCTGATTTGCATAATGTGCTTCAGCATGTTCTGGGATTGAACCAAGGAACAATGGGGAAGGTCTGGCAGTCTCATGTAGGTGTTGGGGGAAATGCCTCCTACTCACCTAAGGGTGTCTGGATGAGATGTGGATCACCAGAAGTATGGGGTCAGTGCCAGTGATTCTCTAGTCTACTCGGGACAAATGCAAATGCAAATGAAGCCCAACACTTCTGAGTTTAGTTGGTGACTAAAGAGCAAATCAACGCAAGAATCTCAGAACTTAAAAGTCTGGAAAAACTAAGCAACTATAGGGAAAGAGCACTAGACTAGAAACTATGATTAAATCTTAACTAAGAATGCTTTTTATCACTCCCTCTCTTGTCGCCTAATACTCTCTCTCAGTAATCTCATCATCCCTATGGCTTTTCCTGCTACCTATATGTGATATTTTAGTCCCAAATTTAAACCCCCAGCCCAGAGTTCTTCTAAGCTCCAGACCAGTCATATCCATCATATCTATCTGAATGGCCAAAGACATTTCAAACTGTACATGTGAAAAATAAACTCATCAACCACACCAATACTGTATTTTTACACAAATAATGCACGTCTTCTACATTTGTTTGCCAACTGCACCCTCCCCCTACAAGGTATTTTCATAAGAACACTATGCTAATTTTTTTCAGAGCAATATGTAAAAAAAAATTAGATAGTGGTGCTTATGAAAATACCTCACAGGGGGAGGGCACTATTGGCAAACAAACGTAGAAGGTGTGTGTTATTTGCGTAAAAATATAGTGAACCTATTTCCTTAATTATATTCCTAGATTTGATGAACGACAGCAGCATTTTTCAGTCACCCTGGAAATTATCCTAGGTTCCTCCTTCTCCGTCACCTATCACAATCAAAACTGGTCATCCAGGCCATCTTTAAGACCTTTCCCAGATTTGCCCTTCTTCAGTCCCACCATCACTACTCTAATTCAGGCCACTATCTCACTCATCTGAATAACCTCCATGCCCTCTCAGTTTAGCACTCTTTAATCCTTTCTCCATACTGCACGTACTCCATACTCCACAAAGCTCCTGCGGAGCTTTCTAAAAAGGATATATACACATCACCTATGTAGTATTCTTGCCAAACATATTTAAACAGAATCTAACCATAAGGGAACAATCAGACAAATCCAGATTCAGGTACATTCTACAAGAAAACTGGTCTAGACTCTTGAAAAATGTCATTGTCACAAAAGACAGACTGTAACTGGGGGGACTCTTCTACATTAAAGAAGACTAAAGAGGCAAGAAATCTAAATGTAAGCATAATCCTTTGGATCCACAATTAAAGGGCGGAGATGGGAATAGCTACTACGGACATTATTGGGATAATTGGGAAAATTAGGAAATAAACTTTGTATTAAATTATATAGAATTAAATTTTTTAGGTGTGATAACGGTATTGTGGTTGAGCAGAAGAAAGTTCTTGCTAAGGTATTTAGGGTGAAATGTCATGATGTTGGCAACTTATTCTCCAAATGATTCACCAAAATACTATGTAGCTAAACAAGCTATATATAGTGAGAAAACAAATGTGGAAAAATGAAAACAAGTGATGAATCTAGTCTTTCAACTTGCCTTTAGGTTAACATTTTTCAATAAAAAGTTGCCGAGGGAAAAAAGCTTGGGGGTGTGGGCAGAAAGAATAGTTAGTCACCACTGCTAAACTGTTCTTCTTCCAGTAGACATTTTCCTTGTTACAAAAACAACCTGAGTTTGTTTCTTTTTATTTATTTTTATTGTTGTTGAATATATACACAGCAAAACATAATAATTTCTATGTGTATAGTACAATGACATTGATTACCGTATTTTAAAGCAAATAATGAGCACCTTCTACGTTTGATTGCCAACCGTGCCCTACCCCTGTAAGGTCATAAGCACTGCTATGCCAATTTTTTTTTTTTTTCATGTTGCTGTAAAAAAAAAAGTTAGCATAATGCACTTAAGAAAATACCGCGAGTGGGGAGGACAAGGTTGGCAAACAAAAGTAGAAGGTGCATGTTATTTACATAAAAACAGGTACATTCTTCAAACTGTGCAGCCATTCTCACACTCCTTTTCCAATTTGTACCTCCACTACTGACATAAACTCATTCACCCCTAAGCTTCCTATCTAAACTTTCAAGTTGCTGTTAACAATTTGATCCCATATAGTAAGTTTTTTAAAAGAGCACAAAGCTCATGATGAACATTCTTTACTAGTTAAACTAGACTGTTGTTTAGTTTAAAGAAGGTTTCAGGGGATATTTTTGCTTCCTGGTTTGAGGATTAAAGATTATCTCAGGGCAGTAGTCTCAGGAGTTCATCCAGCCTCACTGGCTCCAGAAAGTCTGAATCCGATAAGAACTGAAATTCTGTTCCCCATTTTTCCCTTTTTTGATCAAGATTCTTCTATGGAATCTTTGGTCAAAACATTCAGTAACGGTAGCAGGGTACCTTTCATTTCTTCTGGTCTGGCAAAGGAGGCAGTTGTTTGTGGAGGCAATCATCCACACCTTCCATTTCCTCCTCCTATTCCTGACTCTTCTTTGATGCCGCATCTTCACAGTTCATTGGACTACTGCTGATATTCGATGGGGGCAAGAGAGATCACAAAGAGCATGATACAAATACAAGGGTATGCGCACTCTAAAGGTGCATTTTGGTTCGTTATGTCCAGAACCGGACCAGATATGTCATAAGTCATGTGATTATAGTGCTGCTGGTGCATTCATTCTTATGTAGTCAATGAGAGAAGTGAATGTGAAGATACACCTGATCGGTCGGAAATGAAAAGGAAGATATAATTGTTATCTTATATAGAATTTATAAAATGTATGTTTTATTTCTTTGAGGCATTGTTGAACACTCATATTCGGAGATATGTACATAATTGATGTAACAATAGCACCACTTCTCGACGAGCAAGTTGATCTTGCGAGTCATAACAATATCAATCAATTTTTTAAAGAAAGTCAGCCTGAAGTGAGATGGAAAATAAAATACATTTATATAACTTTTATTATCTAAATATTCATTTATTTCCTTGAGGAATTGTTCCATTTCCTTACACAGAGATACACAAATATTCTGATAAAATATAAATGTAATGTTCTGATACACGCCCTTTGTTGCTTTCTTGGAAGATGAATTCAGAAACACACTCATTGTTGCAAAACAGAAACATATTTTGCACAATAAATAAATATTGAATTTTGTGCCCTCTTAATGTGCCTAATACCTCATTTATTAGCATATATAGAGTAATATCAAGTACTGTATCATGCACAACAGACAATACAAAATGAAACTCACTTCATACATAAAACTTTTCATGTTAGATAAATATTAATATTTCTAGTACTTTTGGACATTTGCTATGTTAGTATTATATTAAATTATTACCCATGTTTTTGTTAGGTGCCATAGAGTCAGTTCCAACTCATACCGATCCTACCTACAACATGAAAAAACACTGTCCGGTCCTGTGCCATCCTCACAATCATTGTTATGATTAAGCCCATTTTTGCAGCCATTGTGTCAATCCATCTTGTTGAGGGTCTCCCTCTACTTTGTTGACCCTCTAATTTACCAAGCATGATGTCCTTCTCCAGGGACTGATCCCTCCTGATACTGTGTCCAAAGTGTGTGAGAAGAAGTCTTTATATCCTCGCTTCCAAACAGAATTCCGGCTGTACTTTTTCCAAGACAGATTTTTTCATTCTTCTGGCAGTCCATGGTATGTTCAATATTCTTCACCAACACCATAATTCAAAGGCATCAATTCTTCTTCCATCTTCCTTATTCACTGTCTAGTTTTCACATGCACATGAGGCGATTGAAAATACCATGGCTTGGGTCAGGCACACCTTAGTCCTCAAAGTGACATCTTTGCTTTTTAACACTTTAAAGAGGTCGTTTGGAACATATTTGCCCAATGCAATATGTCGTTTGATTTCTTGACTGCTGCTTCCATGGGTGTTGATTGTGGATCCAAGTAAAATGAAACCTTTGACAACTACAGTATTTTCACCGTTTATCATAATGTTGTTTATTGGTCCAGTTGTGAAGATTTTTGTTTTCTTTATGCTGAGGTGCAATCCATACTGAAGGCTGTAGTCTTTGATCTTCATCAGTAAGTGCTTCAAGTCCTCTACACTTTCAGCAAGCAAGGTTATGTCATTTGCATATTGCAGGTTATTAATGAGTCTTTCTCCAATCCTGATGCTGCCTTCTTTTTCATAGCGTCCAGCTTCTCAGATTATTTGCTCAGCATATAGACTGATTAAGTATGGTGAAAGGATATAACCCTGATACCCATTTCCTGACTTTAAACCACACAGTATCCCCTGGTTCTGTTAGAGCGACTGCCTCTTTTTTAACGTACAGCTTCCTCATGAGCACAATTAACTGCTCTGTAATTCCCATTCTTTGCAAGGTTATCCATAATTTGTTATGATCCACGCAGTCGAATGCCTTTGAATAGTCAATAAAACACAGGTAAACATATTTCTGGTATTCTCTGCTTTCAGCCAGGATCCATCTGACATCAGCAATGACATCCCCAGTGCCACGTCCTCTTCTGAATTCAGCTTGAATTTCTGGCAGTTCCCTGTTGATGTACTGCTGCAACTGCTCTTCAATGATTTTTGGCAGAATTTTGCTTGTATGTGATATTAATGATATTGTTCAATAATTTCCGCATTCTGTTGGATCACCTTTCTTTGGAATGGGCACAAATGTGGATCTCTTCCAGTCACTTAGCCAGGGAGCTGTCCTCCAAATTTCTTGGCATAGACAAATGAGCACCTCTAGCACTGCATCCGTTTGGTGAAACATCTCAATTGGTATTCCATCAATTCCTGGAGACTTGTTTTTCGTCATTGAGTTGGGTGCAGCTTGGACTTCTTCTTTTAGTACCATCCGCTCTTGATCATATGCTGCCTCCTGAAATGGTTGAACTTTGACCAGTTCTTTTTGGTACAGTGACTCTGTGTATTTCTTACATCTTATTCATGCTCCTGCTTCGTTCAATATTTTCCCGATAGAATTCTTCAATATTGCAACTCTAGGCTTGAATTTTTTTCTTCAGTTCTTTCAGCTTGAGAAATGCAGAGCATGTTCTTCCCCTTTGATTTTCTAACTTCAGGTCTTTGCACATTTCATTACAGTACTTTACTTTGTCTTCTCAAATCACCCTTTGAAATCTTCTGTTCAGCTCTTTCGCTTTAGCTACTCGACATTCAAGAACAACTTTCAGAGTGTCTTCTGACATCCATTTTGGTCTTTCCTTTCTTTTAAATGACCTGTTTCTTGCTTCATGTATGATGTCCTTGATGTCATTCCACAGCTTGTCTGGTCTTCGGTCATTAGTGTTCAATCTATCAAATCTATTCCTAAGATGGTCTCTAAATTCCAGTGGGATTATACTCAAGGTCCTACTTTGGCTCTTGTGGACTTGCTCTAATTTTCTTCAGTTTCAACTTGAATTTGCATATGAGCAACTGGTGGTTGGTCTATTCTGCAGTCAGCCCCTGGCCTTGTTTCTGACTGATGATATTGAGCTTCTCTGTTGTCTCTTTCCACAGATGTAGTTGATTTGATTCCTGTGTATTCCATCTGGTGAGGTCAACCTGTATAGTTACCATTTATGTTGTTGAAAAAACATATTTGCAATGAAGAAGTTGTTGGTCTTGCCAAATCTATCATGTGATCTCTGACGTTGTTGCTATCACCAAGGCCATATTTTCCACTACGAGTCCTTCTTCTTTGTTTCTAACTTTCACATTCCAATCAGCAGTATTGATCAATGCATCTTGATTGCATGTTTGATCAATTTCAGACTGCAGAAGTTGGTAAAAATCTTCAATTTCTTCATCTTTGGCCTTTGGGGTTGGTGCATAAGTTTGAATAATAGTCATATTAACTGGTCTTCATTGTATGCATGTGGATATCATACTGTTATGGACAGCATTGTACTTCAGGACAGATCAAAAATGCTATTTTGACAACAAATGAGACGCCATTCCTCTTCAATTTGTCATTCCCAGCATAGAAGACTGTATGATTGTCCACTTCAAAATGGCTCATATCAGTCCATTTCACCTCAAACTAATGCCTAGGATATTGGTCTTTATGTGGTCCATTTCATTTTTGATGACTTCCAATTTTCCTAGATTCATACTCATACATTCAATGTTATTATTAATAGATGTTTGCAGCAGTTTCTTCTTATTTTGAGTCACGCCACATCAGCAAATGAAGGTCCTGAAAGCTTGACTCCATCCACGTCATTAAGGTTGACTCTCCTGTTAGGAGGCAGCTCTTCCCCAGTCATATTTTGAGTGCCTTCTAACCTGAGGGGCTCATTTTCTGCCAATACATCAGACAATGTTCTGCTGCTATTCATAAGGTTTTCACTGGCCAATTTCTTCAGAAGTCGACCACCAGGTCCTTCTTCCTAGTCTATCTTAGTCTGGAAGTTCCATATGTATACCAAACATATTTTAATGTTAATGTTATAAATATTATTGTTTACAAAACTTCAGACATAACTCTGTGCATAAATGCTATACAATTAAAAAATAACTTGATTAAATTCATTGCATTGGTTGACTTATTCAAGTTCCCTCACTTTTCCTTGTCATCTGGGACTGGAGTTTCCATTGGTTGTTTACCAGGACATGCGCAGGAGCACACCCTTGTGTTTGTACCATGGCAAAGAGCATTGCTGGCCCTCCTGGCTGGAGTTGCTGGGGCAGCAGACGTGGATGTATAAGACAGTCTCTCAAAATGGATTGGAGACGTATTATCTATCAGTATAATCCATCCTTGCCCAGTAACTACTCATGTTAGATCCAGTTGCATATTGGATGAATGTAGCAAGAGTTACACGCGACAGCCCGCCCCTACCTCTTGATTATTAGAAAGAAATAGTATACTTGCAAGAGACCCACCACGATAAGGAGTTTCAATGACATGGGAGGAGACTGTAGGAGACAGATGTCAATGAAGGTGCTGAAGTGGTAGGGGCCTCATAGCTTAAACAACCTTGCACTTGGGTGCCCTTGTAACCCTTTTTGAGCTGTATTTCCAGCCGGCACATTCTCATGCACTGGAGCTGGTATCAATTTCATTTAGTGCCCTGCCAGTTCCCTTCCACTGTGTAACTCGCTTTTCCTTGTGTCCTGTCTGCTTGGCATCTAGGAGTCTTTGCTTTGGACTACTAGCCACTATGTTTTGTCAATGCCCTAAGTATGTGCCTACCTTGCTTATTCGGTAATTTGTCCCTGAACTTACTCATCAAAGGCAGTGGGAGCACAAATGAAAGATGTCACTTTGAGGACTACGGTGTGCCTAACCCGAGCCATGTTCAATTGCTTCATATGCATGCAAAAGCTGGACAATAAATAAGGAAGACCAAAGAAGAATCAATGCCTTTGAATTAAGGTGTTGGCAAAGAATATCTAATATACTACAGATGGCCATAAGAATGAACAAATATGTCTTAGAAGAAGTACAGCCAGAATGCTCCTTAGAAGTGAGGATGGTGAGACTTTGTCTCACGTACTTTGGACAAGTTATAGGAGGGATCAGTCCCTGGAGAAGGACATCATGCTTGGTAAAGTAGAGGGTCAGTGAAAGAGAGGAAGACCCTCAGTAAGATGAACTGACACAGTGGCTGCAATGATGGACTCAAGCATAGCAACAATTGTGAGGATCGTACAGGACTGGGCAGTGTTTTGTTCTGTTGTACATAGGGTTGCTACGAATTGGAACCAACTCGACTGCACCTGACGACAGCAACAACAATACTTTCCATAATTCCTCCTTTTTATTCAGGAGGAGAACTCAGGCAAGTAGTAACAGCAGAGAAAGCTGATGTGTTTACATACACCATGGGCTCTGCTCTACCCATTCAAGCACTGATAGGGAATTAGAAAATTAATATGTATTATTAAAATTTTTTATTTTTAAATACTTTTTTAGATGTTCAGAGACAAAACACAAGGATCTTTTAAGAAGACTCTAGCATTCATCCTTTATTCATTTAACATTTATGGAATACCTAGTCACAGCATACATTGAGCAAGGTAAACGAATCAAAAAGTGAGTAAGACAGAGTCATATTCTCAAAAAGCTAACTAGAAAGCAGTCCAAATACTGTCAGATATCTTTAAGTGAATCTATCTTCGAATCCAAACAATCAGAGTTAGAAGATTTTTATGAAGAGCTGACATCAAAGGGTAGGGACTTGCCTGACTTGGAAGAAAGTTACATTAGTTCCATTTATAGGGGTCACCCATATTTTTCCTCTTCAAGCTGGAATATTTGAGCAAATTTTTAAAAATTACATGAAATTAAAATCGTTCTTCCATAAGAACAAAAAAGAGTGAAGGGTGGGGAAGAAAGAGAGAGTGAAAGGGTGTATGTAGGAAGGCAGAATTAGAAAGGAGGTTCTGAGGGCTATTTGCAAAGTGCTCAGAAAGTAGGTGATGTCTTCTTTCTGATAAAATACAGACTGACAGTTTAATGGCTCAGGGAAGCTTGAAAAATGCTAATATAAAAAATGAAACCATACTCAAGCACAAAATAAAGAAAATTTCTAATCCTTAGAGAAAATTTAGTTCATCAATTAGCATTGGCAATGATTAATAGTTTTTTCACTAGGAAGATATTTCTTTTGTACTTAGTGTTTATATTTATTTCAATCTTACTCCTTATTGTAACTTTTAAAACACATGTAAATAATACTACTTAATGGGAAAATCGCAGAGGCATGGTTACAGTTGGGTTTGTTATAGTAATAAAAAATGTTTAAGAAAAAGCATAAATCAACAAGAATTTTTCTTTAGAACTTTCATTCTGTCTGTGGCATGGAAGATACATTGGGGCTGGAGAGAGGGAGAAAGGATAGCAATAGAAAGAGAAGATAGGAGATTATTGCAATACTACATACAAGATAGACTTGATTGGTTAGAGAGAGAAGATGAAAGAAGAATACAAGATGACTGCAAGTTTTCAAAAGGAAAGGAGTTGCAAGTAATAATGTAAGTGAAACAAATAGGTTTTAAAATAGAGCCACATTTCTGGGAAAATCCTTCAGGTTTTTACTAAAAAAAAAAGGCATGATCACCATACTTCCTCTTCCTAGGCAGGTAGGAGGACATTTCTCAGCTTCTCTTGTAGTTTGAGTGGAAGGATATCACTTACTTTTGGCAAATGGGAATATAAGCAGAAGAGATGTGTCACTTCCAGGCTAAGGCACTGATTGGCTGCTGATCTACCTCAATCTTTCTTTGCCCCGAGGAACTATGTGTTGCTGTGGTAGCATCACAATATGGATGAAGTCCAGTATCCTGCATCACTGGATGGAGGGATGAATCACCAAGATCAGACTTCCTATGAACAAAATTGAACTTTTGTTGGGCTAAGCCACTGATCTCAAGATGTGTTACTATAGCACAGCATAGCCTATTTTGATTAATACACCTTCCTGGCTACCATATCTAAAATTTCCACAAATCTTCCCCTCCCCCACACCCAACACACTCACACACACACACATATACACCTCCTATCATTCGTCCTTGTTTTATTTTTCTCCTTAGTATTTGTCACTCTATAACTTACCTTGTATTTTACTTATCGTTGTTGGGTGCCATCGAGTCGATTTTCAACTCATGGCGACTCTATGTGACAGAGTAGAGCCGTCCCATAGGTTTTTCTAGGCTATAATCTTTATGGGAGCAGATAGCCAGGTCTTCCTCCCATGGAGCTGCTGGCTGGGTTCGAACCGCTGACCTTTCAGTTAGCAGCTGAGCACTTAACTATTGTGCTGCCAGGGCACCTTGTATTTTACTTATTTATCTCATTTATTATCTTCCCCAGTGGAATGTAAGCTCTATGAAGGCAGGAATTTGTGTGTATAACCCCAGTTATAGTGCTTTAGAACATGTTAAGCACTCAATAGATATTTGTTGGATGAATGAATGAAAAGATAATGAGTTTGGTTCTGTCTGGGAAACAGTCAGAGCTTCAAGTAGAGAGGTACTATGGGCAGCTGTGAATGCAAGTATGAGATTTGGAACAGGAAAACATAGTTGAAGGGGTCATAGTTGAAGTCATGAGAATGAGTCCTTGAAAGGATGAGTGTTGCCTGTTGGGTTCTCCAAGAGCAGAAGCTGAGACAGAATCCAGATGTTTATTAAGGATCAACACCTTTGAAAGGAAGGGAGGGAGGCAGGGTTGGGCAGAAGAAGAAGTCAAAATACAGTGCAAGCTGAACTTAGTGGGGAGTTCGAAAGCAAATATTGCCTAGCAAAATTGTCCTGCCTCAGACCAAAATGATTGGGCCTTTATACCCCGATCTCAGTCAGCCACTGAATGTGGGCTTCCCTGAGCAGGGCTGAGCTTGGATAAGGTGATTCTCTGCAGCTGAGGCCAGCCCTGAAGGAACTGACAGCTGGAGGCTATCTACTGACCTCACTCCCCACAGCTGGGCAGCAAGTACTTCTTTGAAGAGAAATCTAGGCAGTAATCTCCATATCTACCACAAATGGGGAAAGAAGAGAAGGTTAAGGGTTAGGGTTGCCAGATTTGGCAAACATAAGACTCCCAGTTAAATCTGACTTTCAGATAAAAAATGAATAATTTTTAAATATAAATATGTCCCGTGTAATACTTGGGACATACTTATGCTAAAAATTATTCGTGTTTAATTGAAATTCAAATTTAACTGGCTGTCCACTATTTCATCTGGCAACCCTATTAAGGGCTGAGTCTCAGAGTAGAGCCCCAGTTGTCAGGACAGAAGTAAGTAGAATTGGCAAGAAGAGACAAGAAACCATAGAGATGATCCAAGAACTAGTATAAAGTAACAACAATGAAATCTAAGGAAGGAGGTGGTTTTCAAAATAAGGTGATATGATATTGAACCTTGCAAAATGAAGCTAGATAAAGGAAGATAAAGACTGAGAATTCATGCAGTGACTCAGATCCTAGGGACAAAAAGCTTGAAAAAGGAGTGGCCTTCAGTTTTAAGTGACACAGAGACAGAGCATAACTAAAATATTTGGGGGTGGGAGGTGAAGTATGTTCAAATTAGATGTGGTAGGGCATGCCTTGCCACAAGATGGCACTCATAGTTCCTCTTTTTCTGGGTTTCTATCAATAAACCTTCTGCAGATTTTTTACTGTCATAGAGCAAAGAGAGTATCTTATGTTTCACAACTTACCTATAGCATTGTATTTCGTGCTATTATCTTTACATAATTTATCATTGTTTTTCCCTTTAGAAAATGGAGACATAATGAATGCTCGAATTGACTGGGCATTAGCACCTGGAGGAGGGAGCAAATGTAACGTTATTGCAGGTACTCACTACAAAGCCTTAAGAAAAAGCTGTGGGATTTAACCATCAAATGATAATTGACGACCTTTAGGAAAACTAGAAGACTGATGGACTTGGAATCCAGACTGCCTGGTGTTGAGGACTGATAACGTGCTGAGACAGTAGACGCAGTGAATATAGACTATGTGTTTGGCACATCTGTCGTGAAAGAAGGGAAGGAACCCAAGTGGACTTTTTCCTTATAAGGAATCCTTTCCTGAATAAGGGTTTGCTTGCCTTATTCATGCTTTAAATATCTGACCAAAATACCTGTTTAAATGGCAATCTGCTTCACAGAAAAAAAAAAATCTCTACAAAACAAATCAATTGTGTTGCAGAGTTGCTTCTACTTCACTAAATCACCCCTCTAGTCCTTCAATATTATAGCACTTGTTTCTTTTAAAAATAATTTCATACCTATCTTCTCATATTAGGTTGGCCATTGAGGGAGCGCTCAAACTGAGGCCCAGAGAGATCATAAGATTTACTTAACATTGTTCAGCTAGACAAAAACAGAACCGTGGGCCAAAGCTTTCTTATGCCTAATTCCGTACTCCTTCTACTGAATTACTCTTCCTGCCACCTGATTTTCCATTGGCATGCATGAAATGACAATGACTCTTTGAAATTACCCTATTTGAATATTTTCCTTGCTATCTCAAATATGTAACAGCTAAATGTTACCTGTCTCCAGAACAGCATGGAAAAATATTCTCATGATCATCTGTGCTTTTTGCAAAACTAAATATAAACTTGAGCTGAACTGAAAAGCGGAACTTCTAAATTACCCTATCATTGCTGAGGTAAAAGCCTGTGCCTGCAGTTTCAGGAAAGGAGCCCTGGTGGCTCAGTGTTGTTAAGTGCTCGGCTGCTAACAAAAGGTCAGCGGTTCCAATCAACCAGCTGTTCCGCAGGAGAGAGATATGGCTGTCTGGTTCCTTAAAGATTACAGCCTTGGAAACCCTATTGGGAAGTTCTGCTCTGCCCTACAAGGTCACTATAAATCAGAATCAATTCAACAGCAACAGGTAGTTTTAGGTGGGTAGGCACTTCTGCCAGAATACAGTCCTACCACACAACCCAAAGCAGTTTTCTTTTTAGCAAATAAATCCAATATTTAGCTATTTGTTTCTTTCTCTCTCTCTCTCTCTTTTTATTATCAAGGTTAAAATAGTACCTGTGTCTGTATCTGTATAAATTTAAGCACATTTCTGTTTCATTCCTTTAGACGGAAAGAGGAGTGAAATGAAGACAACTTCAGGTTTGTTGCCCCCATTCACCTCCCCCACCCAAAATATGGAAAAAAGGGTGGAGGGGCCTCTATAGCTAATTCACCAGTAACTCCATATAAGCCAAACAAAAGAAAACTTTAAACTTGCTTTGCGGCTAGGCCTCCATGGGGAACAGCCTTCTTACTGAGTTGGAAAGAATAAAGGGTATTTTTGAACTTACAAGTGCCTGAAAACATCATGTCTGTGAAGTTTGGTTGGCGTTTTTATGCATTTAAAAGAGTCTAATGAAGCCCAGCTCCATACGAATTCCTACAGAAAATGAAGAATGGGAAATGGTTCCTGCCACCCAGGGGTCAGAGTGGTGGTTATTGCTCCAACCAATTGTACAAAGAAGACCTGTCAGTTATAGATAGCTCCAAAGTCTTGCACTAGCAAGAACACCATGAACACTGGCCTTTACCCAAAGAATTTATTCCGAGAGACATTTAATATGGAGTAAATACAGCCTCATAGAGAACAGCTTTAAAGGAGGACTTTGAAAAGGTCGGAAGAAGATGAAATGAGGAATGTTGTTAGTTAGTGCCTTTACGAAACAAATGCTTGCCTTAGCTCTCCTCCAAATGTGGCAAGGTAATAATGACATGCCCACTTTACAGACAAAAAATAACTTGGAATGTGAAATTTTTCATTAGGATGGGCCCTCAGGCCAAGGGGGTTGTTCTCAAAGTAGGTGAATGCCCTATTTCACCAGCCCGGAGACCCCTCCTCTCTCCGGGACATATCTAATGTGCCATTAACAGTCCAGGATAGTTTGGATTTCAGATATTCTCCCCTAACTGTCACACAAGCTATATTTGGAAACTCTGTCCTCCCTAATCCTTATGCCATATCCATCTCTTCAGGGCTTTACTCCAGGTAGGAAGTAACCAACCAGTCACTGCTAACACTATAGCAGTCAGCACTTTAGATATTAACTCTTCTGGGGTTAATATAAAATTATATAACTATATAATATAACTGTATCATTTTATATTAATAAATATATATAATAAATATAACATTGTAATTTATATAATTTTGTTAATTTTTATAATTAATTATAATTATATCATTATAAAATCAACTGGCTAATGGAATTAAATGAATTTTTTTACTTATCTAGAACATCACTCCCTAAAACTGGTTTCATTTCTTCTGCTATTCATCTCTCATCTTTGTACATATAAATGCATTAATCCATTTAACAAATGTTACTGAGCCCCTGCTATGTGCCAGCAGTGTTCTAGACAATGGGTTTATAGGAGTCATCAAGACAGAGACAGTCTCTGCTCTCTAGGCAGGAAAGGAAGAATGAGTATGAGGGAGGTGCCAGGCAATAAACAAGATAACTTTAGATAGTGAGAAGTGCTATGAAGTCAAAAAAGCAGGGTAATTGTGTTTGAGACTCGCTGGAGGACTACTTTGGTTAAGTAGTCAGAGAATGCTGCTCTAGGTGAGGTGCTGAAGTGCCCCAGTAGAGCTACAGACCTGTGATGAGAAGAAGCCAACCACGGGCAGGTGTGCGAGAAGAATGTTCTGGGCAGAGAAAATAGCAAGTGAAAAGGTTCTGAGGCAGAATAAGCTCGGAATATTTGAGGAGCAGAGAGAAGTCCATGGTTGTTGAATCCTAGAGCAAGTGGGTGAATGGCAGAACATATATTCTGAGAGATCCAAGAGGCAGGCTGGGGCTTCTAGATTATAAAAAAGTTATACATGGGGATCTCAAAAGCTCTTTTTTGTTTGTTAAACTCCTGAATATTTTAGTATGTTTTCCCTAGTATCAAGGACAATTATCAGAGTACAATGATCAAAATCAGGATATTTTCACTAATATAACCATAGTACAATTAACAAAATCAGAAAACAGCATTTATACAATATCATTATTTAATTTATAGACCTTGCTCAAATTTTGCTAATGGTCTCAAAAATGTCCTTTATAGAGGTTTTATTGATCCAATCCAGGATCATGCATTTTCAAGCCTCTTCAGTTGCCTTTGATCTGGAACTATTCCTCATCATTTCTTTGTCTTTAGTAACAATGGCATTTTTAAAAAAACACTAGCCATTTATAGTGAGAATAGCAGCACAACTGGAAGAATGTAATCGATGTCACTGAATTGTAAATGTAGAAACTTTCAAAATGGTGTAACTTTGGCTATGTATATTTCCACCAAAAAAAAGGTACTCAAGGTCGAGAAGGGAGAGTGTTGACATGTCATGGGGTCGTTAACCAACGTCGTAAAACAATATGTGTACTGACTGTTTAATGAGAAACTATTTGTTCTGTAAACCTTCACCTAAAGTACAATAAAAATTAAAAAAAAAAACTAGCCATTTATTTTGTATTATGTCTTTCAATTTGGGTTTGCCTGATGTTTCCTTGAGATTAGATTCAGTTTATGCAGGTGATGAAAACGTTATCCTTTTCAATGTAGCATATCAGGAGGCACACAACATCAGTTTGTCCCACTACTATAGGACAAGGAATTTTTTTTTTTATTGTTACTTCAGGTGAAGGCTTACAGAACAAATAGTTTCTCATGAAACAGTAGTACACATATTGTTTTATGACATTAGTTAACAAACCCATAACACGTCAACCCTCTAACTTCTCAACCTTTTTTTTTGGTGAAAATGCACATAGCCAAAGATACACCATTTCAAAAATTTCTACATGCACAGTTCAGTGATATTGACTATGCTCTTCCAATTGTGCTGCTATTCTCACTTAAGATGAAGGCTTACAGAACAAAATAGTTTCTCATTTAACAGTTACTACACATGTTGCCCTATGACAATGGTTAACAATCTCACAACACATCAACAATATCCTTACTCAACCTTGGAGGACAAGGAATTTTTTAAAAACCACGTGCTTTGCTAGGCTTTAAAAAATAGCAAAAATATCATGTTAATTCTGAAAATAGAAGTATAATGTATGCAAATTCCTATGAATTAAATGCACATTTAAGGTGGCTGTCATAACTTGTTCAAAATCTTGAATATAGCCTTCGAAAAAAATCTCAAACATCACTAAAAATTTAAGGAAGAAAGAGATGAAAAACAGAATATGAGTTATTAATGTTAAGTGTCTTAGTCATCTAGTGCTGCTATAACAGAAATACGACAACTGGATGGCTTTAACAAAGAGCAATTTATGCTCTCACAGTCTAGTAGGATACAAATTCAAATTCAGGGTGTCAGCTCCAGGGGAAGGCTTTCTCTCTCTGTCTGCTCTAGGGGAAGGTCTTTGTCATCAATCTTCCCCTGGTCTAAGAGCTTCTCAGTGCTGGGACCCCTGGGAGCAAAGCACACACTTCCCTCCTGCCTCTTCATTCTTGGTGATAGAAGGTCCCCCTGTCTCTCTGCTTGCTTCTCTCTTTTGTATTTCAAAAGAGATTGGCTCAAGACACAATCCAATCTTGTAGACTGAGTCCTGCCTCATTAACATAACTGTCACAAATCCCACCTCATCAGCATCATAGAGATAGGAACCACAACACAGAGGAAAATAATATCAGATGACAAAATCGTGGACAATCACAATACTGGGAATCACAGCCTAGCCAAATTGATACACACATTTTTGGGGGACACAATTCAATCCATGACATTAAGGAATAAGATATGTTTGCAAACTTCCAACAAATAAAGATAACTGTGTTATTTTGAATATGTCTATAGTCTATAGCGTAAATAAAACAGATATTTAGGTACATAAATAAATTCCTTTTGTATAGTTAGTATGAAA
The DNA here is from genome assembly GCF_000243295.1 of Trichechus manatus latirostris. NCBI lineage: Eukaryota > Metazoa > Chordata > Mammalia > Sirenia > Trichechidae > Trichechus > Trichechus manatus. The sequence goes on from NW_004443943.1 coordinate 25,555,514, forward strand.
AGGAATTGTCAAGCATTTCTGAAATGGAAATTAGATTAGATGCCCAGTGGCAACCATAAGAATTTCTAAAAAATTATTTTCCTTCAACTGTAGTATAGTTTATTTTACCAAAAACACTACCCAAAAGCAAAAAAAAAAAAAAACTCTACCTTATAAAATTGTTATATATATTCAATGCAAAAGTGCTTTGTAAAAAAACATTAAATATGCAGACTATTTTGATGTGTTATTATGATGATGCTCTCACAGTCACAACTTGGTTAAATGAATATAATGTTTTTCAAGGAAGTAGACCATAAGTGGATGTTGTGTAACAGCAAAAGTATCCTATGCCCCTGATTCTCATGCTTCAGGAAAGATGTTATATACCTTTAAATTTGCCTTTAAAGGATCTTAACTCCTAAAAATCTTTTGATTATGGAAAATTTCAAACATAAAGTAAATAGAATACATGAACATCCATGTACCCATCACCCAGCTTCAATATTGATGAAAATCTGCCATTCGTATATCATCTAAACCTCTACCCACTTCCCACATCTCCACTTGATGATTATAAGGGTCTTATTTTTTAAATCAGGCATCTAATACCCCAATTTTCATTCAAAACTTGCTATAGAAAATTATTTGGTACACAACTTCTTTACTCTAAGACTCAGTTTCCCTTTCAGTAAAGGGAAGTTCAAAGGATGCCCTGTAATATCATACAGAAGGCACTCTATTAATAAATGTTAACTCACTCACCCTCACCATTCCTATGGAATGACTGTTATCAGAGATGCTGTGCTGAAAACACAGTGGATTCTATTTCACGGATCTGATGATTCTCAAGTTTTATTTGGAGTGTTTCCTTGGCATGTCTTCGTTTTTTCCCTTGTACCTTATCTAGGTAGGACATACAAACCAAATTAAGTTTCTAATATAATAACAGTCTTTGTAGAAAAGTAATGAACTTCTTTATATCTTGTGACAGTATTTAATTATAAAAGTAATTAAATAAACTCCAGTGGCCTAAGTCAGGAGTGTCTCATCTCATTGAAGCCACTTATTCAAGTGTACTGGTGGGTGTTATGGATTGAATTGTGTCCCCCCAAAATGCGGGTCAACTTGGCTAGGCCATGATTCCCAGTATTGTGTAATTGTCCACCATTTTGTCATCTGATGTGATTTTCCTCTGTGTTATAAATCCTGTCTCTATGATGTTGATGAGATGGGATTTGTTGCAGTTATGTTAATGAGGCGGGAATCAATCTATAAGATTGGATTGTGTTTTGAGCCAATCTCTTTTGAGATACAAAAGAAAGAAGCAAAGAAGAGAGACGGGGGAACTCCTATCACCAAGAATGAAGAGCCAGGAGGGAAGTGTGTCCTTTGGACCCCAGGGTCCCTGCACTGAGAAGCTCCTAGACCAGAAGAAGATTGATGACGAGGACCTTCCCCCAGAGCCAACAGAGAAAGAGAACGCCTTCCCCTGGAACTGGCACCCTGAAATTGGACTTTTAGCCTCCTGGACTGTGAGAAAAGAAATTTCTCTTTGTTAAAGCCATCCAGGTGTGGTATTTCTGTTATAGCAGCACTAGATAACTAAGACAGTGGGCATATCAAAACACGTTTGACTTCTCTTTAATGACTGAGTCACTGTGAAGGACATGGGAAAGCACTGACTCCCCTCTTCTAGGTCACTGCTCTAACTAAACTCTCTTGTCTCTGACAGGTTCTTCTCAGCCTCACTTTATCCTTCAGCACACTAAGTGTGGAGCTATCTGAAGATATACTTCTCAGGCTTGTGTTATTTTATGAGCTCCAACAGATGACTCATTTATGTGACTTCAGCCTACATCTCTATTTGAGTTGCTCTAAAATCAACATCTCCAGCTAACAACTCTCTAACTCCAAGAGTCTTCTGAACCTCAAAAGGAGCATATTCAAACTAAACTCATCATCATCCCCCAAACTCTTTTTCCCTCCCAGAAATCCTGTTTATATTGATGGCACCATCGCCCTCCAGGTTGTTCTGTCTTAAACTAGAGCATCATCTTTACATTTTAAAAAATCCCTTATTTCCTACACTCAATTCTAATCCAAGAAGAGTGTTTCTTCCTTAGAAATATCTCTTTTATTTGCTTTGTTTTATTCCCAACTCCACTAATTGGGGCATTACAACCTCACACCCTAATTAATGCAACATCTCATTTGGTCTATCAGATACACTTTTCAGAAAACGGAATGCTAAACTCTTTTAGGAATTAAGTGAGAGTCATCCCTCAGCAGCCCTTCAGCTAACACTGAGGAGAGTTTAAAAAGACATAAATCCTTTTTCTGAGCCAGAAAAACAAAGTTCTCTTTATTGGCAAAGCATGTTATTTTATAACTAGGTCTGAATAATGCAAACATCTGATAATCTTCAGAGAAATCACACCAACGAAATCTGAGGGCAATCAGGGCCCTCTCAAATACAGCTCACATTTCCCTAATTTTACAATCTCTATATAAAAACTTATATTTCCATTATTACATTTAGACAGCCCTTCAAAGGTGTCATAAAGTTCCAATCTTGATAGTCTCCAATTAGTGTCCTAGCTACATAGCTCTGAAGTTCTAGTTTACTAGCTTAACATGCAAGCTAGAGCTTATCTTAACTGAGAACACTTATCTCTAATGACTGGTTTCCATTAAAACTAAGCCCACAGCTATCCAAAAGAGCTAACTGCCAGATTTTAGTTTTCTGCTTAGATTTTCTCTTGCAATCTAGTATAGACCTGACGACTCCCTTTCCAGGTGACTCCTCCCTCAGAGAATACCCCCACTGACGTTCACTCTTTCTAGTGTTTTGGGGCTCAAATTTTTGAAAGTAAACATGCAAAGATATTCACTATATATAGTTGCATTTGTTTAGCAAAAACTTAGACATAACCTTAATGTCTATTTATAAGTAGGTAGAGGAGTGGTTGGGTGTATAGATGAAACAAGATTGCCACGAAGTGATAATTGTTGAAGTTGGTTGACTGGTTCATTATACAATTCTCTCTGCTTGTTTGGCATAGGTTTAAAATATTTTACTTAATAATTTTTTTTTAAATTAAGTCACCTCTAATGTAACCTCTAGAAACAAAATTTGATTTATATATACTGACAGAAATACTATGTGAAAAAGAGCAAGTTGATAATTAATGAGCATAGTATGGCCCCGTTTTGTGTTTTAAAAGCTCTCTGTGTATTTGTGCATTTATGAGTATGTATATTTGTATATCCACAGAAAAATACCCACCAAATTAATAGCACACCATGGGAATTAGGAAGGATAAAAAAGGATGATCATGTCTTACTCTGTATATTGCAATAAGCTTCAGATTTTTACAAACAGCATCTGTAAATTTAAAAAGTAAATAAAATAATACTAACAACTAAATCTTAAGTGCCAGAGGGACATAGAGGCTTGTATTCTTGGGAGCATTAAATACTAAGAAATACTTGTGGTGTACATCTATACTTCAAAGCATGCTATATATTAAAGGTAAAATCCATTTATCTGACCTATTCACTCAAGGCATTGACTTTAATTAGGTGCTTTTCCTACCAACCTTATCTGGGGCTGCCTTCTGTTACTTACTGGCGAGGTTTACTTAATACTTTGATCTTTCCTTGTTATAGGCCAAACAGATGGAAGAAAACTGTAAAAGATTTTCTTGCCCTTTACTCTGGTCCAAATTCATAATTTTCCTCAAAATCATGATCAAAGTTGATTTGTGTTTCCATGGCAACCAACAGCTACTAACTTTCCACTTGGCTCAAAGACACTTCTACCACTCCCATCTGTTTACTACAGGATCTGCAGCTCTCCTTTCTTTTGTACCTGCTAATTCTTATAAACTTCAGGTCCCAGTTTCCTTGCCTTTCACCATCTCCCCACCCATATCTGGGTTAGGTGCCTTTCTGTATCATAGCACTTGTCATACCCATTGCCAGCAAGTCAATTCCTACTCATAGCAACCCTATAGGACAGAGTAGGACTGCCCCCTACGGTTTCCAAGGCTGTAAATCTTTACGGAAACAGACTGCCACATCTTTCTACCCTAGGGTGGCTGGTGAGTTCGAACCGCCGACCTTTCAGTTACCAGTCGAGTGCTTAACCACTGCGCCACCAGGGCTCCTAGCACTTGTCATACTATACTTAAATTGTTTACTTATCTGCCTCCCCAGTTAGACTGTAAGAGGACTGCAACCAGGGATGGATCTAGATTTTGTCTAAAAGTTATATAATTTAGAGAACCTTCTTGAAGAAAAGAATATAAAATTACAAATACAAGATTAGACATAAATCTGAATGTTTATTTAGACTGATAAATCATAACAGATTATTGAAGCTTTATAGCTTAAGATCCCTCTCTTCTGAGACTTCTTTAGGCAATTTATCAGACATGCTTACATAGAAATGCATCCTGATTTCAACCTGGCTTTCCTTTCTCACTGCTAGTGCTCACAAGGGCCTGTGCAAGTGATGAGTCCTAAAGTCTAAGCTTCCTTAGCTTCACCGTAAATCTACATCTCCTTTCTTCATTGCTTTCTCCTGAACACTCAGCATAGTCCCTTATACATACTGGACCCTCAAAATATAGCTCTGATACATGAAAGCAGGGATGGATGGATTAGTCCTCCTTTTGGCAAATCCCTGCTACACACTCTTCAAGGGTTTTCCATTGAAAGACTACTACATAACCTAGCCCTTGCTTACCTATTCAATGCATTTTGAATTCTTCCCTTCTTCACTTTCTATACTCCAGCTACACTGACTTTCTCTCACTTCCCCAGGACCTTTCCACAGGCTATTCCTTCTACCTGGACCCCTCTCCCCATACCCCTAACTCCACCCTTCATAACCCTTCAGCTTAAATGCTGTTTTGTCAAGGAAGACTTGCAGCCTAGGTCAAACCTCCCAGTTACCAACACTCATGGTATTCCCTATTACTTCAAAACACTTTCCACAATTTGTAACTACAGAGTTGCGTAAAAAGAGGTTTAATATCTATTTTACTAGTTTGCCAAGAAAACTTTGGAGGTGGGGCCAAGATGGCGGAGTAGTTAGCGATTCCGGTGGTCCCTCTCACAACAAAGACCCGAAAAAAAAAGTGAATCGATTATATATGACAGTCTAGGAGCCCTGAACATCAAAGGCAAAGTTGAGGAATTGGACTCAGTGGCAGGGGGAAGGAGATGTCGTTAAAAAGCAGCAAGGAGTTGCCAGACCTGACCCAGTGGGAGCTGGCGCCCAGCGGGCTGGATCAGCTACTGTGTGTGGTGAAGCAAGCTGTGGCGTTCAGTCCATGTTTTCCACGTCAGGAGAGACCGAGAGGCAGAGAGTCTGCTCAGGCCTCCAAGCCAGTAAAAAGTGGTGCTCAATCAGCAAAAGATAATTACATGCACTTAACCTACCATGTGGATCAAAAAACACCCTGTTTGGGAAGAACCTCTCTCCCATTTACCTGTTCCCTCCCTGCTCTGAACCAGGTCCTAGGCCAGCTTCACCAATTACCATGACCCCTGGGCCAGAAGTAGGACCCGTCGCATGCCCTGAGCCATTCTCCTGGCCTTGGAGAAGGAACAAATTAAAAAACAGGAAAAAATAATCTGCCAGCTCCCCTAAGCTGGGAACTCAGGGCAGGCACAGCTCCTTTGCCTAGGCGCAAGCATAAGAAGTTCACGGACTTTGAATGCCTTTCAACTCTGCATACACCTGTGTGGGCCGATTTCAGTAGCATAGGCCCTCATTAGCACAGTACAACAGGATATATACCTGAAGCCTAACTTCTCTGTATTAGCTATATCGTAGAGTGTCAGGTTCGTGACATTTGATACTGCTCTGCCCATTAAGCAGGGTCCTCACCTACCCACATGAGGGGCCTGAGGAATGGTGGCTCCACCCACACCACCTAGCCACCTGTGACATCAGTCCAAGAATAAGTGATGCCTCCTAGTCTTTACAGCCAACAACACTGGGTGCCCATAGTCTGGTTGCAAAACCTACCCACCTATGTACTCTAGAGAACAGGACACACTTTCCTCCCAGACACTCAGGGGCAGCTGTCAGTCCCCTGCCTTGCTCAGCATGTGACCTCCTACTGCAGCCAGATACCTGTGCCTACTCCAATCACCCTTTCCCGTCTAGGACTGTAGGTAAGAGCCTGCACCACACACTTGGTGACTGACTATCTGGACAACTGAGCTGAATCCATACAAAAAAAGTAAACAGACTCCTGGGCTCACATACCTAGTAACAGATCTAACTACCTGGTGACAGGAGGTTAGCACTTCAAAGACACCAATAATCAAATTATCCCACAAGAGCAGCCCGTTTGGGCATATCAAAACAAAACAAAACAAGAAGCTAGGACACAGTAAGCAAACATAAATTAAATAAATATAGTAACTTACTGATGGCTCGGAGACAACAGTCAGTATCAATCACATAAAGAGGCAGGCCATGATGGTTTCAGCAAGCTCCCAAAATAAAGAATCAAGAAACTTTCTGGAGGAAGAGAACTTCTTGGAATTACCAGAGGTAGAATACAAAAGATGAATATCCAGAACTCTTCAAGAGATCAGGAAGGAGATCATGCAAAACGCAGAACAAGCCAAGGAACACATAGATAAAGTAATAGAGGAACTTAAAAAGATTAGAGAAGAGCACAATGACAAATTTAACAGGCTACAAGAATCCATAGACAGGCAGCAAACAGAAATCCAGATTAACAATAAAATTTCAGAATTAGACAACTCAGTAGAAAGTCATAGGAGCAGAATTGAGGCAATAGAAGTCAGAATTAGTGAGACTGAAGATAAAGCACTTGACACTAACTTATTTGAGGAAAAATCAGATAAAATAATAAAAAAATGAAGAAACCCTAAGAATTACGTGGGACTCTATCAAGAGGAATAACCTACGAGTGATTGGAGTACCAGAACGGGGAGGATAACAGAAAATACAGAGAGAATTGTTGAAGATTTGTTGGCAGAAAACTTCCCTGATATCGTGAAACATGAGAAGATAGCTGTCCCAGATGCTTATCGAATGCCACATAAGGTAGATCCCAAAGAAAGTCATAAAGACATATTATGATCAAACTTGCCAAAACCAAAGATAAAGAGAATTTTAAGAGCAGCTAGGGATAAATGAAAATTCATCTACAAAGGAGAGTCAATAAGACTAAGCTCAGACTACTCAGCAGAAACCATGCAGGCAAAAAGGCAATGGAATGATATACTTAAAGACTTGAAGGAAAAAAATTGCCATCCAAGAATTATATAACTAGCAAAACTGCCTCTCAAATATGATGGTGAAATTAGAGCATTTCCAGATAAACAGAAGTTTAGGGAATTTGTAAAAATCAAGCCAAAATTACAAGAAATACTAAAGGGAGTCCTCCAGTAAGAAAATCAATAACATCAGAGAACAACCCAAGACTAGAACACAGGACAGAGCAACCAGATATCAACCCAGATACAGAAGTCACAAAAATCAAAGATAAAACACCGAAAATAGGGAAACAGAGACATCAATATGTAAAAGATGACAACATTAAAACAAAAAAAGAGAGACTAAAAAATGTAGTGGATTTTTCATATGGAGAGGAAGTCAAGGTGATATAAAGAAATAAAAGATTGGTTTAAACTTAGAAAAATAGGGGTAAATATTAAGGTAACCACAAAGGAAACTAACAATCCTACACATCAAAATAAAAAACAAGAAAAACATAAAGACTCAGCAAATACAAAATCAACAACAATGAAAGAGAGGAAAAGAAAATACATAAAGAAAAACAACTCAGCACAGAAAATTAAGTGGAACAAAGAACCTATCAACAACACACACAAAAAAAAGACATCAAAATGACAGCACTAAACACGTATGTATCAATAATTATGCTGAATGTAAATAGACTAAATGCACCAACAAAGAGACAGAGAGTGGCAGAATGGTTAAAAAAAAATGATGATGCCTACAAGAGACACACCTTAGACTTAAAGACACAAACAAACTAAAACCCAAAGGATGGAAAAAAATATATCAAGCAAACAACAATCAAAAAAAGAGCAGGATTGGTAATATTAATCTCTGACAAAATAGACTTTAAAGTAAAATCCACCACAAAGGATAAGGAAGGACACTATATAATGATTAAAGGGTCAACACACCAGGAG
>NW_004443943.1:25564192-25584667 GCF_000243295.1 Trichechus manatus latirostris
AGGTCAGTTTATAGCAATAAATGCACACATCCAAAAAGAAGAAAGGGCCATAATTAAAACATTAACCCTACAACTGGAACAAGTAGAAAGAGTGCAGCAAAAGGAGCACTCAGGTGCCAGAAGAAAGGAAATAATAAGAATTAGCGCAGAATTAAATGAAATAGAGAATAGAAAAACAACTGAAAAAGTTAACAAGATCAAAAGCTGGTTCTTTGAAAAGATCAACGAAATTGATCAACCATTGGCCAAACTGACGAAAGAAAAACAGGAGAGCAAGTAAATCACCTGAATAAGAAATGAGATGGGCGGTATCACAATAGACCCAACTAAAGTTAAAAGAATCATAAGAGAATACTATGAAAAACTGTACTCTAACAAATTTGAAAACCTAGAGGAAATGGACAAATTTCTAGAAACTTACTATCTACCTAAACTAACACAAAGTTGTTCCAGAAGTGGAACAACTAAATAAACCTATAACAAAAGAAGAGATTGAAAAAGTACTTAATTTAAAAACTCCCAACAACAACAAAAAGCCCTGGCCCTGACAGTTCCACTGGAGAACTCTACCAAACTTTCAGAGAAGACTTAATACCACTACTAATAAAGGTATTTCAGAGCATAAAAAAGGATAGAATACTCCCAAACTCATTCTATGAAGCCAGTATAACCCCGATACCAAAACCAGGTAAAGACACCACAAAAAAAGAAAATCACAGACCAATATCCCTCACGAACATTGACGCAAAAATCCTCAACAAAATTCTAGCCAATATTATTCAGCAACGTATAAAAAAAACAATTCACCATGATCAAGTGGGATTTATACCAGGTATGCAAGGATGGTTCAACATTAGAAAAACAATCAATGTAATCTATCACATAAATAAAACAAAAGACAAGAACCACACGATCTTATCAACTGATGCAGAAAAGGCATTTGACAAAGTCCAACACCCATTTATGATAAAGCCTCTCAACAAAACAGGAATAGAAGGGAAATTCCTCAGTATAATTAAGGGCATTTATACAAAGCCAACAGCCAACATCATCCTAAATGGAGAGACTTTGAAAGCATTCCCCTTGAGAATAGGAACCAGACAAGAATGCCTTTTATCACCACTCTTATTCAACATTGTGCTGGAGGTCCTAGCCAAAGCAATTAGGCTAGAAAACGAAATAAAGGGCACATCCAAATTGGTAGGGAAGAAGTCAAAGTATTTGCAGATGATATGATCTTATACACAGAAAACCCCAAAGAATCCACAAGACAACCACTGGAACTAACAGAAGATTTCAGCAAAGTATCAGGATATAAGATAAACCTACAAAAATAAATTGGATTCCTCTACACCAACAAAGAGAACTTCGAAGAGGAAATCATAAAATCAATACCATTTGCAATAGCCCCTAAGAAGATAAAATACTTAGAAATAAATCTAACCAGAGACGTAAAAGACCTGTATAATGAAAACTACAAGACACTACTGCAAGAAACCAAAAGAAACCTACACAAGTGTTAAAACATACCTTGCTCATGGATAGGAAGACTCAACATTGTGAAAATGTCAATTCTGCCCAAAGCGCTCTACAGATACAATGCAATCCCAATCCAAATTCTAATGGCATTTTTTAATGAGATGGAGAAACAAATCACCAACTTCACATGGAAAGCGAAGAGTCCTGGGGTAAGTAAAGTATTACTCAAGAAGAAGAACAAAGTGGGAGGCCTCACACTACCTGATTTTAGAACCTATTATACCACCATGGTAGTCAAAACAGCCTGGTACTGGTACAACAACAGACACATAGACCAATGGAACAGAATTGAGAATCCAGATGTAAATTAATCCACCTATGAGCAGCTGATATTTGACAAACGCCCAAAGTCTGTTAATTGGGGAAAAGACAGTCTCTTTAACAAATGGTGTTGGCATAACTGGATATCCATTTGCAAAAAAATGAAACAAGACTCATACTGCACACTGTGCACAAAAACTAACTCAAAATGGACCAAAGACCTAAATGTAAAATCAAAAATGATAAACATCATGGAAGAAAAAATAGGAACAATGTTAGGAGCCCTAATACATGCCATAAATAGAATACAAACCATAAGTAACAATGCACAAACACCAGAAGAGAAACTGGATAACTGGGAACTCCTAAAAATCAAACACTTATGCTCATCAAAAGACTTCACCAAAAGAGTAAAAAGACAGCCTACAGACTGGGAAAAAATTTTCTACAACAAATCTGATCAGCATCTAATCTCTAATATCTACAAGATACTGCAAAACAAAAAGACAAATAACCCAATTAAAAAATGGGCAAAGGATATGAACAGGCACTTCACCAAAGAAGACGTTCAGGTGGCTACCAGATACATGAGGAAATGCTCATGATCACTGGCCATTAGAGAAATTCAGATCAAAACTACAATGAGATACTATCTCACCCCAACAAGTCTAGCATTAATCCCCAAAACACAAAATAATAAATGCTGGAGAGGTTGTGGAGGGACTGGAACACATATATACCGTTGGTGGGAATGTAAAATGGTACAACCACTTTGGAAATCTATTTGGTGCTTCCTTAAAAAGACAGAAATAGAAGTACCATATGACCCAGCAATTCTACTCCTTGGAATATATCCTAGAGAAATAAGAGCTGTCACACAAATAGATATCTACACACCCATGTTCATCATTGCACTGTTCACAATAGCAAAAAGGTGGTGCCCATCAACAGACAAATGGATAAACAAATTATGGTATATTCACACAATGGAGTACTATGCAACAATAAAGAACAATGATGAATCTTTGAAACATCTCATAACATGGATGTATCTGGAAGGCAGTATGCTGAGTGAAATTAGTTCACAAAAGGACAAATACTGCATGAAATCACTATTATAAGAACACAAGAAATGGTTTACACATAGAAGAAAACATTCTTTGATGGTTACAAGGGTGGGGAGGGAGGGAGATGGATATTCACTAACTAGATAACAGATAAGAATTATCTTAGGTGAAGCGAAGGAAAACACACAATACAGGGGAAATCAGCACAACTGGACTAAACCAAAAGCTAAGAAGTTTCCTGAATACAACCAAATACTTTGAGGGACAGAGTAGCAGGGGCAGGGGTCTGGGGATCATGGTTTCAGGGGACATCTAGGTCAATTGGCATAACAAAGTTTATTAAGAAAATATTCTGCATCCCACTTTAGTGAGTGGTGTCTGGGGTCTTAAAAGCTAGCGAGCAGCCATGTAAGATGCATCAATTGGTCCCAACCTACCTGGAGCAAAGGAGAATGAAGAACAGCAAAGATACAAGGAAAATATTAGCAGAAAAGACAGAAAAGGCCACATAAACTGGAGATTCCATCAGCCTGAGACCAGAATAACTAGATGGTGCCCAGCTACTAACAATGACCGCCCTGATAGGGAACAAAACAGTTCCTGATGGAGCAGGAGAAAATTGGGGTGCAGAACTCAAATTCTAGTAAAAAGACCAGACTTAATGGCCTGATTGAGACTAAACAGACCCTGGAAGACATGGCCTCCAGACTCTCTGTTAGCCCAGAAGTGAAACCATTCCCGAAGCCAACTCTTCAGACAAAGATTAGACTGGACTATGGGACATAAAATGATACTCCTGAAGAGAGTGCTTCTTATTCAAGTAGATACATGAGACTTAATGGGAAGCTCCAGTCTGTAGGCAAGATGAGAAGGCAAAAAGGGACAGGAGCTGGTTGAATGGACATGGGAAATCCAGGTTGGAAAGGAGGAGTGTGCTGTCACATTATAGGGAGAGCAGCTAGAGTCACATAGCAATGTGTGTATAAATTTTTGTATGAGAAAGTGACTTGAACTGTAAACTTTCACTTAAATACAATTAAAAAAGAAAGAAAGAAAGAAAACTTCATGAAGGTAGGGGTCATAATGTGTTTGTTTATTCATTGTTTCCCCAGTTTACTATAGTGCTACGTGTAGAGTAGGTGCCCAATAAGTATTTGTAGAATCAATGAAGAAATTAATGAATGACGAGTAATGTTCAGAGCCTTCCTCAAGGGGATACAACTCAATACATATTCGAGGGAATGCAGTGTCTAGGATCAAAGACATCTACTGGCCAAAGGAAATAATGAAAGATTTCAGAATAATAGCTAATATTTATTGCTTGCTGTGCCAGGCTTTACAACAAATTCTTTCTGTGCAGCATCTCATTTGATCCTTAGAGCAACTCTATAAACAAGTAGATGTTAGAATCAGTTTGCTCATTTCTACAAAAAATCCCGCTAGATTTTGATTGGGATTGCATTCAATCTATGGACAGATTAGAAGAGTAACATCTTTGAATATTGAGTATTGCAAACCATGAACACAACAAATTTCTCCATTTATTCAGATATTTGATTTATTTCATCAGTGTTTTGTAGTTTTCAGTACACAGATACTGTAAATATTTTGTTAGAGTTATGCCTAATTATTTCATGGTTTTTGGGTGCTATTGTAAATGATACTGTTTTTTTAATTTCAATTTCCAATTTTTCACTGTTAGGATATGGAAATATAATTTTTATATTGACATTGTATCCCACAACATTACTAAACTCACTTATCTTTTCCAGTAGCATTTTTGTAGATTCTTTGGAATTTTCTACGTAAGTAATCATGTTGTCTGTGAAAAGAGTTTTAATTTTTCTTTCCAACCTGGATGTCTTTTATTTCTTTTTCTTGTCTCATTGCCTTGCTGAATGGTAGTGGTAAAAGTGGACATTCTTGCTTTTTCTTTACTCCAGAGGGAAACACTCAGTCTTCCAACATTAAGTATGAGGGTGGTTTACGCAGATGCCCTTTATCAAGTTGAGGAAATTCTCTTGTATTCATAATTTCCTCTTTTCGTTGTTAATGGATGTCAAATTTTATCAAATGTCTTTCTATATCTATTGAGATAATCAAATAATGTTTCTTCTTTAGGCTTTAGAATATTAACTGATTTTCAAATGTAGAACCAGCCTGATAGTCCCAGGATAAATTCCAGTTGATTGTGATATATTATCCTTGTTATATATTGACGAATTTGATTTGCTAATACTTTGCTGAGGATTTATGATTCTATGTTCATGAGGGATATAGTTTTCTTGTAACTTTTTTCTGATTTTGTATAAGGGTGGTATGAGCCTCATAAAACGAGTTGAGAAGTGTTTCCTAGTCTTTTTTTTTCTTGAAGAGTTGGTAGAGAATTGGTATTATTTCTTCCTTATATATTTGGTAGAATTTGCCAATGAAGCACTTTTGGTCTGGAGTTTTCTTTGTTGGGAGGTTTTTAACTATGAATTCAATTTCTTTCATTAATAAATACAGGACTATTAGGGTTATCCTCTTCTTGAGGGAGTGAGCTTTGGTAGTTTGTGTCTTTCAATGAATTTGTCCATAACAAATTGTTGAATTTATTGGTAACTCTTCATCCATCCTTAATCCACAAGTAATATTGCTCAGAGAGGATTATGAATGGATCAAGAGTTACTCCTAAGTAGATTATCTGGTGGTGATCCTGAATTGACCTGAATTGTCCTGACTCCTATGATTTAGAAATAGGAAAGACAGGAATAAAGAATTTGTCCAGAAATTTTCAAACTTTACTGTTCATAGGAATCACCTGTGGACACCTGTACCCACACAGTTTTGCCCAGGTATTTGCCATTTTACCATGTGAGTCTGATGCAGGTGGTTCATGAACCACACTTGAGAAATAGTAGTCTATTCTGTACTGTCTAAATCAGCACTGTCAGAAATACATAATACAAGCCACATATTTAAAATTTTCTGGTAGCCCCATTAAAAAAGTAAACAAGAAAAAAATATGAAATTAATTTTAACAATATATTTAATTTAACCCAACATATACAAAATGTTATCATTTTGATATGTGGTACTAGCCATGTTTCAAGCACTTAGTAGTCACATGTGGCTAGTGGTACCATATTGAGGAACACATATTTAAAGCACTGTTTCTTACTTCTTTGATAATGATAGTCACCTTGAATGTGTGCTCTCTCTCTCTCTTTTTTTTTTAATGATTATTACATATACAGATAAACAAATAAAAAATTCTAAAATTCTCATTCTGTAAGTTTGGGTGGGGAACCCTAAGAATCTGTGTCACAGAGGTGATTCTTACTTTCAGGGAAGTTTGAAAATCACAGCAACAGAGCATGCACCAGACCAAAGCTCATATAGACTCTCAAGCAAATATTCTCTAAGGGCTGAATGGGGTCAAACCCATAATAAAAGAGAACTTAAAACATTAAAAAAGGGATCAGTCTTGGTTTTCCTCGGCCTCCCAATTCTATTTACTTCTCCTTGTCTCAAGGATATTTCTATTACCTCCCAGGGAAATTGCTTTTAGACATATATTCCTACCAGGAGATAAACTAATAATAATAAATGTCACTCACCCAGAGCCCTGGGCCACGTGAACTCAAACCTAGATCGTAGACTCATATCCAGAACTTGAAATATTTTCTTCCTAAAAATCATGAAAAGGCCCAGAAATTCTTGCATTTTTGGTCTTTAAACTGAAATACCCTAGGTAGAAGCAGGATATCTCTTTTAGGCAATGTCCAAGTCATTAGCTTGAATGTGGCCAACCTTAACAAGAAGCTTCAATTCACAGACTCCAAAACATCGTGAAGTTGAAGAGGAGGAATTGTTGATCTTGGAATCCCTAAAATCACTGCCTTTTCCATCTAAGCATAAAAATAGCCTCGCCCCCAAGGTCAGATAGAATCAGATCAATTAAAGGAATGCTATGCAAGAGTAGAATATAATGTTTAAGAACTCAGGTTCTAGAGTCAATCAGCCTGGGACTGGGTCCCAGCTTCACTACTGGCCACCTATAGTTCTAAACTTCATTTTTCTCAACTGGAAAATGCTTTGCAGGATTGTTGAGAGGTAAGCATATATCTATACATATATATATATATACATGTACACACATGTACACACATATATATAATATCTGTATAACCTTAGCACAGTTTCTCCTAATAAGGGCTCAGTAGACAGTAGCCACAGTTCTAAGAATGGTTGTTTCCTCCTCACAGTGACAGGCTCTCAACAGTTTAGAAGAAGCCAGATGACCTATCAATGCAATGCTCTATCATGAGCTGTCATATCTAGTCCTGTGCTCATGCTGCATTTCACAGTCAGCTTTCCTGGAAATCAGTTGCTAACTAAAAACAAGTTAGGTAGTTTGGGACATAGTGTTACAATAATACATTTCTGCATGGAGCTGATGCTCTGGGTCTGACAAAGTAAAGAATATAAAAATGTATAATTTATCCCAAGAAGTAATAGATGTCTTAAAATAATTAAATCAATTTTATTTGATATTCTTATTAAAATAGAAAATCCTTTATCCCATGCATTTCAAATTATTGTCTCTTCATAAAACCTTATTTGTTGCTACCAGCATTTACAAGGCAGTATTTTCCAGCACGACAAGTCTCTACTTTTAATTAGTTAACAAATGATTATGTTCATTATATTTTTAAATGACATTTATTATGCCAATATGTTTTTTGCTTTCATCAACTAACCAGCATCCTGAAAAAGTTAAGATAGCCAATCTGACTACATTTAAAATAAAACATATTAAACTCAGAGGTAAAGCATGGTCCCTAAGATACTAGGTGGAGACCAAAAAAACCAAAAACTCATTGCTGTTGAGTCAATTCCGACTCATAGCAACCCTATAGGACAGAGTAGAACTGCCCCATAAGATTTTCAAGGAGCAGCTGGTGGATTTGAACTGCCAACCTTTTGATTAGCAGCCAAGCTCTTAACCACTGCATCACCAGGCAAGGTCTTACCTTGCTTGCCAGATCATCTGTAGTGAAAAATTTCACATTTTTTTCACCACATCAAAGATACTCCTAGATATGGCTGGCATCTGTCTCTCTCCCAACCTACAGCACCTTCCTACAGAATCAAAGCCTATTTTCAAATTACAATCCCTGACGGGGGTGGAAGGAGCTCTGGTGGTGCAGTGGTTAAAGTGATGGACTGTTAACTGAAAGCAGCTCGAAACCACCAGCCACTCTGCGGGAGAAAGATGTGGCAGTCTGCTTCCGAAGAGATTTATAGCCTTGGAAACCCTATGGGGTCACTATGAGTTGGAATCAACACAACAGTGGGTTTTGGTTTTGGACACGGGTGGATGACCCAGAAAGCAAAGTAAGCATGGGCTTACTTGTGCTCACTTACTAATCTGTAGTGAACTTTCCACATGGATTTCACCACATTTATTTTAATTAAAGATGTGATGAAACTCATGTGAAATTGTTCACTACAGATGATCTAGTAAGCAAGTAAGCACTGTGCTTACCTTGCCTACTGGATAATCTGCCCCTGGATGGAAAGGAGAGAGACAACTAACATTTATTAAGCACCTGCTATATGTCACATGGAAACCCTGCTGGCATAGTGGTTAAGAGCTACAGCTGCTAACCAAAAGGTTGGCAGTTCGAATCCACCAGGTGCTCCTTGGAAACTCTATGGGGCAGTTCTACTCTGTCCTATAGGGTCACTATGAGTGAGAATCAACTCGACGGCAATGGGATTGTGTTTTGTTTTTTTTTTATATGCCACATATGGAGCTCTGATGGTGCAGTGGTTAAGAGCTAGGGCTGCTAACCAAAAGGTCAGCAATTCGAATCTACCAGCTGCTCCTTGGAAACCCTATGAGGCAGTTCTACCCTGTCATATAGGGTTGCTATGAGTCAGAATTGACTCATGGCAATGGGTTTGGTTTTTGTTTTTTTATATGTCACATAAGAAGCCATGGTGGTGTAGTGATTAAGAGCTTGGCTGCTAACCAAAACCAAAAGCTTGGCAGTTCAAACCCACCAGCTGCCCCGTGGGAAAAAGATGTGGCAGTCTGCTTCCGTAAAGATTTACAGGCTTATCCTGAGGTTCAATCCTCAGCCAAAGATTAGACAGCCCCATAAAACAAAACAAGACTAAAGGGGCACAACAGCCCAGGGACAAGGACTAGAAGGCAGGAGGGGACAGGAAAGCTGGTAATAGGGAACACAAGGTCTAGAAGGGAGAGTGTTAATGTGTTGTGGGGTTGTTAATCAATGTCATAAAACAATATGTGTACTAACTGTCTAATGAGAAACTACTTGTTCTGTAAACTTTCATCTAAAGTACAATTTAAAAAAAAAATGATGTTGGGCCATCTAAGATACTCCACTGATCTCACCCCTTCAGGAGCAAGGGAGAATGAAGAAAACAAGATACAAGAGAAAGATTAGTCCAAAGGACTAAGGGACCACAACTACCATGGCCTCCACCAGACTGAGTCCAGTACAACTAGATGGTGCCCAGCTACCACCACTGACTGCTCTGACAGGGATCACATCAGAGGGTCCCAGACAGAGCTGGAGAAAAAAAAAAAAAAAAAAGATTTACAGGCTTGGAAACCCTCTGGGGCATTTCTGCTCTGTCTGAGGGGGTGGCTCTGAGTCAGAATCAACTCAACGGCAATGGTGTTGGGCTATATGCCACATGTTAACTCACTTCAACCCCTTGAGGTAATTTCTACTATTGTGATAGTTAAGATTGTATGTCAGCTTTGCTGGGCCATGATTCTCAGTGTTTATATGTGATCACTCCCATGATTGAATATGCTGTGAGTAGCCAATCAGTTGAAAGGGCATTTCCTTGGGGGTGTGGCCTGCATCCAAATATAAGCAGATGTTCTGGCTTTTTGCTTGCTCTGGATCCTTCGGCTGCCTCCTGTTTGTCTGACCTCCAGTTCTTGGGACTTGAGCTATCAGCTTATCTGTTGATCTTGGGATTCATCAACCTTCACAGCCTGTGAGCGGAGCCCTGCTCTCCAACCTGCCAATCTTAGGTTCGCCAGCCCCTGCAGCTACATGAATAAGGACACGCCTTGTGGTCTTGCTTGCCATCTTGGGATACATCGATATTCACAGCCTGTGAGCAAGAGCCCTGCTTTCGACCTGCCGATCTTGAGTTCACCAGCCCTGGCAGCTACGTGAATCGGGAGAAGCCTCTACCCTAATCCACGGACTTGGGATGTTCCAGCCTCTACAACTGCGTGAGCAGTTTCTTTGATATGAATCTCTCTATATCTATATTTATATGCTTTACTTGTTTTGCTTCTCTACAGAACCCAGCCTAAGACAACTATCCTCATTTCAAAAAAGAGGAAATTGAAGCCTAGAGAGGATAAATACCTTGTCTGAAGTTCCCCTGCTGATTAGCAGTAGATCCAGGGTTTAAATTTGTTTTACCCAAAAGACTTTGCCCTTTCTACTACACTCATAAATGTTTATGAAATTGTTTTATATAAATTTTCACAGATCTAATCTGTCAAACTTATTCCTAAGTATGTTTTTTGATGCTATTGAAATTGTATTTTTTTTAAATTTTTTTTCAGTTTTTTCTGGCTAGTGTATAGAAATATGATTAATTTTTTCATATTTATCTTATATCCTACAATCTTGCTAAATTCACGTATTAGTTCTACTAGTATTTTTGCAGATTATACAGATCCAATCTGTGCAAATAATTTTTTTTTATGTCTCTGTTCCATGTCAAGTAAAATTGATCAAATGGATTTTCATGAAATGTGGATAATGTGACTTGTGATTAGACTAATACTCTATCCAAGAATCACTTTCAAGGCACCTAAAATAGATAATCATTGTTCCAAGCAGCTAAAAGTGAAGCACAGTGGCAGGCTCACATGACTGCCTATCCAAAGGAAAAGGCCACGTTTATTAAAATACTAGAGAAAAAACAAACAATTGAGGAACACATTAAGGGCAGAGACACCAAACAGCAATTTATGATGTGTTTCTTACTTGGGCAACTCCGTGTATTATGATGCTCCAGAGTGAGAAGCAGCGGAAATTTATTTAACTGCAGTAAACAATTCTCTCCAGCAAGGGGGAATTCAGCCAGTAAAATAAGCATTATTTCATTGCTTCTTAATGTTATCTCTGCCTCTTCCTCTTTATCTCCCAACATAATTTGTCATTATGTTACACATTTGTGGCTAATAAATTTTAAAATGACTCAGATTTCCTCCTTGGCTAGGAAGAATCATGCTATATCAGACCAACCTTCCTGCTGAGAATAACCATAAAAACAGGATTTAAAAAATAAGTTTGAAGGCATTGGACAGTTACCAAGATAGTCAGGACCTAAGAGGCAGATCTGTGAGAGAAGGGTACCTTACTGAGGTTAGCCAAACATTCTTAAATGGCTTTCCTCTCAAAACATCTGCTGATTCACATGTGGTACAGCCAAGAAGCTGAATTGTCAAGCAGAAAACAGCAGCTAATAGGCTGAGAAACTGAGTGCCGTTTTCTGCAGTCTCACAATACTGTAATTACAGTGCTTATAGTTTAGGAGAAAAGGCTCTGCCTGGTAAAGTTCCTGAGCTTTCTATTGGGACCCTGAAAGGATACGTTCTAAGAGTAAGAATGAGCAAGTAGTGAAATTGTCCTTACAAAGACTCAAACAAGCTTCAAGTCAGCTCAGTCCCAAACTGGATTAAGGTGATTGGGCCCTACTCTGTCTGCTAGGAAAAAAAAGAAAAACTTTCTGGAGGAAAACAACATTTAAAGTATAATGGTTTGTTTTGTGCCAACTTGGTTAAGCTGGGAGCTACATCTCCCCAAATCCTCTTTCCCATATAGTTCTAGGCTAGACTAAGCTGAAAAGAAATTCATGTAAGATTTGAAAGACAGAAGGTTAGTAGCAGCCATTACACTCTAAATGTTGTTTTGCAGTCAAGTGTGGCTATCAACAGATGCAGGAGTGCCCAGTGGGTTCCAGCTTATCCTCACTCCCTCTGCTCTTCTTTCTGACTGTTGGTCCTGCTATCCAGCAGCAGCCCCAGGTATACCGCCAGATGCTTGGCTTGGACCCACGGGGGTAATAGCTACACTTAGGCAACAACTGCCAATAGACCTATCTATAAACTCTCTCTTTGTGGTCCCACTTCAATGGCTGGGCGTGCTTGGCTTCTCAGATTGACTGGTTAGTGGCTCATTTTCTGATTCTCCGACTCCTTCTTCTGGACCTTCACTTCTCAGTTCCTCCAACAATAGAGTAAGATTTAGTTCCTACAATAAATCTCTTATTATGTAATACTCATCATGACTCTGCTTCCCTGACTTATATAGAGTTCAAATTATTCCTATAGTTTTAAAAATACAACGTATGGAATTAAAAAAAAAAAAACTTACTAGGTGCATTAGCTTGAGTTCCTGCCAAAAGCAGAGCCTGAGATAGGGGCTTGCATAAAGGTGGATAAATACTCCCCTCCTCTGAGTTTCAGGGGAAGAGGCAAACAAGGAAGAAGAGAAAGCCAATCCAAGGATATTTGAGCTGTTTACCACTGTGGGAAACTAGGATTCAATCCCTGCTTTGAAGACCTGTGTAGAATTTAATCCAGAAACCTGAAAAGGGTAATATTTATTCATTGGTTCCCATTCTCTCATTGGTTAAGGGTTGTCCCGGGGATATTTAACTCCTTCACACTATCAGGTGTGCACATGCAACTAATCGGTAATATAGACTCCCACACATATACTATATAGCAGTGACAGAGAAGTTTTGGGACAGAAATTAGGCCAGTGCAGCTGAGGCAAGGTAAGCATGAGTTACACCTATATGTAGCTACTTGCTACAGCAAAGGCCAGGGCAAAAATGTGGGTCAAGAATATGTGACATGAGGTATAAAAGATGTGTAGTATGACAAGCAGAGTAGGCCAATGTAATAAATAGTAAAAAGAGAGAGAGAAAATAGATAATAGAAAAGACTCACAGATGATCCAGATATTAGAGTTATCAGACATAGACTTTAACAGTGATTAGTATGTTCAGTATTATAGCTGAAAAGATTGAGAATATCCCTAAAGAACTGAAATCTATATATAGAGAAAAAACCAAATGAAAATTCTAAAAGTATGAAATAAATGTCTGAAATTTTAAAAAAAAACAAAGGATTTAAGAGTAAATCAGACACAATTGAAGAGACAATTAGTAAACTGAAGACAGCAGGTCAGTAGGAAAAAAAATAGAAGGAAGCATGGAGATAAAAAGAATGGGAAGCACTAGAAAAAGTATAGGAGACATACGAGGCATGGTAAAAGAGAAAGAATGTGACGAAGAAAGCAGAAGAACAGAGAGAAAGAGATTTAAAGATGCTATGCTGCTGGCTTGAAGATGGAGGGAGAAAGTTACAAATCGAAGGATGTAGGTGGCCTCTGGAAGCTGGAAAGGGCAATAAAACAGATTCTCCTCTGGAGCCTCCAGAAGGAATGCAGCCCTGGGGACCAAGTTTAGACTTCTGCTCTCTAGAAGTGTAAGATAATAAATATGCAATATTTTAAGCCATTGACTTTGTAGTAATTTGTTACAGCAACAATAGGAAACTAATACAATGGATTACTATAAAGAGAAATAAGGATTAAAAAGTAAATCCACCAAGAAGATATAATTCTAAATTTTCATGCCCCTAAAAACATGGCCGCAAAATATATAAAGCAAAAGTTAACAGACCTAACAGCATACAAAATCAAATTCACAAATCATAGTGAGATATTTTAATGTACCCTGGTGGTGCAGTGGTTAAGTGTTTGGCTGCTAACTGAAAGGCTCGTGGTTCGAAACCCCCAGCTGCGTCATGGGAGAAAGATGTGGCAGTCTGCTTCCATAAAGATTACAACCTTGGTAACTCTATGGGGCAGTTCTACTCTCTCCTATAGGGTCACTATGAATCAGAATCAACTCGAAGGCAATGGGTTTGGTTTAGTTTTGACAGCAACCTTCAGAACTTCAGAAGCAGAATTTCAAAAAATCAGCAGGGATATATAATATTTGAACAAAATTGTCAACAAACTTTAGATAATCAATATTTATAGAACTCCAAAGAGAAAAACACATGCTTTTCAATGAACATTTACTGGAATAAAGCATATGATGGGCCACAAGGCAAGTTCCAACCAATTTCAAAGGACTGAAGAATATGTTCTCTACAGTGGAATTAAACAAAAAACGAATCACAGAAAAAAAAGAGATAATTAGAAATTTAAAAACATACTTCTAAGTAACCCACAGTCAAGGAATAAGTTCAAAGAAAAATTAGAAAATACCTAGAATTAAATGATAATAAAATAAAAATATATAAAATCTCAAGGCATGCAGCTACATCAGTGTACAGAGGTAAATTTATAGTCTTAAATATATATTTAGAGAAAAGAAAGCCTAAAAATAAATTATCCGAGCTTCCATCTCAATAAGTTAGAAAAATAATAGCAAGTTAGACCCAAGGAAGTAAAATAAAGGAAATAATAAATATACAAGCATACATCAATAAATAGAAAACAGAAATAAAATAGAAGAAAAAATCAACAAGGCCAAAAGTTAGTTCTTTGAAGGAATTAATAATATTGATAAGCTCTTGGCAAGTCTGAACGAGAAAAAAAGAATGCACAAATAACAATATCAGGGATTAAAACTGGCACATCAGTATGGATTTTACATACATTAATAATAGGAGGATAAAATGATAAATAAATCAACTTTTTCCAAAAGATTTGAAATTGTAGATGAAATGGACAAATTAAAAAAAAATCAACTTACTAAATTTGACACAAAAAGAAATAGAAATATGAGTAGTCAATATATTTAAAAATTTAATCTGTAAGTTAAAACATTCCCAGAAAGAATCTTTACACCTAGATGGCTTCACTGTAAATTCTTCCATTAATTTAAGGAAGAAATAATACCAATCTTAAACAAATTCTTTCAGGTAATTAAAATAAAGAGGGAAATCCATTCTATTAGGCTAGGATAACTTTGATACAATAACCTGACAAAGATATTACAAGAAAGAAAAATACAGTTAGGCACTTCCCTGAGCATAGATGTAAAAATCCTAAATAAAATGTTAGCAAAAAAATCCAGCAATACATAAAAAGGACTGTAATATATCAAAACCAAACTGAGTTTACTCCAGGAATGCAAAGTTAATTTAATATTTAAAAATCAATCAAAATAATTGCCACATTAACAAAATGTAGGATAAAAATCATATGATCATCTCAATAGATGTAGCAAAAGCATTAGACAAAATTAAAGTCTATTCATGATAAAAATTCTGAGCAAACTAGGATTGAAGGAAACATCCTTAATATAATAGAGTATATACAAAAATCTACAGCAAATACCATACAAATAAGAGAGAGGTGAAAGTATTCTCCTTGAGATTGGTAGTTAAATAAGGATGCCTATCAGCACTACTTTTCAACATTACACTGGAGATCCTCATGTAGTAAGTTAAGAATTAAAAATAAAAGTATAAGGAATGAAAAGGGAGTAATAAAACTGTCATTATTTATAGGTGACATGATTGTGTACATAAAAAATAAAAAAAAACCTGCAAATAAAGTTTAAGGATAAATAAATAAGTTAAGCCACACCATTGGCTATAAGACCAATATACCAAAAATCAATTGTATTTTTATATTCCATTAACAAACAATTGGAAAATGAAACTATAAAAACATGACACTATTTCCAACAGCATAATGCACATAAAAAACCAATACCTATTGTCATCGTCAAGTCGATACCAACTCATACCGACCCTATAGGCAGAGTAGAACTGCCCCATAGGGTTTCCAAGGAGCAGCTGGTGGATTTGAACTGTTAACTTTTGGTTAACAGCCAAGTTCTTAACCATGGCTCCAAAAAACCAGTAGTCATGAATTTATTTAAAGATGTGTAGGACATCTACACAGAAAACTATGAAACATTACTGAAAATAAAAGATAAATAAAAGAAGAGATATATAACGTCCCAGAGCCCTGGTGGTGCAGTGGTTAAGAACTCAGCTGCTAACCAACAAGTCAGCGGTTCAAATCCACCAGCTGTTCCTTGGAAACCCTATGGGACAGTTCTACTCTGTCTTGCAAAGTCGCTTTGAGTTGGAATTGACTCGACAGCATGGGTTGGTTTGTGTTTTGGTTTGAAGGGCTAGAAAATTCATTATACATTCTCTCCAGTTGATTTGTAGATTGAATGCATTCTCAATCAAAGCATGAGCATGCTTTTTGTAGAAACTGATTAGCTAATTCTAAAATTCATATGGTAACGTAAAGGACCAAGAATCGCCAAGGCAACCATGAAGAAGAAAAACAAAATTTGAGAATTTATTCTTCCAGATATCAACACTTACAAATAAACAGTAATTAGGAGATAGTAGTGTTGGTATAGGAGCCCTGGTAGTGCAATGGTTAAGTACTTGGCTGCTAACTGAAAGGTCAGAGGTTCGAACCCACCAGCTGCTCAGTGGGAGAAAGATGTGGCAGTGGCCTTCCATAAAGATTACAGCCTTGAAAACTCTATGGGGCAGTTCTACTCTGTTATATAGGGTCACCATGAGTCAGAATAGACTCAGTGGCAATGGGTTTATTTTATTTTTTTATTGTTTTGTTTTGTTTTTTGGTGTTGGTATGTTGTTAAGGAGCCCTGGTGGCGCAGTAGTGCCTTGGAAACCCTATGGGGCAGTTCTACTCTGTCCTATAGGCTTCCTATGAGTCAGAATCGGCTCAACAGCTATGGATTAGTTTGTTTTGTTTTTGGTGGCAGAGTAGTTAAGCACAGAGCTGCAACTGAAATATCAGCCGCTCCATGGGAGAAAGATGTGGCAGTCTGCTTCCATAAAGATTACAGCCTTGGAAACCCTATGGGGGCAGTTCTTCTCTGCCCTATAGGGTCACTATGTGTTGGAATCAACCTGATGGGAATGGGTTTGGTTTTGGTTTTTATGTTCTCGTCTGCTGTCAGGTTGATTCTGGCTCATAGTGAGTGACCCTATAGGACAGAGTAGAAATGCCCCATAGGGTTTCCTAGGCTATAATCTTTATGGTGCCACTTTGAGGACTAAGGTGCACCTGACCCAAGCCATGGTATTTTCACTCACCTCATACGCATGTGAAAGTTGGACAATGAATAAGAAAGACTGAAGAAGAATTGATGCCTTTGAATTATGGTGTTGGCAAAGAATATTGAATATACCATGGACTTCCAGAAGAATGAACAAATCTGTCTCGGAAGAAGTACAGCCAGAAGTACAGCTCCTTAGAAACAAGGATGGTGAGACTTAGTCTTATGTACTTTGGACATGTTATCAGGAGGGACCAATCCCTGGAGAAGGACATCATGCTTGATAAAGTAGAGGGTCAGTGAAAAGAGGAACACCCTCAGTGAGATGGACCGACACAGTAGCTGCAACAAGGACTCAAACATAGCAACGGTTGTGAGGATGGTGCAGGACTGGGCAGTGTTTCATTCTGTTGTACATAGGATCAGTATGAGATGAAACCAACTCAGTGGCACCTCATAACAACAACATTCTTTATGAGAGCAGATCTTTTCTCCCACAGAGCAGTAGGTTCAAACCACCGACTTTTTCCATTAGCAAGGGAGCTCTTAACTTTGCACCACCAGGGTTCTTTGGTATTGGTATAAGGATAAGCAAATAGGCCAATGGAACAGAACACAGAGCCCAGAAGCCTACCTACACATATATGGATACTTGCTTTATGGTAAAAGTCACACTGCAGACTAGCAGGGGAAGGATCATCTCTTCAATAAATGATTCTTGGTCCACTGGATATTTATATAGGAAAAAAATCTTTACCCACCCCTCATTTCTAACTCATACACATGTGTATTATAGGTTTAAATGTAAAAGGTAAAACAATAAATCTTCTCAAATATAAAACAGGAAAATATATTCATCACTTGAGGTAGGCAATAATTTCCTGAACAGGATACAAAAAGCACTATCAGAAAGGAAAAAGACTGATAAACTGAACTACTATAAAAGTGGGTACTGCTTTTTATCAAAAGACACCATTAAGACAGTGAAAAGGTGATCTACAGAGTAGGTGAAGATAATTATAGTACATATAATCAGCCTAGGGATTGTATCCAGAATATACAAAGACAGAACTATTTAATAAGAAAAAGAGAGGCAATAGAAAATGGATAGACTTCAGTACGCACCTTATAAAGGAAGATATCCAATGACTAATAAATACTTGAAAAGGTGCTTAACCTTATTAGTCATGAGGGACATGAGATGGGATACCACTATATGCACACCAGAATGGCTAAAACGAAAAAGACTGTAAATACCAGGTATTGGTGAGGATGTCGAACAACTGGACCAACTAGTGGGAATGTAAATTAGGCGACCACTTAGGAAAATTGTTGGGCATATCGAAAGCCCAATATCTATACTATGAACAAGCAATTTCACCCCTAACAGAAATGTGAATATATATCTATAAAAACAAAACAAGACAAAATGTCATTAGACATTTTTGTATAGAAGTACTATTATAACAGCCCAAACTGGCAATAACCCAAATGTTCATCAACAATGGAAAAGATAAGTAAACTTGGTATATTCCTCCAATAGAACACTATATAGAAATGATAATGAACAAGCTATAACTACATGGAACAACATGCATGGACCTCACGAAAATAATGTTGAATGAAAGAAGTCAAACACAAAGAGTACATATTCTATGTTTCCATAGATAAGAAGTTCAGAAACAGGCAAAACTAATTTATGGTATTTAAAGTCAGAACAGTAGAGATTCAGTGTGAGTGGGCATGATGGGAACTTCTTAGTGCTGCTAATGATTTATTTCCTGATCTGGGTGGCTGTTAAACAGGTGTGTTCAGTGTAAAAATGCACTTCATTATTCCTTGATGTTATGTGCGCTTTTCTCAATGTATGTTTTAATTTAATAACATTTTATTAAAAATAAATCAAACATTTTTCTTCATTTTTATTTCCTGTGCCACTTGAAGATTTTGTGTGTGTTCTAATGTCTCTTGCCATCATAGAAAAGGAGTTCGTTTTTAGATGACTTCAGAAGTTTATCTCATTTCTAATCTTTTATGATTCTATAAACCAGGGGAAAGATTTAGATGCATTCTGCTTCTTACACTAAAATTATCTGATTCCCTTAAGCTGCTCAGCTGGGCCATCTGAGAACAGAATTAAATGATGGAAATTGTCTGGAATATCAAAAATGTTTTACGAGTCTGCTTTGTTCTATTAAAGAAAACCCTTCAGGCAGAGTTAGTTTTTGTTGCAAACCCTTTTAATATCTCTTTCTAGCAGAGCACTTAGCTGGCCTCATTGAAATTACTTGCTTATTTCTCTATCTTCCTGACTGGCTGTAAGTTTCTTAAGGATAGGGATTCCCTCCAACCCCTCCTCTCTTTTATTTACTCAACAAACATTTGTTGAGCAACTACTATGTGTCAGGCACTGGGCTAGGCAATAGGGATAAAATATTGAGAAAAATGGACATAGTATCTGTGCTCTGGCAGCCGACAGTATAGTGGGTGTAGCACACACTACTCAGGTGATCATACTGGAAAAACCCTGCTCTGATAATTATGATAAAGGAGCCATACATGGTTCATTGGAGTCTATCAATCCAAGAAGGTTTGATCTGGCTTTTGGATATGTGTGAGCTGGGGAAAGGCAAAGAAAGTTTTCCTAGAAATGTGATGCTTGAGCTGAGATTTCCTGAAGAAAAAATAGGTACTCCTATGATGAATAAGTCATTATACCAAAAAGAATTAATCGACATTCAACCATTTCTGGAGATAGCATATGATCAGGAACCGATGGTACTGAAGGAAGAAGTCCAAGCTGCACTGAAGGCATTGGCGAAAAACAAGGCTCCAGGAATTGACAGAATCTCAATTGAGACGTTTCAATGAACAGATGCAGCGCTGGAAGTGCTCACTTGTCTATGCCAAGAAATTTGGAAGACAGCTACCTGGCCAACTTACTGGAAGAGATCCATATTTATGTTTATTCCCAAGAAAGGTGATCCAACTGAACATGGAAATTATCAAACAATATCATTAATATCACACACAAGTAAAATTTTGCTGAAGATCATTCAAAAGCAGCTGTAGCAGTATTTTGACAGGGAACTGCCAGAAATTCAGGCCAGATTCAGAAGAGGACGTGGAACCAGGGGTATCATTGCTGATGTCACATAGATCCTGGCTGAAAGCAAAGAATATCAGAAAGATGTTCACTTGTGTTTTATTGACTATGCTAAGGCGTTCAACTGCGTGGATCACAACAAATTATGGATAACATGGCGAAGAATGGGAATTCCAGAGCACTTAATTGTGGTCATGAGGAACCTATACATAGATCAAGAGGCAGTTGTTCAGACAGAACAAGGGGATACTGCATGGTTTAAAGTCAGGAAAGGTGTGTGTCAGGGTTGTATCCTTTCACCATACCTATTCAACCTGTATGCTGAGCAAATAATCTGAGAAGCTGGACTATATGAAGAAG
>NW_004443943.1:25584838-25586024 GCF_000243295.1 Trichechus manatus latirostris
CAACTGGACCAATAAGCAACATCATGATAAACGGAGAAAAGATTGAAGTTGTCAAGGATTTCATTTTACTTGGATCCACAATTAACACCCATAGAAGCAGCAGTCAAGAAATCAAAAGATGCATTGCATTGGGCAAATCTCCTGCAAAAGACCTCTTTAAAGTGTTGAAAAGAAAGATGTCACCTGAAGACTAAGGTGCGCCTGACCCAAACCATGGTATTTTCAATTGTATCATATACATGTGAAAGCTGGACAAGGAGTAAGGAAGATGGAAGAATTGACGCCTTTGAATTGTCGTGTTGGTGAAGAATATTGAATGGCATGGACTGCCAAAAGAACGAACAAATCGGTCTTGGAAGAAGTACAACCAGAATGCTCCTTAGAAGCAAGGATGGCGAGACTATGGCCTACATACTTTGGACGTGCTGTCAGGAGGGATCAGTCCCTGGAGAAGAACATCATGCTTGGTAAGGTAGAAGGTCAGCGAAAAAGAGGAAGACCCTCAACGAGATGGGTTGACACAGTGGCTTTAACAATGGGCTCAAGCATAACAACGATTGTGAGCATGGCACAGGACCGAGGAGTGTTTCATTCTGTGGTACATGGGGTCACTACAAGTCGGAGCCAACTCGACGGCACCTAACAACAACAACAACTATGATGAAAGAAAGGAGAGAATAGCATTTAGCCAAAGGGGATTAAAATGTCGATAATTATTTGAGAAGAGGCTGGAGAACCAGATAAGATGCCAATTGTACAGGTCCTTAAGTGTTACCTTTTCCTAAGTCAGGGCTGGCTCCTTCCTGTCATTCAGATTTCAGCTTAATTGTTAGCTACTAAAGAGAGGCCTGAAGTTAGAGCCAGTTCCCCTCCTTTTTCTTTGCTGACAAAACCCCTATTTTTTTCTTTTCATTTTTTTTTATTGTACTTTAGATGAAGATTTACATAACAAATAGTTTCTCATTAAACAGTCAGTACACATATTGTTTTATGACATTGGTTAACAACCCCACGACATGTCAACACTGTCCCTTCTTGACCTTGGAGGATCTTTTTTTTTTGGATGAAAATATACATAGACAAAGATATACCATTTCAAAAATTTCTACATATACAATTCAGTGACATCGATTACATTCTTCCAGTTGTGCTGCTATTCTCACTATCCTTTTCCAAATTATTCCAT
>NW_004443943.1:25587007-25602245 GCF_000243295.1 Trichechus manatus latirostris
CCCTCGTAACCAACAAAGATTGTTTCTTTTTGTGTGTAAACTTTTTCATGAGTTTTTACAGTAGAGGTCTCATACATTATTTGTTCTTTTGTGATTGACTTACTTCACTCAGCATAATGTCCTCCACTTTCATCCATGTTATGAGATGATTCACAGATTCATCACTGTTCTTTATCATTGCATAATACTCCATTGTGTGTATGTGCCATAGTTCGTTTATCCATTCATTTTTTGCTATTGTGAACAATGCTGCAATGACCATGGGTGTGCATATGTCTATTCGTGTGACGGCTCTTATTCCTTTAGGATATATTCCTTGGAGTGGGATTGCTCGATCGTATGGTATTTCTATTTCTAGCTTTCTAAGGAAGCACCATATCATTTTCCAAAATGGTTGTATCATTATGCATTCCCACCAGCAGTGCGTAAGAGTTCTGATCACCCCACAGCCTCTCCAACATTTGTTATTTCCAGTGTTTTTGACTGGTGCCTGTAATGCCCGGGTGAGATGGTAGCTCACTGTGGTTTTAATTTGCATTTCTCTAATGGCTAGTGATCAGGAGCATTTCCTCATGTGTCTTTTGGCCCCTTGAATGTCTTCTTTGGTGAAGTGTCTATTCAGTTCCTTTGCCCATTTTTTAATTGGATTATTTGTCTTTTTGTTGTAGAGATGTTGGATTTTCTTGTAGATTTCAGAGATTAGACCTTTGCCTGACTTGTAATGTCCAACATTTTTTTCCCACTCTGTAGGTTCTCTTTTTACTCTTTTGGTGAAGGCTTTTGACGAGTGTAAGTGTTTAATTTTTAGAAGATCCCAGTTATCTAGCTTATCTTCTGGAGTCTGTGTGTTGTTGTTTATGGTTTGTATCTGTTAATGCTGTGTATTAGGGCTGCTAGCATTGATTCTATTTTTTCTTCTATGAACTTTATAGTTTTTGGCTTTATATTTAGGTCTTTGATCCATTTCTAATCAGTTTTTGTATATAGTGTGAGGTATGGGTGCTGTTTCTTTTTTTTGCAGATGGATATCCAGTTTTGCCAGAACCATTTGTTAAAAAGACTGTCTTTTCCCCATTTGATGGACTTTGGGGCCTTGTCGAAGATCAGGTGACCGTAGGTGGATGGATTTACACCTGGGTTCTCAATTCTGTTCCACTGGTCAATGTATCTGTCTTTGTACCAGTACCAGGCTGTTTTGACTACTGTAGCTGTGTAGTAGGTTCTTAGGTCAGGTAGTGCAAGTCCTCCTACTTTCTTCTTTTTCTTCTTCAATAGTGCTTTACTTATCCGGGCTTCTTCCCTTTCCATATAAAGTTAATGATTAGTTTTTACATCTCTTTAAAGAATGTGGTTGGTGTTTGGATCAGGATTGCATTGTATTTGTAAATTGCTTTGGGTAGAATTGTCATTTTCACTATGTTGAGTCTGCCTATCCATGAGCAAGGTATGTTTTTCCATTTATGTACACCGCTTTGGGTTTCTTGCAGTAGTGTTTTGTAGTTTTCTTTGTATAGGTCTTTTACATCCCTGGTCAGATTTATTCTTAAGTATTTTAAGGGGCAATTATAAATGGTACTGTTTTCCTGATTTCCTTTTCATCGTTCTCTTTATTGGTTTATCCAACTGATTTTTATATGTTTAGCTTGTATCCTGCTACTCTGCTGAATCTTTCTATTAGTTCCTGTAGTTTTCTCATGGATTCTTTAGGGTTTTCTATGTATAGGACCATATTATCTGCAAACCGGGACCGTTTAACTTCTTCATTACCAATTTGGATGCCCTTTATTTCTTTTTCTTGCCTTATTGCTCGAGCTAGGGCTTCCAGCACAGTATTAAATAGGAGTGGAGATAAAGGGCATCCTTGTCTTGTTCTTGTTCTCAAGGGGAATGTTTTCAGCCTCTCCCCACTAAGAATGATGTTGGCCATTGGTTTTACATAGATACCTTTTATTATGTTGAGAAATTTCCCTTCTATACCTATTTTATTGAGAGTTTTTATCAGGAATGGGTGTTGGACTTTGTCGAATGCCTTTTCTGCATCAGTTGAGAGGATCATGTGATTCTTTTCTTTCCTTTTATTTATGTGGTGGATTACGTTGATTGATTTTCTAATGTTGAAGCATCTTGCATACCTGGTATGAATCCTACTTGGTCGTGGTGTATTATTTTTTTGATATGATGCTGAATTCTATTGGCTAGAATTTTGCTGAGAATTTTTGCATCTATATTCATGAGAGATATTGGTCTGTAACTTCTTTTTTTGTGGTGTCTTTGCCTGGTTTTGTTATCAGGGTTATGCTGGCCTCATAGAATGAATTCAGAAATGTCCCTTCCTTTTCTACATTCTGAAATAGTTTAAGTAGTACTGGTATAAGCTCTTCTCTGCCTGTTTGGTAGAATTCTCCATTGAAGCCATCTGGGCCAGGGCTTTTTTTTGTTGGGAGTGTTTTTTTTTTTTTTTACCTTTTCAATCTCTTCCCTTGTTATGAGTCCGTTCAGATTTTCAACATCACTTTGTGGTAGTTTGGATAGGTAGTATGTTTCTAGAAATTTATCCATTTTCTCTAGGTTTTCAAATTTGTTGGAGTATAGTTTTTCATAATACTCTGTTATAATCCTTTTTATTTCAGTTGGGTCTGTTGTAATGTACTCCATTTCATTTCTTATTTGGGTTATTTGCGTCCTCACCTGTTTTTCTTTTGTCAGTATGGCCAGTGATTTATCGATTTTGTTGATCCTTTCAAAGAACCAACTTTTGGTTTTGTTGATTCTTTCTATTGTTTTTGTATTCTCTATTTCATTTATTTCTGCTCTTATCTTTATTATTTCCTTTCTTCTAGTGGCTGTGGGCTTTTTTTTGCTGTTCTCTTTCTATTTGTTCGAGTTGTGTAGTTAATGTTTTGATATTGTCCCTTCTTTTTTAATGTGTGCATCTATTGCTATAAATTGTCCTCTGATGACTGCCTTTGTTGTGTCCCAAAGGTACAAAACCCCAATTTTATTTACCCTTCTTAAAAAGACTTGGCTTGTAGGGTGACAGGCCCCATCTCTAGGGCACAGGGACAGGTTACCAAATAAGCAAGGTATACATGGGCTTACTTTTGCTTACTTACTAGCCTGTAGTGCATAATTTCACCTGTTTTTCACCACATCAATAATGTGGTGAAACCCATGTGAAATTGTGCATGACAGATTAGCAAATAAACATAATTAAGCCCGTGAGTACTCTGCTTACTTGTTAATCTGCCCTTGCTAGGGGATGAATTCCAATTGGTCTAAATCAGTTATAATGGTCTTATTACCACTGCTAGAAATTGGTTTAAGCATGGGCATGTGATACAATTCTTGCCAATGAGACATTAGGGATATCTACTTCTGGAAAAATTTCCCTCACCTAAGGGAAAACAGAGAAGATGTACACATATACCCATTCTTTTAACCTCTTCATCACTGGACATAGTCATGAACACATGTGGTGCCAGAACTGCCCCAGTCATCTTATGATTATGAGAGAGGAAAGATGGAAAGAACCTGGGTTCTTGATGATGTCTGTGACCACTAAATTAACTAATCAGAACTGCCCCACCTCCGAACTCCTCGTTATTTATTTAAATTTGTTTTAATTAATTTCAGCTGTTACAGCGGAAAGCCTTTATTTTCAGTCATTTTATCATTTCATTGTAGTTTAGTTCTTTCCCTAGTTCCTATCATGATTTGATTTTCATGTATTTATTCCCCCACTAAAATGTATGCTCCAAAGAATGCAGAGACCTTATCTATCTAGTTCACTGTTGTATTCTAATTGTTTAGATTAATGCCAAGTACATAGTAAACGCTCAATAAATATTTGTTGAATGAATACATGAGAAAACTCTGAAGTATTTTAAATGTTTATATGGTTCAGTGGGCAATAAAAACAAATCTGACTCTATTTTTAATTTGGTTACATTCATTTTACTGTAGTGTATAATTTTTAAAATTAAAATAGCAACAACAAAAATGGAGTGGAGACAAGACTCAACCTTTGTGGCAGATTTAAAACATGGCCCCAAATTCTTTACACTCCTTCCTTAAGAGATGGGTCTATGTCTCCTCTCCTTGGATCTGGGCTCTGTGACTACTTGACTAGTAGAATACTCCAGAAGTGACAATGTGCCAGTTTCTAGGACCAGGGCTTAGGAAATTGGCAGCTCCCACTTCCTGTCTCTTGAAATGTTCACTCGTGATACTCAGCCATCATGCCAGGGAAGACAAACAGCCCATGAAGGGACTCACATGGAGAGAAACTGAGGCCCTAAGCCCTCAGCCCCAGCAAGCATTGTGCTGACACAATTTATAAGCCACGTGAGCTAGCCATGTTGGCAGCAGATCCACCAACCCCCAGGTCAAGCTGCCCAGCTGACACCACATGGAGCAGAGATGAGGCTTCCCTGTCAAGCACTACCCAAATTGCAAATTTGTGAGCTAAATAATTATTGTTTTAAACCACTAGGTTTAGGGGTAGTTTGTTATGCAGCAACAGATAACTGTAACAGCCTTCAACAGAAAAGGGCAGAAAGATGCTTAGAGAGGAACAGCTTAAATTTGGTTACAAAGGGTAAATAGAAATGGTAGTTATAAGTATAGTTGTAAAAGATGAGGAAAATGAAACTGTGAATGAATTACATGTTTTGCTATGTGGAGAAAGTTAATGGTTAAAATCTGCTTTAAGATTGTTGAGGTGGCAGTGCCGCCAAAGAGTATATATATCTTCCCACTATATTGATGCTTCCTGTTTGCCTAAGGCTTTGTAGTTTGCAAAGTATGTTCATAATACCTTGTCTTACTGGATGCCCACAACCTTGAAAGGTAATTAGAGTGAAAATTTCAAGGATGCTGAAGCTTGGAAAGAATAAAGAATTTTTCCAAAGTCACAGAGCAGCTAAGTAGTAGAGACGGAGCTAGAACTCATAATCTTCTGACTTCTGATATAGATTTATTGGTGCTATATCATCCTGTTTTCTGTATTAACTTTGATACAGTCTCATGAATAAAACTTCGTGCAGTCTTTAATACAAGGGCTTGGACTGCATTTTCAAAGTGAAATTTCAATATCACCTTGACTTACGGAAATTTTACCTCTCACTTTTCTCTAACACCATAGGGAATTTTAAAAGTTACTCATTTCTTTTCTGGCTGTTCTTATTCCTTCACTCATTCATTCAGTCAGTCAGTTGAGCAGTTAGTCAATAAACATTATTGTCTATTATAGGACAGGCACTGAGGAAACTGCAGGGAATGAGGCAGATAAAGTCTGTGTCCTAATGAAGATTACATTCTAGTGGGAGAAACAGAAAACAGTAAGTGTAATGGAGGAGAAGGGGAGAGAAAAAGAGGAGGAGGAGCTGACTGTTACTGAAACCTGTACAAATGATTGTTAAGAAAGACAATTCAAAATGTAGGATCACAATTTCTAGCCAATCTGAAAAGGCTAAGCTTTCAATGGTTTTGCCCGTTTGTAATGTTAATATATACTGATGATTCTGTCATGGTCTTTGGACCCAGGCAGACATAGCTGTGGCAGCATGCTTATCTGTTTTCCCATTCTTGTCTATTCTGTAATATTCTTTGGTCTTGGACAGACATGGCTCTGGCAGCATGGTTGTCCATTTCCCAATTTGCCTTTTTGAATATATGCTGAATAAAACTTTGTTTTTGTTTTATTAAACTTTGTGATGTTTTTCCCCTAAAAAAAAAGAGGAGAGGAGGAGAAGGATAAGGAACAAGAGAAAGCGAGATTAAGGAATACGGCCTAGTGAGGAGGAGGTGAGTATTTTAAGATCAGCATCCTGCCTTCCTCCACCAATGATTCAAAAGGACACCTATGATTCATAAATGAAAGGCTTCAGTCTGAAAATAGTTTAGGTTCAATGACAGAATTCTAACCTTCGAAAGTTACCTTTTCCCAGTAAGAGGGATAAGAGTTTACAGGAATTATGCTTGGTACTTCCTAAATCTAATCCTATAGAAAAAGGGCTCATGTAGACATAAGCAAGTCTTATTAACAGAACTACCAACATTACGAGAATTTTAACCAAGAGGTTTAAAAAATAAACAGCCCTCTTGCATGTGGGAAAAACCTATGCTTTAAAACACTCTAACTTAACAGTCCTTGGTCAAAAGCAAAAGCACGCATTTCAGCCCTTGAGAGTATGATTTGTCCCTTAGAATCAATGGGAAAGTAAGGCCATGCATTTTCAATAGTGCACATGAAATTCAATTTGACTCACAATAGTCCATGCATATTTTTCCCAAGTTATTTTTATATTAAATCATGCTTGAAAAATTTCAACCCAGATTTAGGTTTAAGTTTCCCAGACTTAGTAAGTAATTGCTGCAGTAATGAGCTCTTATTTCTTAATTTGGTCTGCTCCAGATGTTAACATCTAGATTGTTTGTTTTTCATTTTCCACTCCTCTGCATTTCCTTATAAAACAGTACATTTGTAAATGTTCTGATTTTTTAATATGGGGGAGTGGGCAAGAGGACAGGAAGAAGTTGGGTGGGCAAGAAATTTAGGGTCTCACCTGTTTTTCTGCTGGAGAGAAGGTGGGGGAAGACCAGTTTTCACCTTCAGGGAAGCCATACTGGCCTTTCTGTATTTACAGGAGGGTGTGGCCCTGAGGAACATGCATGCAGGTTTGCTGGGTGTACTTCCCCCAAGGCAATGTACTGTATTGGTGGTCTTATGTTCCTGGGGGGACAAAAAAAACCCTGTAGCTGTACACCACTCAACTTGCTCCCCTCCCCCCATATTTATTAAACCAGGGGAACAAGCCCCATCCTATAAACTAGCACAACTGAACAACAGGAAAAACCTGGCTTATACATCCAAGCTAATAAAGTAATGCATTGATAGAGTATATTAATAAGAACCTGCAGTTTAGATCCAGCTGTTGAGCAGCTGGATGGCAGCTGGGAGATCTGGAATTGTTCCCCAACAGATAAGGGAGACCTTGCTCAAGGGCAGTGGTTCTCACATTTTAGTGCACATGGAAATCAGCTACAGTGACTGCAAAAAATGCAGATTCCATGGCCACACCCCTAAGAATTCTGAGCCAGAAGATCTGGGATAGGGCCCAGAAATCTGTCTTTTTAGTAAGCAGCCTCAGGTGACTGATGCAGCTGGTGGGAAACGACATTTTGAGACGTACATACGGCTCCTCAGAGCTACTAATATCATCATTCAAGATCTTTAGCAGCTGAAAAAGATAAATAGGCTTTCAACCAATCTTTACGCTTGGTTTTTGACAGCCGAGTCCAATCCACAGCTGGTAAAGAGGTTAGATAATGACCATAGATAGGTTTGATTCCTCAGCATAGAAAACAGTACTGAAAGCAGTTTGGGGACCTCTGTTTCTCCCCCATCAATAAGGGGTTGGAAGGCAGCCACAGACTGGGTTAGAAATCCAGCTGGCACAAAACTTGGAAGACAATCCTCAGTGAGGTCTGGGTTCAATATCTAACTGCTAAAGAGCTTGGCTTGCCGCCTTGTGGTGTGCAGTCAATCTCCAATTGATATAATGCTTTGATAACATATGAGCAGCACGGGTTAAATCCAGAAACTGTATATAACTTAGATAAAAGTCCTAAGACCTGAAGGTTGGTCCCCAAATGGCATGGAGCTTGGATGATATTTGGGAATGAGTTTAATCCTCAAATGTTAAGAGTTTTGGATGTCAGGAATGAGGTCTGGGTTCAATCTCTTGTCATTAAAAAGCTTGGAAGACCAGCTTGGGGTCTGGTTTCAATCGTCAGATGGTAAAGAGTTCAAATGACAACAATGGTTTCTAGGTTCAAGTGAAAGCTGACAAACAGCTTGAAATAAACTGCAAGATCTGGGTTCAATCTTGAAATGTTAAGGATTTAGATAATTGCAATGAGGAATGATTCAACCTGGAGGATTCTAAAAGTCTAGGTGAGGTAGCTAAGAATCTACACCAGATGATTAGAGACAACTTGTGGTCATGATCCACGTGGGAAAGGATTTAAATAGTGGCTACTCTTTTCAGATTGGGAAATAGAAATGGCGTCCAGGTACCATTGATCTAGAGCTACATATTTAGCTAATGTAGATAGAAGCATGAATTCCAGCCATGGGGTAAGGAAATGTGTATACAACTACTAGGTCACGGGCTAATTTTGTAAGAGAATATTATGTGACTTCTCCATACCCGTAAGTATAGAGAAGGATACAGGCACCAGGCCTGGGAATGTGATTCCTGAAATAATGGAGCTCTTTTGCCAGGACTTTTGCTGACAGAATGACTGTTTTATATGGCTATGAGAAAAGTATTGCAATCTATGATGTGTGTTCCTAAGTGGGATGACAGCTGGCACCACTGCATAAAATCTTGTTCCTACTTTTACAGTTTCACTAATACTCTTCTTTCTGATTATTTTTATTTATCAACAAACAACAGTTTCTGGAATCTTTTAAAAGCATTCCCAAATAGTCAAGAAGCAGACAGTTCTCTAAACACCTAACAATACATGAGCTCTTAAAGAGACAAAAATGGAACTGGATTCCTTAGGGAAGAAGCAAAAACCAAGCCATGACTACCAACCAGCTTTCTTCCTTTGACCTGACAATACAAGAAGAATTTTAAAAAGATGATTTTAGATGGTTTAGAGCATTGATGTATCTGTCAAAGGCTTCTGTGCTTCTTGAATCTGAGAATATCCTGAGGAATATCTTTAAGGAATAACCATGCTTCAGACTTCTGGAACATATTAGGGATTTGTTTTAGGACATTGCTATTGAGATGATATTGTTATTAATAGGTAACATTTATTGAGCACTTATTATATGTCAGGCACTATATTAAATATTTTACATGTACTATCTTTTTTGGAGCCCTGGTGGTGTTGTGGTTAAGCGTTTGGCTACTAACCAAAAGGTTGGCAGTTTGAATCCACCAGCAGCTCCTTGGAAATCCTATGGGGCAGTTCTCCTCTGCCCTGTAGGGTCTCCATGAGTTGGAATCAACTCAATGGCAATGGGTAATGGGTACTATCTTATTTAATCCTTAAAATAACCCCATAAGGTAGGTCTTATTATTATCCTCATTTGATAGATGAGGAAAGTGAGACACAGATGTTACATAAGTTATCTAATGTTGCAGAGGCATCACTGTGTTCATCACACCACCTTTTCCTAGGCGCAAAGGAAAACTACATTGTCCAGCATCCCTTGCATTTAAGTTGCAATCATGTGATTAAATTCAGCCAATGGAGAATGTGACTAGAAGTGATATAAACTACTTTGGGCCTGTATCTTTAAAACATCACGTGCAATCCATAGCTTTTCTACTCCCCTGCCACAGTAAACATAGAAGCCAGTGTTTCAAAGATATAACAATAAGACGAAAAAACATTGCTTAACATGCCTCACTCAGATTTTATCTAATCAAGAAATAAATCTTAATTGCATTAAGGTATTTCATTAAATCTAAGATACTGTCATGAATTGAATTGTGTCCCCCCAAAATATCTGTCAACTTGGCTGGGTCATGATTCCCAGTATTGTATGTTTGTGTACCATTTTGTAATCTGATGTGATTTCCTTATGTGTTGTAAACTCTATAACTATGATGTAATAAGATGGATTAGCAGCAGTTATACTGATGAGATACACAAGATTGGATAGTGTCTTAAGCCCATCTCTTTTGAGATATAAAAGATAGAAGGGAGCAAAGACACATGGGAACCTCATACCATCAAGAAAGCGGTGCCAGGAGCTGAGTGCGTCCTTTGGACCTGAGGTTCCTGCGCAGAGTAGCTCCCAGACCAAGGAAAGGCTGATGACACAGACCTTCCTCCAGAGCCGACAAAGAAAGCCTTCCCCTGGGGCTGACACCCTAAATTTGGACTTGTAGCCTACTGGACTATGAGAGAATACACTCTTTGTTAAAACCATCCACTTGTGGTATTTTTGTTACAGCAGCACTAGATGACTAAGATAGATACCATTGATTGCAATTTGCACTGTTATTTTATATATCACTGAGAAAGAAAGAAAACATCAAATAAACAATGACACTCAACTAGTTGTAAGATGCACCCTTATTTCAGAGATGTTGAATTGTGAAAAAATGGCAGGGCCTTAGATTCCTCACTATCAGGACTCAGGAGAGAATTTCAGGAGACTCTGACTAACTAATGATGGGGCAATTTAAGTTTCAAAGAGGCTAATAATTGCAAATAGTTGGAATTTATGAAATATATTTAAATCCATTAATACATATGTTATTTTAAAAATTTGGAGGATATTAGAGAACTAATTCAATATCTTAAAAAACAGTAAATAAGAGAAAAGAATTAATCATTTATCCTATCATTCCTATATGAACTACCACTGAGTAATCAGTAGATGAGGGGAAGCATATAAAAACATTATAACTAAAAAAAGGAAATTATAAGGTTATCACCATTTTGCAACCTCCAATGAATTAACACATCTAGGCACTGAGAATCAATAGCTGCTATCATCATAAAAACAGGGACAACTAGACATTATATCACTCTTGATGAAAAAACTCAAAAGCACCCATACGCTTATCCAGATGTTCTGAAAAAGTGTAGTCTAAGGATCCCGAGAAACTTTCAGGGGATCTGTGAGGTCCTTACTTTTCCAACAACCTATTTGTGTGAGGCCAGGTTTTTTTCATATATTTCAAATAATAATACATAATACAACAGATTGAATGCCAAAGCAGATATGATAATGCAGCTGTCTTCTATTAAGCCAGATATTAAAGGGATTTGCAAAAAATGTAAAACAATGTCACTCTTCTCACCAAACATTTTTTTTTGTTTTACAAAATATAGTTAGTTATGATTAGACAATTTTGTTTATGTCAACATGTAATGGGTTTCTTATTATTATTTCAAAATGAGTCATTACATAAATATTTTTTAAATTTCAAATATGGCAAATACTGATAAGTACAACCCACATAAACAAAAGCTATTTGGATATCTTCAAAAATTTTTAAGAATATAAAAGAATCTGAAACTAAGATGTTTGAAAACTGATCAAGCCTCCAGATCCAGCTGCCAATTTTCAGGAAATACAGAGGACAGAGGAACATGTTGGACTGCAACATAAGTATGTAATCAGCAAAACTCAGACTGTGGGAAACTCTACAGGTCAAATGCCCTGGATTCTTCCACAGACAAACTGTAAGGAACAGAAAGGGGTAAAGAAAGACCTTATATTAAAAGAGACTTCAAACACATGAAATTAAAAAACAAAATGGGTAAGACTAAACTGAAGTATCTAGAGATGTACATTTGGGTGATAAAAATATAAAGAAATACAAGGAAGTGATTATTATAGTGGTTACTTTTGGAGGGAGGGAGGGGGTTAATCAGGGCAGAGCATGTGGAAGTTCTATTTTTTGACCTAAGTGGTGGTTCTAATGGTTTTGCCTTATAATAACTCATCAAGCTATTAAAAATCCATCTTAGACTCAATAAAACATGGCAAGTTACTGTGCTACTCAATCCTTTCCAAGTGCAGAGATGAGTCCAAGGAGTATGGTTGCCCACTGTGTTATACTGAAGGATGTGTTACAACTTAATCTCAGAGAGACACCTTTTCAACCACATATGTAAAAGAAGACAGAGATTAGCTATATGTCTCTCAAGTTGTTGTATCTATAACACTCTAGTCATGGGTTCTCATGCTTTTTCTTTGGAAGGTAAAACCACCTTTGAAAATGAAGTAATGTTTCACTTGTGTAGTTGGTAATAAACTGAGTTATAAAGGAACCTCCTCCCTCCTTCAGACCCTTGAAATACTCCATGAAAATCTCTACCACAGAACCTGTAATGATGTGTTGTCTTTTATCTATTTATGTATATGCCTCCTTGTAGTAAATTGGCTCAAAGCAGATTCTCAGGAAATCAATTATGTAATGAACCTGACCAACTCTAAAGTGTCTTCTGATAAGAAGTCACAGATTTCCAAGCCAGATGCACAGAAACTTATGCCTTTTACTCTACTCCTTTAACCCTAATTTAGAGCATGTCTACTCTTACTTCATGCACTCTTCTTACAAACTTGCTTGTCTGGTTTATAAGCTTATAGCATGTTAGAACTAACAAATTAGAAAACAGGAGCAGGATGTTATAGGTCGTCAATTCAGCAAATGTGTGCTTTGCATCTATTATGTATAATACAGTATGCTAAATACTAGAAGAAAATATAACCTCAAAGAAAGAAAGAAGATAGAGAAACAATTCGAAGTAATAATTACAATAACAACATACCTAGGATCAAAAAGGAAGGAAAAAGGAAGGGAGGAAGGGAGCGAGGAAAGACAGATACCATACTATAATATGAGACAATTTATTGTACGGTCAGATAATTCTAAACTCTCTGAACCAGAATTTTCAATGTAGTATATATATCAGAGTTCAGCCAGAGAAGCAGAACCAGTAGGAGATATATATTAATATATATATATATAAAGAGGTTTATGTAAAGTTTCCAGGGACATCTAGGTCAATTGGCATAACAAAGTTTATTAAGAAAATGTTCTGCATCCCACTTTGGTGAGGCGCATCTGGGGTCTTAAAAGCTTGTGAGTGGCCATCTAAGATGCATCAGTTGGTCCCAACCCTGGAGCAAAGGAGAATGAAGAACACCAAAGATACAAGGAAAATATTAGTTCAAGAGACAAAAGGGCCACATAAACCAGACACTCCCTCAGCCTGAGACCACAAGGACTAGATGGTACCTGGCTACCATCAATGACAGCCCTGACAGGGAACACAACAGAGAGTCCCCGGCGGGAGATAAGTGTGGAACAGAACTCAAATTCACGTAAAAAGACCAGACTTAATGGTCTGACTGAGACTGGATAAACCCCCAAAGACGTGGCTCCTGGATGCTCTTTGTTAACCCAGAACTAAAACCACTCCCAAAGCCCACTCTTCAGACAAAGATTAGACTGAACTATAAAACATAAAATAATACTCATGAAGAGTGTGCTTCCTAGTTCAAGCAGATACACGAGACCAAATGGGCGGCTCCTGCCCAGAGGCAGGATGAGAAGGCAGAAAGGGCCAGGAACTGGTTGAATGGAACAAGAAACCCAGGGTGGAAAGAAGGAGTGTGCTATCACATTGTAGGGATTGCAACTAATGTCACAAAACAATATCTGTATAAATTTTTGTATTAGAAATTAACTTGAGCTGTAAACTTTCACCTAAAACACAATTAAAAAAAAAAGTCTCCCAAAATGTAAACTCTGCTGTTCCCATAAGCCGCCTTTGGTGGGAATAAAACGCAGGGCTGGCTAGAGGCAGCGTGCATTCTTGTTGTAAGTGCAACTGAATGTCCAGTACTATTTAAAAAAAAAAAAGTCTTACACAATTTTGGGGGCCAGCAAGCCAACTCTGAAATCTGTTGGACAGGCTGTCGGTAAGGGCAAGTTGGAACTCATGGGTTTGGATTGAACCTGCTACCCATAAGTGGAATTTCTTCTCTTGGGAAATCTCAGCCCTGTTTTGAAGGCCTTTCAACTGATTGAAT
This sequence comes from Trichechus manatus latirostris, assembly GCF_000243295.1. Lineage (NCBI taxonomy): Eukaryota > Metazoa > Chordata > Mammalia > Sirenia > Trichechidae > Trichechus > Trichechus manatus. Next base: position 25,600,590 of record NW_004443943.1, read on the forward strand.
CAGGCCCACCCAGATTAGCAAAGATAATCTCCTTTATTTAAAGTCAGCTGATTATGGACTTCAATCACATCTACAAAATACTTTCACAGCAGCACCTAGATCAGTGTTTGAATAGCTGGGGTCAGAATTGACTTGATGATAACAGGTATTTTTTTTTGGTTTCTTTTTTTTAAAGTCTAGCCAAGCTGACACGTCAAAAATAGCATCACGGTATAAGATAACATCATCATTAATACACATAGTTTGACACAGCAGCATCAAGAAATGCATGTGTTCTTTTCAACCAGTGGTGACTCAAGAATATTTGTGTTGAAGATGCGTGGTGGTGGTAAACTGGTGAGAATGGGAGCTTAAACAGCATTTACACTGCCCTTTACATAAGGTAGAGAAGTGACAATTGTCTATTTTAAAGAATGGCGCAAGTGCCAAAAAATGATAGTGGGTGCTAAAGCTGCCATCCAATGCCACCCATTGGCACTACTAGTGTTTTCTATTTTCTATGTATAAGAATCAAAAAGATAAAATTCTGGACAAATACCAAAATCAGTAGACTGGTTACCTGAGTAGAAAGAAGAAACTGGATGTAGGAGAAGTACAAAGAAAGCTTCAAGTACCTCCGTAAAGTTTTGTTAAAAAAATTTTTTAAGCAAATATGATACAATATTAACATATGACAAATCTGGGTGGTAAATACATAGATATTAATTATATTATTTTCTACACTATTCTGTATGATTGAACGATTTTTATAATTTTAAAAAAGACATTGAGAAAGTATAGGGCTCCAAACTCCCTGAGGGACTGAATTACTGGGCGGAGGGTTCTGGGGACCATGGTCTCAGCAAACATCTAGCTCAACCGGCATAACACAGTTTATAAAGACAATGTTCTACATTCTACCCTGGTGAGTAGCGTCTGGGGTCTTAAAAGCCTGTGACCAGCCATCTAAGATACTCCACTGGTCTCACCCCTTCGGGAGCAAGGGAGAATGAAGAGAACAGGATACAAAGAAAAGATTACTCCAAAGGACTAATGGACCACAACTACCAAGGCCTCCACCAGACTGAGTCCAGTACAGCTAGATGGTGCCCGGCTACCACCACTGACTGCTCTGACCGGGATCACAAGAGAGGGTCCTGGACAGAGCTGGAGAAGGATGTAGAACAAAATTCTAACTCACAAAAAAAGACCAGATTTACTGGCCTGACAGACAGAAGAAACCCCAAGAGTATGGCCCCCGGACACCGTTTTAGCTCAAAGGTGAAGTCACACCCGAGGTTCACAGTTCAGCTGGGGATTGGACAGTCCCATAAAACAAAACGGGACTAATGAGGCACAACAGTCCAGGGACAAGGACTAGAAGGCAGGAAGGGACAAGAAAGCCGGTGATAGGAAACCCAAGGTTGAGAAGAGTCAGTGTTGATAAGCTGTGGGGTTGTTAACCATTGTCATAAGGCAATATGTGTACTATCTGTTTAATGAGAAAGTATTTGTTCTGTAAACCTTCATCTAAGATACAAAAAAAAAAAGAATTATCTATGTGAGATCATATTGACAACAGCAACTCAAAAGGTTTGATGGGAAGCCTAGGGGGCAGTGAGTTGAAGATAATGGTGATGGAATGATTTGGAAAAGGATAGTGAGAATAGCAGCACA
>NW_004443943.1:25610942-25622570 GCF_000243295.1 Trichechus manatus latirostris
TGTCCCTAAAATTCTAAATTGGAAGTAATCCTTAATCTCTGTAGTAGTTTGTGCCTCTCACCTATGGCTCAAATCCTACTGTAATTGACTCATCTCCATAGCTTACTAACGACTTACAAATTACTTTATTTCTTTGAACCTCAGTTTTATGATCTGTAAAATGCAGATAACACTGTTTATCTTACTCTTCTATTATGAGGATTAATTAAATTAAAATATTAAATAATGTACACAGAATATATAGTACAGGACCTGGCACATAAGAGCTGAATACATGGTAGTATTTTTACCCTGTAACATTTAATTTTTAAATTTTCATCCTGCCTTTTGGAGGCCTGCTGGCCCAATGGTTAGGAGCTTGTCAGCTAACCAAAAGGTCAGCAATTTGAATCCACTGGGCTCTCCTAAGAAACCCTACGGGGCAGTTCTATCCTGTCCTTTAGGGTCACTATGAATTGGAATTGATTTGACAGCAATGAGTTTGGTTTTTAAGAGAAGAATCCAGGCCTCATTCATTCATTCACATTCCCCACAGCACTTAGCACAGTGATAGGTGTTCAAATGAATATAAAGAAATGTGGGAAGGTACACCTCCATTTTATTCATGCCACTGGTGTCCTGTACCTCAGCTGAACTCCTATGAGGCAGAGCTCTCCTGACGAGGCACAAATGGGCACATCTGTGGATCCCACACACAATCTTCACCCAGCAACAAGAGGACAGATATTTATGATCAAGTCTACATTTAAAATTCATAAATCATCTAGAAAAGTTAATAGAAAACTGTAATAGATCAGTTCTAGAAATAGGCTAGGGAAAATATGTAATTCACATGTTACTACAGCACGTCTTTACTAATGTAGGTAATGAGCCATAAAAAGAGCATTCCACTTCATTCATCTAGACATAATTAAAATACAGAAACTTAATAAATTAAAGGCCAAAGCCTACAGCCATGCAACATTAAAGTTGAAAATTTAAATGCAGAAGTTAGGAGAGATAATGTCCTCATATTATTGCCATCTGGTAAGCCATCTAACACAGCACTACTCGTGTATTTGATATCAGTAATGAGGCTCTAAACTCCTTTTAGATTCAAACCCTTCCCAAAACTTTACAGTATATTGTTCTTGAAATATAAGATTAAGATCAGATAAAGAAATTGATTAGAAAAAGGTGAATAATACATTTGTAATCATGAATTTTAACTTCATTTTCTCATTTGTTCACTAAGTGAGAACAGAACACCCACAGTATTCAAGGAACCATGATAAATTCTAGGAGAGGGATACAAAGACGAAATGATCAGGAACCCAGTCCTCCTGATCATCAAAATTCAGTAGGGGACATAGGACATACACATACATACTTATAATGAAAGATACACAGATTAAGTAACCCAAGTAAAGACGTCACTTTGATGACTAAGGTGTGCCTTGATCCAAGCCATGGTATTTTCAGTGGTCTCATATGCATGCAAAAGCTGGACAATAAAAAGGGAAGACTGAAGAAGAATTGACACATTCAAATTGTGGTGTTGGCAAAGAATACTGAATATACTGTGGACTGCCAGAAAAATGAACAAATCAGTCTTAGACGAAGTACAACCAAAATGCTCATAGAAGGAAGGATGGCAAGACTTTATCTCGCTTACTTTGGACACATCATCAGGAGAGACCAATTGCTGAAGGAGGACATCATGTTTGGTAAAGTAGAGGGAGACTCTCAATGAGATGGACAGACACAGTGGCCGCAGTAATGGGCTTAAACATAGCAATGACTGTGAGGATGACACAAGACCGGGCAAAGACATAAGGTTGCTGTGAGTTGGATCTGACTCCACTGGCACCTAAAAACAGCAACACAAGTACAGGGAAAGTGCTACTGCAATTCAAAAAAGGGAAGACTTACTTTCAGTTGGAGGAAGAGGTGATAATAAGCGAAAATTCCCAAGATGGCATTTAATATAGTCTTTGAGACACAGAAATGGGAGGAACTAATTACATGTAATAATATTTTATGGACCATTTTTAAAATAGACATTCTTATTTAAACCTTACGACAATCTTTCACTGGGTTTTAGGACACTGTGACTTTAAGAAATTCAGTGACTTTTCCAAGATCACACAGCTGGTGAAGCTAACCTCAGGTTATCTGATTTCATATCCATTTTTCCTTCCAGCAGATAAATTCCCCTTTAATTAAGAAAACCTCTCCGAGAGTATGGACCCCAGACACCCTTTTAACTCAGTGCTGAAGTCACTCCTGAGGTTCATCCTTCAGCTAAAGATTAGACAGGCCTATAAAACAAACAGTAAAACATGTAGTTCAACCATGTGTATGAGACTAAATGGGCACACCAGCACAGGGGCAAGGATGAGAAGGCAGAAGTGGACAGGAAAGCTGGATGAATGGAAATGGGGAGCCTAAGGTCAAGAAGGGGAGAGTGTTGACACATCGCAGGGTTGGCAACCAATGTCACAAAACAGTATGTCTATTAATTGTTTAGTAAGAAACTAATTTGCTCTGTAAACTTTCACCTAAAGCACAATTAAAGAAAGCAAAGGAAACTAAAATCTCCTGACTATCAGGATGGGGGCAGGAAATCACAGGATATTTACAAGGAAAAGTGAATTAATAGGTCAGCTGGGCAGGATTACATGGTAGGTGAAGAAGAAGAGCACTAAATATAGTTGGAAATAGGCAGGGGCAGATGGCAGAAGAACTAGAAAAGCAAGCTATTGAGTCTGGACTTTATCTGGAAATATTAAAAAGTTTTGGGAAAAAGAGTGCCATGAAATATGAAGTATGAAGGCAGGATAGATTGGACAGTAAAGTGGAAAATTAATGGGAAGGTGATAAGCTAATAGTAGAGACAACAGTTGGGAGCTATTTCAATATTCTAGGAGAGATAATAAGGGCCTGCATAGGGTGATGACAGTGGGACTAAAGAAGAGAGGCAGAGACTCCACAGAGCTTGAAAACTGAGGGCTTTGGGAGGAGAGTCAAGATGAAGGAGAGTTCAGAGATGACACCAAATTTCAAGCCCAAGTGATTCAGACTAGGATGGTGTCGTCAACTGAAACATGAACTGCAGAAGAAAAGATGTTTGGGGAAGAAGGTAAAATTAGTAACACTGAGATATGTGAAGATAGTTAAAGGAATTGGTATGTTTAGCTTAGAACTGAGAAAATTAAAGTAAGTCACAATAGCCATGTTTAACTATTTAGAGGACTGTCACCTATAAAAGGGATTAATCATAAGTTTTTGTTCATGACACACTTCAATTATTGTTTCATATATGGCTTCCTTTTAATTAATTAACACTTATGAACCCGACACCCAACACAAGAACTGTAACATTGACTATAACAGAAATGTTTACCTACACTCTCGTTCTCTATCCCTTCTCTCAGCTTCTCTGATAGCAGTTGCTCTAAGGAAGATAACTGCTATCCAATCTTTTGTATATGACTACCTTGGCTTTTTTGTTTTAAATATAGGTTGGCCATATATATATTCCTCAGAGGTATTTTGCTTCGTAAAAAAAAGGTACCAAGCTTTTTTTATACTCATGCTGTAAGTAATCTTCTGGAATGTACTTTTTTTCACTCAATAGTATTGTTAAGATTCATCTGTATTTCTATGTAGCTATAATTCATTTTTGGAATATAATCAGTCTTGTCCACAGAATTGTAGCTGTGAGTGAAACACGAGCAGCAATTATTCACTCAGAGCATGTTCTCCAAAAGGATGCCTTTTCAAAAATTATAAGGTAACATACTAATGCCAGAGTTGTTAAGACTATAACAAAAAAATACATTGTCTTTCCCCCACTAGAATGTAAATTCCATGAAGTCAGGGAGTAGTCTTCCTTTCTCACAGCTATATCTCCAGTACCTGGCACTTAAAAGATACTCAAGAAATATTTATTTGTATGTGTTGAGGCAAGGGAAACTAGTATACGGAAACATTTACGGGTCTAAAGACAGAGTAAGTAGTCAGAAGATACTATTTTTATGTCTGTGCTTATCTATGGGCAAAAATCCAGTGCAGCCTCCAAGCTCCATCATGGCTATGGTCACTGTCTTCACAAGTCTACTCTTATAAGGAACAGTGTCCACTTGGCTGGACTTGAACTTGTTCTGGTAGAGATTGCTAAACAATCTGCCTCATTATTTTATAATCATGTCAGTGATGTGAAGTTTGATTCACTGAGCTTTAACATCCCTTCTAACTTAAAATGCTATACCGGGATATAAAGGAAATGGTTGCTGCTAGACAGGACAATTCAATACAGAACCCAGTACATTCTCAGATATTCCAAAACTAGCGTGAAACAATGATAGCTAATTCAAAAATTATTTGTATTTAGCTTTAGGATTTGGTGCAATAATGTTTGAATATGGAGATGTTTTGGAACTCTACACAAATTCAGTAATTAAATTAAACCATAACATAAAGACTGATGGAAAAATAAATGAAAAGTCCTTCAAATTCTCTATACTGTTTCCTGCTTAAAGTTATTCCCATTCCTGCACTTATTGTGGGAAGAAATAACATCACCTCTCCTTAAAATCTTGCATTCCACAACAAATCTACAAAAAAAGTCTTTCTCTCTAAACTGCTATATTTGTGTATTACCCCTTCCCTAGGTTGGGGAAAAGGTATTCAAATGTTTGTGTTACAAAGCCTCCAAGTGAGGAGCTCACTGACTGGTGAGAAAAGGCAAATAAAACCCTGAATATCCTGACTTAATTTAAGATACATGTATTTCTTCTATTTTTAGAACATGATGCTATTACCTCATTTCTGAGTTCTGGCTAAAGACAGATTCTCATTAATTCCTAGGATGGTAGTCTTATTGGGAGATAGGAATTCGTTGGAGCTTCTGAAGAGTCATCAGCACAGGGGCTCATTTAAATTAGACATTAATTGACCTGATTCTATTTCTAAGCTATATGACCTTAGGCAAGTCCCTTCCCCTCTCTGGGGCAAAGTTTCCTCATGTGTAAATTGAGGAAGCAGACTGGATAACCTCTGAGATCTCTTCTAGCTTTGATGTTCTCTGGGTTCATAAGTATGAAAGAAGGGAAGAGAAACTTCTTCAGAAGGCATCTCAAGGTTAAAGCTTCCAGAAAGAACAAGAGGTGTGTATGGAGTGGTCAGTCCCTAGACTGTAAGCATCTTCATTTAGAGCTGCTTCCATTTTTGGGCTGTGGGCTATGCTTGAGTTTGTAACATTAAAGTATTCATACTCTTGTGTGGTTTTGATAATTATTTAAATGATACCACTATGTCCATCAATAATTTCTAGACAGTAGATTGAAGAACAGGGATCTTTGTTAATATTTGACCTATACCCAGAAAACATTCAGAGACAAAAATGGAGAAATATAAATAAAATGAAAAAGTGTGGCTTAGGGTTCAAAGTATTTCCATGGTTACTAGTAACCACAGATTCAACACATTTGAATCCAAGTCCACACCAGGATATCAATCAGCTGTGTGACCTTGGAAAAGTCACTTGACCTCTCTGAACTTCAGCATTTACTTTTAATATTAGTTTCCACATATTAAATATATACTATGTTACAGGCAGTATGTTGAGTATACTACACACACATTTATAATATCATTTAATCTTTACAACAAACCCTGAGAAGTAGGTATTAACATCCTCAGTTTACAAATGAGAAATCTGAAGCTCAGAGTGGTGACATTACTATTAGTAAGTGAGACATTACTATTAGTAAGTGAGAAAACCAATATTCTATCCCTGGTCTTCTGATTGAAAACCCCAATCTCCTTCCACTGCACTCTTTCACTAGCAAATTATATCAAATCAAGAATACTTATATCTATCATGTGCGAGGCAAGGTAAGCATTAAATACCATTAAAATATCAATTTCCTGGCTGAAGGCATTGCCAAATGTGACACAAATTTAATGCTGGTAACTCCTAAAGTTGTAACTGGGAGGGAAAAGATGGTAAGGGATGGAAAGGAACAAGGGAGGGAGCATAATACTGGGCAATTTACCTCTGACTCCAAGATAGGCAAGAATAAGGAAGACCTGAAGAAAGGGAAATAAAACTCAACTTCCAGACTGACATCAGCAGAGTAAGCAGCTCCAAGCACCCATGCCCTTATAGAAACATCAAAAACCAAGCGGAGACTGTCAGAAAAAACTTTTTCAAAATTCCAGAAAATAGTCAAACGTTTATGGCAACCAAGAAAATGCTGAATCAAAAAAGAAAGAAAGAAAAAGAGACAACTTTAAAATGGTAGGAAAGCTTTGTAGCTTTTTTCCTTGCCCATGCCTTACCTCCTTCCCAGTTCAGTGGCAGTCTTGAATATAGCAGCCTGAACAGGGTCACGTAAAATGAAAAACTCATTGAAGGGGTTCAAAAACAGGTTTGAGCAGAAGAAAGAATCGGTAAATCTGAAGGCAGAACAATCAAAATTATCCATTCTGAGGAGCAAAAAGAAAAAAGAATGAAGAAAAGGGCACAGAGACTGAGAAACTTGTGAGTTACCATCAAGTGGACCAACATACACATTATGGGAGATCAAGAAGGAGAAGAGAGAGAGTAAGGGGCAGAAGAATATTTGAAGAAATAATGGCTGAAAACTTCACAAATTTTACAAGAAAAACCCATGAATCTACACAAACAAGAAACTCAATGAACTTCAAATAGGACAAACTCAAATAGATCCACACTGAGACACATATAAACTGTTGAAAGACAAAGAATCTTGAAAGAAGCAAGAGAGGAGTGATTCATAACATTCAAGGGGTCCTCAATAAGATTAACAGCTGATTTTTCTCAGAAACTATGGAAGCCAGAAGGCAGTGGAATGAACTATTTAAAGTACCAAAAGAAAAAAAACGGCCAACCTAGAACTCTATACATGGCAATAATGTCATTCAAAGTTGAGGTAATTAAGACATTCCAAGATAAACAAAACCTGAGGAAGATCATCACCACTCGAACTTCCCAACAAGATATGCTGAAGGTAGTCCTTCAGGTTGAAATGAAAGGGTACTAGATGATAACCTAAAGCCAAATGAAGAAATAAAGATCTCCAGTAAAAGCAAATACATGGGTAAATACAAAAATGAGTATTATTGTATTTTTGGTTTGTAACTCTACTTGTGAGGATGGCGCAGAACCGGGCAGTGTTTCATTCTGTTGTACATAGGGTCACTATGACTCAGAACTGACTCAACAGCACCTAACAACAACAACAAGAATACGGCTTTTTAATTCCTACAAGATTTAAAAAACTAATGAATAAATATAACTATATTTATTATATACAATATATTTTATTTTATTATATATTTTATATATTTATTACATATCATATACCATAAATATTTTTGTATTTATTATACAAATCTCTGTTATTGGGCATACAATATACAAAGACATAATTTGTGACAACAACAACATATAAGGGGGCAGAGATGTACCGGAGTAGAGTTTTCACATGCTATTGAAGTTAAAACCAACAAAAAACCCATTGTCGTCGAGTCGATTCTGACTCATAACAACCCTATAGGACAGAGTAGAACTGCTCCATAGGGTTTCCAAGGAGTAGCTGGTGGATCTGAACTGCTGACCTTTTTGTTTAGCAGCCATAGCACGCTGTAGCTCTTAACCTCTGTGCCACCAGGGCTCCACTATTAAAGTTAAGTAGTATCAATTCAAATTACATTGTTATAAATTTAAAATGTTAAATGTAATCCCTATAGAAACCACAAATAAAATATCTAAAAAATATACACAAAAGGAAATGAGAAAAATCGAAATATTTCATTAAGAAAAAACATCAACTAAACACAAAAGAATGCAATAATGGAGGAAATTTGGGACAAAAAGAGATATGACACACAGAAAACAAATACCAAAATTGTAGAAGTCCTTCATCAATAATTACTTAAAATGTGAATAAATTAAACTCTCCAATCAAAAGGCAGAGATTGGAATAGATAAGAAAACATGATCTAACAGTGTCTGTCTATAAGAAACTCACTTTAGACCCAAAGTAACAAATAGGTTGAGAGTTAAAGAATGGGAAAAAACATTTCATGCAAATAGTAATCAAAAGAGAGCTGGGTGATTACATTAATATCAGACAAAATATACCTTAAGCAAAAACTGTTACAAGAGACAAAGAAGGACATTATATATTGATAAAATGGTAAATTCATCAAGACGTTGTAACAGTCACCATGTGTCGGAATCAACTCAACGGAAAACCAACAACAGAATCCGACTAACAATAAAGTCCCAAAATATATAAAGTAAGCAATGATCAGAATGGAAGGGAGAAATAGACAGTTCTACAGTAATAATTGGAGATGTCAATATATCACTTTCAATAATGGATAGAATATTCAGAAAGAAGATCAAAAGGATATAGAAGATTTGAACAATACTATAGATAAACTAGACAGACATAGGTAGAATACTTCACCCTTGATGGTTAAGGTTGTGTGTCAGCTTGGCTGGACCATGATTTTCAGTCGTTTGGCAGTTATGTAATGATATAGTTTGGCAGTTACATAATGATGTAATTTGGCAGTTATGTAACGATGTGGTCATACTCCATGATATAATCTGATGTTATCAGCCAATCAGTTGTAAGGGGATTTTCCTCAGGGGTGTAGCATGCATATATATGTGTGTGTGTGTGTGTGTGTGTGTGTGTGTGTGTATCCATATGAATATTCTGGCAAAGCTCACTTACTTGCTCTGGATCTTGCATCTGGCTTGTCATCATCTGACCTCCAGTTCTTACAATTTGAGCCAGCTGCCTGCCATATTGCCTGCTGACCTTGGGATCCATCAGCCTCTCCAGCCTGAGAGCCAGTGGCCTGTGTCTTACCTGCTGATCTTGTATTTGTCAGCCTCTGCAGCCCATGAGCCAGTGGCCTGCCATCTGAACTGCGGATTTTGGGTTAATCAGCTCCTGCAGCTATGTGAGTCAGGAGAAGCCTTCAGCCTGATGCCTGACCCATGGACTTGGGACTTGCCAGCCTCTACAACCACGTGAGCCATTTCCGTGAGATAAATCTCTCTGTCTCTCTCTTTCTTTCTGTCTCTCTCTCTACATATATATATATGTATATACATATATATACACATATGCTTCACTGGTTTTGTTGTTCTAGAGACCCCAGCCTAAGACATTGCTCAACAGCAGCACAATACACATTCTTCTCCAGTACACAGGGATCATTCTCCAGGATAGACCATACGTTAGCCCACAAAACAAGTCTCAATAATTTTGAAAAGACTGAAATCATACAAAGCTTCTCCAACCACAACAGAATGTTATGAAAAATCAATAACAGAAGGAAAACTGAAAAATTCGTAAATATATGGGAATTTAATTACACACAAACAACTAATGATTTAAGGAAGAAATCACAAGGGAAATTAGAAAACACTTAGAGAAGAATTAAATCAATCCACAGCATACCAAAACTTATGGGATGCAGTGAAAGCAATGCTCAGAGGAAAATTTATAGCAGTAAACAACTACATTAAAAAAGAAAATACAGGACTTCTGGGCAACATGGCGCTATAGTCAGAAGCACCACACCGTCTCTCCGTAGCAAAGATCAGAAAAACTAAGTCAAACAGAGTCACACATCAATCCTGAAACCCTAAGCATCAAATGAAGAGATAAAGAACTCAGCCAAGCACCGCATGGAATAAGAAACTGACTGAGACCATAGAGCAAGGACCGATACATGCAGAGGTACCCTATCAGCTACCGCAGCATGGATCCGCCATCTTGGACTCCTATCAGAGATCAGCGAACAGGGGTTATGAGAAAGCAGCTTCACGGAGCTTCCAGCAGGAGACAGAACAACCAATAACCAAGGATATAGGCTTTCCCACCCCCAGCCCTTCTTCAACCCCACTTAGCCTCCTCTGCTTCCTGCAGCCACCGTCTCTTGGATGGGAAGCACCCCGGTGTCACGTGGATTCCACCCGCTCACAGTGGCCAGCTCCCTGAGTGCCTTTTGTTGGCTGCTGGTGTTGCTTTTTTTTCCGCTTCTTTAGATTTCTTCCTTACCTCTCACCACCTCCCCTTCCTTTCTCTCAAATACCTGGCTCCGTGCACCATTTTTGCTTCTTCCTGAAAGGCTGTGAAACACCGATTGACTGTGAAACTGCTTCCTGGCCTGTGCCGCCATGCTGGTAGGACCCTGGGGCTTTTTTGTTTGTTTGCTTGTTTGCTCTGATTTGTTCTCTTTTGATTTGTTTGTTTGTTTTCTTTCTATTTACTTGGCTTGGGAGCCCCTTCTAGCCGGGCAGTACTGTGCGGCTTGGAAGCTACTCCCTTACTCTGCGCAGATGCACAGGGACATCCCTGGAGGCATTTCTTTTTTCTTTTCTTTGGCTTTTTTTGTTTGTTTGTTTGTTTTGTTTTCTTCTCTCTCATTCCCTTTTGTCTTTCTTTATTTCCAGTTTCTCAATTTATTTATTTTTCTTTTACCTTTTCCTTTTTTTATCATTTTTGTTTTTCCTCATTTCTCAGTCTCTCATCTCTCCACTCCAATAGCAAGATCCACTGGCGCTCTTTTTCATATGTGTGTATGTTTTTGGCTCCTGTTCCTCTCTCCTCTTTCCCATACCCATCTTAGCTCCACACATCACAATCTACCCCCTCCTTCTAGCCTACCTGCACCATGCACTGAACATCACACTCCCAAGCAGCACAGGCATGGCCTACTGGAACCTGCCCTGCACTGATTCCTGGTCTGCACTGTCACCCTGGTACATGCCACAAATAACCCATCCCAGCAACTCCCCTTCAGCTGGACCTGCCCCACTGTACCATACGTGAGTGACAGACCCTGCCCATTGGAGAAGGAGGTGAAAAGTACATGTCCACAGACAAGCAAACAACAAAGAATGCACAGCCCACCTGCTCAGACATAACCAAATAAAACAAAAAAGCAGGACTAAACAAACAAATCTACAATCAATAAATGAGGAAAATAATGACTGAATGCCCCGAAGACAGCAGACAGTATCAAAACATTCACAAAAATAGGACAGGATGGTTCCAATCGGCATCCAAAATAAAACACCAGATGACCTTCCAATAGAAGAAAAGGCACTAGACCTAACTGGTAGGGAATTCAAATCCTTAATATTCAGAATTACCCAAGAGTTTAAGCAAAAAGCAGACAAAATGAGGAAAAAATAGACAAATTCATGGAAAAGGCAGACAAATTTCATGGAAAATACAGACAAAAAAATGGAAGAATTCAAGAAAATAATACAGGAACAAAATGCTAAAATAAATGCACAACTAAAAACCATACAAAAACAACAATTAGAAATCCAAAAGATAAACAACAAGACTTCAGAAACGGACAGTGTCATAGAAGGGCTGCAGAGCAGGTTTGAAATGATGGACATAGGATCAGCGAAATTGAAGACAAACACTTGGACACAACTCTGTTTGAGGAAAAATCAGATAAAAGAATGAAGAAAAATGAAGAAACTGTGAGAATTATGTGGGATACAATCAAAAGCAAAAATCTGCAAGTGATCAGAGTTCCAGAACAGGGGGAGAAAACAGAAAACACAGAGAG
>NW_004443943.1:25624817-25635399 GCF_000243295.1 Trichechus manatus latirostris
TCAAAAGGTTTGATGGGAAGCCTAGGGGACAGTGAGTTGAAGATAATAGTGATGGAATAATTTGGAAAAGGATACTGAGAATAGCAGCACAACGGGAAGAAGGTAATCAATGTCACTGAATTGTACACATAGAAATTTTTGAAATGATGTGACTTTGGTTATGTACATTTTCACCAAAAAAAGTTCCTCCAAGTTCAAGACGGGAACATGTTGACATGTCGTGGGGTTGTTAACCATGTCATAAAACAATATGTGTACTGACTGTTTAATGAGAAACTATTTGTTCTGTAAACCTTCATCTAAAGTACAATAAAAGAGATTAAAAGAAAATAGATCTCAAATCAATAGTCTAACTTTATATCTTAAAAAAGAAAAATAAGAGCAAACTAAACTCAAAGCTAGCAGAAGGAAGGAAATTATAAAAATTAGATTGGAGAGAAACAAACTAAAGAATAGGAAAACAATAGAGAGAATCAATAAAACTTAAAGTTGGCTCTTTAAAAATATCAACAGAATGACCAATCTTTAGCTAGACTGCCAAAGATAAAAAGAGAGAAGATGCAAATAATTAAAATTGGAAACGAAAGCAAGGACATTATTACTAATCCTACAGCAATAAACAGGATTATAAGAGAATGCTATAAACAATTGTATACCAACATCTAGATAACCTAAATGAAATGGACAAACTCTGAGAAACACGGAAATTGCCAAAACTGGCTCAAGAAGAAATAAAAGATCTAAACAGACCTATAATAAGAGATTGAATCAGTCATCACAAACCTCCTGTCACGGATTGAATTGTGTCCCCCAAAAATATCTGTCAAGTTGGCTAGGTCATGATTCCTAGTATAGTGTGATTGTCCACCGTTTTGTCATCTGTTGTGATTTTCCTACGTGTTGTAAATCCTATCTCTATGATGTTAATGAGGTGGGATTAGCGGCATTATGTAGTTTAGGGGCAGTTACATAGATTTGATCTACAAGATTAATCTACAATTTAAGACAATCTCTTTTGAGATTTAAAAGAGACAAGCAAGCAGAGAGACAGGGGGGCCTCATACCACCAAGAAAGCAGCGACGGAAGCAGAACACATCCTTTGGACCCTAGGTTTCTAGGCTGAGAAGCTCCGAGATCAGAGGAAGATTGATGATAAGAACCTTCCTCCAGAGCCAACAAAGACAGAAAGCCTTCCCCTGGAGCTGGTGCCCTGAATTTGGTCTTCTAGCCTCCTAGACTGTAAGAGAATAAACTTCTGTTTGATAAAGCCAACCACTTGCAGTATTTCTGTTACAGTAGCACTAGATAACTAAGACACCTCCTAACAAAGAAAAGTCCAGGACCAGATGGCTTCACTGGTAATTCTACCAAACATTAAGAAGAATTAACACCTTCTCAAACTTTTTTTTAATCCTTCTCAAACTTTTCCAAAAAGTAGAAGAGGAGCGAACACTTCTTAACCCCCTCCATGAGACCAGCATTACCCTAATACCAAAGGCAAATAAAGACACCACAAGGAAAAAAAAAAATACAAAGCAATATCTTTTATGAATATAAACAGAAAAATTCTCAGCAAAATACTAGCAAACTAAATTCAACAGCATATTGAAAGGATTATACACCATGACTAAGTGAGATTTATCCTAGAAATGCAAAGATGGTTCAATATTTTAAAAAAATGAATCAATGTAATACACTGAATTAACAGAAAAAAGGAAAGCAACCACATGATCATCTCACTTGATGCAGAAAAGACATTTGACAAAATCAAACACCCTTTAATGATAAAATCACTCAGAAAATTAGGAATAGAAGGGAACTTCCTCCACATGATAAACATTTATGAAAAAATCACAGCTGACATCATAATGGTGAAAACTGAAAGCTTTCTCCCTAAGGTTGGGAATAAGACAAGGATGCCCACTTTTACGACTGCTATTCAACAGTGTATTGGAAATTCTAGCCAGAGAAATTAGGCAAGAAAAAGAAATAAAAGGCATCCAAAATTGGAAAGGAAGAAGTAAAACTATCTCTATTCACAGATGACATGATCCTATAAATAGAAAATCCCAAAGAAACCACAAGAAAGCTACTAGTGCTAATAAATGAATTCAGCAAAGCTGCAGTGTACAAGATCAACACACAAAAATCATTTGTGTTTCTAAAAATCCGTGTCATAGAGTAGATTCCGACTCATAGCGATGCTGTAGGACAGAGTAGAACTGCCCCATAAGGTTTTCAAGGCTGTAATCTTTACAGAAGCAGACTGCCACATCTTTCTCCCATAGAGCCACTGGTAGGTTCGAACTTCTAACCTTTCGGTTAGCAGCCAAGCACTTAACCACTGTACCACCAGGGCTCCTTTTATGCTTCTACATTTTGGCAATGAACAATCCAAAAAGGAAATTAAGAAACAACTTATTCACAATAGCTTCTAAAAGAATAAAATACCTAAGAATAAATTTAACCAGGAAAGTGGAAAAACTAGTACAACAAAAAGTATAAAACATTGCTGAAAGAAATTAAAGACTATCTAAATAAATGGAAAGACATCCTGTGTTTATGAGTTGGAAGACTTAACGTTGTTAAGATATCAATACTCACCAAAGCAATCTATAGATTCAAAGCAATCCTATCAAAATATCAGGAGTTTTTTTTTTTTTCCAGAAATGAAAAAGTCAGTCCTCAAATTCATATGGAACTGCCCAAAACTCACTGCTGTCACGTCGATTCTGATTCATAGTGACCCTATAGGACACAGAAGAGCTGCTCCATAGGGTTTCCAAACCACTGTGCAACCAGGGCTCCTATGGAACTGCAAGTGGCCCTAAATAGTCAAAACAATCTTGAAAAATAAGAACAAAGTAGGACTCACACTTTCTGATTTGAAAACATACTATAAAACTACAGTAATCAAAACAGTCTGCTACAGGTATATGATAGACATATAGTCTAATGGAATAAAATTGAGAGTCTAGAAATAAAACTATATATCTAAGGTCAATTTTTTTTTTCACTAGAGTTGAGTGTTAAGTCTATTCGATGGAAAAAGGATAGTCTCTTCAACAAATATTGCTAGGACAACTTGATTTCCATATGCAGAAGAATGGAGTTGGACCCCTACCACACACCATATCCAAAAATTAACGCAAAACATATCAACAAATTAAATATAAGAACTAAAACCATAAAACTCTTAGAGTAAAATACAGGGGTAAATCCTCATAACCTTGTATTTGGCCTGGGGAGAGAGGATAATGGGAGTTATTACTAAATAGCTGCAGAATTTCTGTATGGGATGATAAAGTTTTGGAAATCATAGTGGTGACAGTTGTACAGCATTGTGAATGCAATTGATGCCACTGCAACGTATACTTAAAAATATTTATACAGGTAGTTCCCGACTTATGACAGGATTCTGTTCCCATGACTCTGTCATAAGTCAGCTCTGACGTGAGTCAAATATCTTTTTTTTTTTTAGTTTTCATTATTATTGTCTTTTATTATTAGTATCTTTATAAATCATAACATTGAACATCTGTGACTGAACATCTGAGAATGAAAACATCAGCAAATTACACACCACAATGTTGTATGTAGTACACATTACTAAGGATAAGATGTACAAAAAAAAAAAGTTGTAAGTGTGGTTCCTCGTAACTTGGATATGTCATAAGTTAGGGACTACCTGTAATGACAAATTTTATATCATATGTATTTTACCACAATAAAATAAACAATAATAAGCAATTTGCCAACTAAGTTAGGAGAGTAGGGCCATGGCAGGACATCTCATTCCTTTACTCCCTTCACCCCACTCAAATCAATGCTGCAGTACTGAAGGATGAGTGAGTAGCCTAAAGATGTCAACATCAGTTTCTCAACTACTGTTACGTTTTTAACAGGTGGTTGGTGGCGGCGATAGCATCTGTGATGAGAAAAGAAGAAGTATTTTGTCTCTCTTGCATAGACCTGTCTTCAAAGCACCAGATCTATATAGCAAATCACAAAGTTTTTGGTTAAAAGAATGGAATGACGTGAGTATAAAGAAATGGAACGAATTTCCTTGAAAAGATGATAATCTCTAAAGGCTATTCTCAAGGAGATATTCTAAAAGTGTTATGAGCAATGGCAGAATTTTACATTTTCCATGGTGACCACTTTGAGGAACAATCCTCCATTGGATGCATAAATCTGTCTTTGGTCCAGTTGTCTTGTTTTGTTTGTAAGTGAGCCTCATTACTTTCCAGTCACACCTGGTGTGTGTCTCTGATGTGGCTGGGAGTATGCTGAACAAGGGACTTCCCGTCTACTCTCCAGTGTGTCCTGGCCAGTGCACAGGTGTGTCATGGACTAAAATAAGGTTGGGAACTGGGTCTTACAGGCTGAAGGCAGTTGGAGTTTGTAGAGCACAGGCTCCTACTGATTGTCTTGGGACTGCTCAGTAAAGGAATCAGAGCTTTTAATTACCAGTAGTTGTGTTTCCCAACCAATAGGAATTCTCTTCCATTCTGAGAATTTTCCCCCTTCAACAGATGCAGAAATAAGGGGGCTTGGGCCTGGCATGTGGTGTGGGATTTCTGTTTCCTATGAAGCAAGATAACTTTACAGATTCTCTTTATGGCTTGAGTTTATTCACCATCAGATGGATTTTTGTCATGGCTGATTCTGCAGGAGAATATGACACTATTATAAACTTAGTAATAGAAATTTTTTGTTTTGCCTTTGTACAGTTTAACAAGAAAATAAGCTGAGTTAAAAAGTCTATACTAGTGTTTGAGAATTTTAAAAAACAAGCAAGTCAATGTTTACATTTTTGATAGCGATTTAATGCCCCACCTGCCCACCTCCTGGGATCACTATACAGTCCTATTTATCTGAAAGTGCTTTCAAAAGCGAAATGTTCTGTTTCGATCCAACATGCCATTATGTGACCATGAAGAAAATTAAATCTAATGAATTTTATTGACCATGGTCATATATGAATTACTTTAAGTTCTCTTTTGATAGTTATATTAAGAAATATTAAGATTTTTCACCCCTTTCAAAAATAAATGTCTTTAGCATTAGTTAGAATTTTAAAAGCATGATGCTACTTTTTTTTCACATTTCATGTTTTGTATTTTGGAAACAGAAAACCTAAAGCATTATTTAAGGGATGTTCTTAGAAAATTTTTTGAAATGGCAGTTATTATCTAAAAATGATAACTAAAATTAGTAAGCAATCAAGTTTTTTTTTTTTTAAAGTTTAAGTGTTCTAAGTTTAAGTTAAGAGACTGGAAAGAAAAGTTAAGAGAGTAGTTCCTAGAGGCCAGAAACTGTCATATTCACATTTGAGCACTCTGATTCTAACAGATTCTGGCATCTCTTACATGCTAAAGAAATGTAGAAGTCTTAGATACTTAAAAGGTTTGTTTCTGAATCTATTTTAACACATGCCCTACCAACCAAGGACAGTATGTCGAGATTTAGTTTCTGTAATTTTATTTATGAGAATGACATATTTTTTTGTTTTTCAAGTTTAACATTATAATATTGAATATACTCTTTCAGACTACTCACGTTATACTCCACTGCATTCTGAAATGCCCCAGAGGCAACCTAATGGCTTCCCCTAGTCACCAAGAATCAATAATGTAGGCCCACTTTTTCATATAACAGACATAAGAAATAGACATTAGGGCCCAGGGAGATTAAGTGATTTAAAAAAAAATGGTCGGAAGCTAGTTAGTGCCAGACTAGGATCCAAGGATCCTGGGCTTAAAGATTTTGGGTTATGCTATGTTACTTCCTACACTGTGTTATATTTTTCTTTATCATGACCCGGGTTTTGGAGTTTAAAAGAAACCTGAAAATACAGCACTAGGCTGTGTGTATGTGCTGAGCATAGAAACATGCTTTGCTAATATCTCCTGCACACATTTTCTTCCTTGTTGTGTAAGAAACCCAGGAGTAGGGTAGTATCTGCTGGAGCTCTTTCTAGAGTACGTGATACACAATTCAAACATCTTATTAATGAAAAAATTTCCAGTAAAACCCAAAAAATCAAAAAGCTGCTGAAACTCAGGCCAACAACAAAAGAAACAGATTAAAACAAACAAATGCTTTCAAATGAGCTTCACTAAGGCAGCTAGAAAACTATTATAGTGACACCTTGTTTTCAATGTCAGGGATCACAATGATGAGTCCAAGGGATGAATTCCACAATATCATTCTGCATAAGTCAGAGAGTGTGTATCTGCAGATGCAAAATGACCTCAGGAGAGTTGCAAGCAAGTATAAAATACAGAGGAAGAGTACTGATGGATAAAGTTAGTCCAAGCATATCCTTGAAGTCTGCTACAGTCATCTCTTCAGTTCACCATTTACCTTCAGATTCAATAACAACATCTGACAGGAAACACAAACTCAGAATTATTATGAGGCTTGCCCAGAGCTATGTGGATGCTGTATGCGGTGGAATCTACACCCCTTGCCTTACAGTCAGAGATGAGTCATACTGCCTCCCAAATGCATTTGGTAACTACTTTAATTCTAATCATAATAATAGCTACCATTTATTGAACAGTTGTTATGCATCAGGCATTTGCTGAGTGCTTCGTATCACCTCATTTAATATTTATAACAACCCTAAAACCAAACGTGCACTGAAGGCATTGGTGAAAAGCAAGGCTCCAAGAATTGATGGAATACCAATCGAGATACTTCAACAAACAATGCAGTGCTGGAAGCATTCATTTGTCTATGCCAAGAAATTTGGAAGACAGCTACCTGGTCAACCGACTAGAAGAGATCCATATTCGTGCCCATTCCAAAGAACGGTGAACCAACAGAATGTGGAAATTATCAAACAATATCACTAATATCACACTCAAGTAAAATTATGCTGAGGATCATTCAGAAGAGGTTATAGCAGTACATCAAAAATGAATTGCCAGAAATTCAAGCCAGATTCAGAAGAGGACTTGAAACAAGGGATATTATTGCTGATCTCAGATGGATCATGGCTGAAAGCAGAGAATACCACAAAGATGTTTACCTGTGTTTTACTGACTACGCAAAGGCATTTGACTGTGAGGATCATAATAAATTATGGATAACGTTGTGAAGAATGGGAATTCCAGAACACTTAATTGTGCTCATGAGGAACCTCTACTCAGACCATGAGACAGTCATTAGAACAGAACAAGGAGATTCTGCGTGGTTTAAAGTCAAGAAGGGTGTGCATCAGGGTGGTATCCTTTCACCATACTTACTCAATATGTATGCTGAGCAATTAATCTGAGAAGCTGGACTACATGAAGAAGAACATGGTATCAGGATTGGAGGAAGACTCGTTAACAACCTGAGATATGCAGATGATACAACCTTGCTTGCTGAAAGCAAAGAGGACTTGAAGCACTTACTGATGAAGATCAAAGACCACAGCCTTCAGTATGGATTACACCTCAACATAAAGAAAATAAAAATCCTCACAACTGGACCAATAAATAACATCATGATAAATGGACAAAAGACTTAAGTTGTCATGGATGTCATTTTACTTGGATCGACAATCAACACCCATGGAAGTAGCAGTCAAGAAATCAAATGATGCATTGCATTGGACAAATCTGCTACAAAGACCTCTTTAAAGTGTTAAAAAGCAAGGTGGTCTATCTATGTGACCATATTTTGCCAGTTGTCTTTGGCTGGGTTCTGTAGAGAAGCAAAACCAGTAAAGCATATAAATATGTATGTAGAGAGAGAGATTTTTACCAAGCAAATGACTCATGCGATTGCAGAGGCTGTAACATCCCAAGTCCATGGGTCAAGAAAGAGGTTTTTCCTGATTCACGTAGCCTCAGGAGCTGGCGAACCCAAGATTGGCAGGCCAGAAAGTAGTGCTGTTGCTCACAGGCCACAAAGACCAATGAATCCCAAGATCGGCAGGCAAGACCGCAGGTAAGCTGACCACCAAGAACTGGAGGTCAGATGAACATAAGCCAGCTGCAGGATCCAGAATGAGTAAAAGCCCCCAAGCCGTGCCTGAATGTCCGCCCACACTCGATGGAGGCCACACGCCCAAGGAAACTTCCCTTCAACTGACTGGCTAACTCACAGCAGATCCCATCATGGGAGTGATCACATATCAAATCTCAACAGGGAAGTGATCACAACATTATACAACTGCCAAAACACTGAGAATTATGGCCCAGCCAAGTTGACACACACATCTTTACCATCATACCAATCTAGTATTAGAACATGTGATCTGTCAACTTAACAGAATTTCCTTAATTGGTACTTTATTAGAATACCCAGGCTGGTCACTGTACTATTTGTGGGAAACAGGCACCAGCCCTGAGTTTCCCATAAGAATTTGGTAGCTCAACTAGAGTGAAAGAATAGGAACCAGCAGATCAATTAAAAAGTGTTAACAAACTCTTATGCACTAGAATTAGATGTTTTCTGTGCATATCATTCACAAAATAATTCAGGTTAAAAAAAATAGTCTTAAACAGATTAAGACTAAGATGAAGCAGACTCGTCTGTAGCCAACAAAATTAATTCAGGGTTTGAGACTAAAATAGGAATATAGACTTAACAGGAGCCAAGCAAAAAGATTAAAACTATAAGAAAGACCAAAGATCAGTGAGGTTAGAAAAAGAGGTACTCAGATCAAAGCAGGAAAACTCGTAAAAGCCATCTCTTACTCTTAAGAAAGAATTGTTTACTTACTGTTTATATTCTGGCCATTTTCATCATTGCACCGAAGCAGATGGGTCAGAGTTAATCTTGTGAACACAGAATAGAGCATACATTTCAGAAACCATGGAAATGAGTAAAATTGGTTAGGTCCTGACACAGGGACAGTGAAGCCAGGCTATGTGCATTCCTTTAACTATGACACAGTCCTCGCCTGCTAAAACTCAACAGCAGTAGGAAAGTACCTACTGCACTGGTACTGTCTTATACCTCTACATACACACACATATGCATAAAGGATAACACTAGATATATGTGGAAGCACTCTGCACCTTACAAAAGGTTAAGCAAGTATAAGCTAGCACCATTATTACATAGAAACAGACTAAATAAGCAAAATAGTAGGCTAAGATTTAGAATATCTAGCAATCACCTTTTGCTTGCAAAAGGCAATACATTTCAAGGCTCAAAATGAACCATTCAAGAAACATCTGGGCTAATGAAGTGGGTTTTTGTTTTTGTTTTATTTAAAAAAAAAAAAAATAGTTTACCAAGGTAGGGACATACAGGTGGTTTCATCACCAGGAAGTTAAGGAACAGATTCACCATTCATCAAATCATCCTTTATGGAGTGAATTGCAGATTCCATATGTCTATTTGACATTGTTCAACAGATGTCCCAAGCTTTTATATAAATAAAAAGCAAGTGAGAAGTACAGCTTAGAAGTTGAAAGAATTAATAAGAACCGTTCTAGTAACTTTAGAAAAAGTAACTTTACCTAGAACCAATTGATAGATTCTAGTGCTTACTGGGATCCAGCTACTGTGCTACGTGCATTAGAAACTAAGTTTCTGAAACTACATAGTTTGTACTTTGAGATTACTCTACACAATAGTAATATGGCTCAAAAGGCCAAACCTACTTATTGGGTAAGAGGTGAATTTGGAAGAGAAGAGGTACCTCAAGAGAGATGTCCTTGTGATCGGGACCTTATAAAATCTTTGGAAGTGAAATCTCAAAAGATCTTGATAACAGAGGGGGACCTCTGAATTTGAGTGATGCTGTGGGTGCTGCCATTTCTCTCTGGAATGCCCCAGTGTCCCCCACTCCCACTTGTCCTTAACCTCCTGCTGCAGACTAAGTGCAAAGTTTTTATATTTTTGTTCAACACAAAGCCAGGAAGGTATTCCTCAAGAAAATATGCCCCATAAGAAACTCGTGCTTCTTCCTGGATCCTTCCGCTCTTCCTCTTCTGGAAAAGATTAAGTGCCTCTCATATGGAACAACCCCTTCTGTTTAGCTTCTCCCTAGCTTTTCACCACTTGAGTTTTCTTCCCAAAATTCCTTCGCACTATGAGGGGTTCTTTCTTAAAAATTTCCCTAATCCTACACTCACCTCCCCTGAACCAAGCTAGAATGTTGGCTTCTTGAGGTCATTCAGACAAAGGGCAAGCCAGCATTTATTGTAATTGTGCTGCAACAAGCCTAATTCCACCTCGAAGAAAGTTTCTATGTGGGCTCAGGTCAATAACTTCCAGAATCATCTTCATTACAACAAAGTGTCCTAAGTAATAAGAATCACCTAGAAACACCTAGACAAAGCCCGTGTTGGTATTGCATCTCCTTCACTTTGTCTTCCAAGAGAACTGGGAGAAATAGATGGTGTAATTAGGAGGCAAACCAGTGAGAGAAAGAGAGAGACTAGAAATAACTCTGAACATTTAAGATTTATTGTGAATCCGAGAGACTCCGGCAAGATGGCGGTCTAGGCAAAAGCACCATGCCGTCCCTCCACAACAAAGACCCGAAAAACTAAGCCAAACAGAGAATCAACAATCCTGAAACCCTAGAACATCAAATGAAGAGATAAAGAACTCAGCTGAACACCAAAC
>NW_004443943.1:25643759-25653786 GCF_000243295.1 Trichechus manatus latirostris
ACCAATGTCATAAAACAGCATGTGTGTTACTGTTACATGAGAAACTATCTGTTCTGTAAGCCTTCACCTGAAGTACAATAAAATATTAAAAAAAAAAAAAAAAGATTTATTGTGAATCCATGTTAAACTGAGTTTGCAGAGAGCAAGACTGGTTTCCAGCTATAGCAGCCCCCACCTTCATTTACATTCAAATAACTAATCCTTTTTAGAGGAAGGTTTTGCAAAACGTATAACCCTATGTTTTCTAATAACCTACAAACTGAAGGAATAAATTAGGAAAAGCAAGATGAGTTTTTCCACCCACCTGCCACTAGAGACCTGCTGACCTCCTTGAACAAGAACTGGAAAGTCTCCTATATGCATATAACATTCATTGGATCGTTTATTTATTTGTTTACACAGTTTCAAGGCTCTCTGCCGGGCTATATGTTGTCTGGCTGAGTGCCAAAACAAAAGCTTTAAAATGTAAATTAAATACAAATGGCAAAAGCCACATATCTGAATAGTTACAAATATAAGCCACGGAGACATTTTCATAAATATCCTTGTCATTAATCTTCTTTGAAAAATTCTTACACAATAGGCAGTTTACAGAAGGCTGAGACATTTTATTGTCGCAGCTAAATGAGGAGGAACAGCAAAAGTTCGAAAAGCTCTGAGCATTTGTGGAGGGCTTTTAAAGAAAACACAAAGGGGAGATGTTTTCCGTCTTATGTTTGCCATAAAGCCAAATAAGGCATTGAGGCAATCTGTTCTATTCCTCTCCAGAGAAGCAAGGTGCTTTGGCAAACAGAGCTACCTAGGATTTGAGTTCTAATCTGAGCTCTCCCTGTCAAGGTTATTACCTTTGATATTGACAGTGGACAGAAAGGAAAATACAGGTACCTAACTTTATGTATTTCTTATACTCTTCCCCCTCCCCTTTTCTCTTTCTTATCTCCTTATCACCGCCTCTCCTCTTCATATGTATCATGAGGAAAAATGTTTGACACTGCAAGATAACTGGTTTAGAGTAAAATGGCCAAGAAAAAGTACAAGTTTTACCTCCCCCATGAATCCCATCTGCCTGCAGTAATCTCTCCCTAAGCACCAAGTATTCCATAAATTTGAAACCGGAAAAAAAATATGTAAGAATTAAAGAGTCTCAACAAAAACAGGACAGTTAGGAAGATGCAATTGATGATGCTAAGACAGAAGAGATGGTCCAACCCTACTTCTTAACTGATTGTATGACTTTGGGCAAGTCACGTATCCACTCTGAGCCTTAGTTACTTTATCTATAAGATGGAAATAAAGGTTCTAACTATCTCACACATGAGGTATGTAAAATTGTTTTGTTATAAAGTGCTAGACAAGTGAAAGGGAATATTACCACTTTCTCCACCTTCCCTATGATCTTTTCTCTACCTCCAAGGAGGCTGGTCAGAAATATCCAGACAATAAGTAAGACTTGTACATCTCAACATTTTAAAAATTATATTAAGAAAAATAATCTGGAGTAATACAAAAAAAAAAAAAAGTCCCTCTTTTTCCTCTCTGGGAATTAAAGATCTTAAAGGCAAGAATGAGAAATTAAAAATGAAGATTTCTTGAATATACTCTGCTATTTCTCTCCATTTCCTCTAGGCTGCTTTCATTATGTTGCAGGCTTTATGCACACTTTGCATCATAATGACTATTTTATGAGTTGATGATTCTTTTATGAGTAATGGTTTACTGTGTAATCAAGCAGAGAAGGAATTGTCTCAAGGTTCACTTACAAGAAATTCAATTACGAATGCTAAATGTGCTGCTCACACAGAGAAGATTGTAACCTGTATTTTTTTAAATGTACCATCAGACACAACATGTCAGCATCTCTTGGCTTGTCAAGGGCTACTCATGACATTTCGACTTTCTATTCAGGAAATGAAATGACACTCCAAAGATCTGGTAGCGTACTGATCTATGTTATTGTTGTTGTTAAGTGCCATCGAGTCAAGTCTGATTTATAGAGATCCTACGTACAACAGAACAAAACATTGTCTGGTCCTGTGCCATGCTCACAATCTTTGCTATGTTTGAACCCATTGATTCAGCCACTGTGTCAATCCATCTCACTGGAAGTCTTCCTCTTTTTCACTGATCCTCTACTTTACCAAGCATGATGTCCTTCTCCAGGGACTCGTCCCTCCTGATAACATGTCCAGGTACGCGCGACGAAGTCTCACCATCCTAACTTCTAAGGAGCATTCTGGCTGTACTTCTTCCAAGACAGATTTGTTCTTTCTTCTGGCAGTCCATGGTCTATTCAACATTCTTCACCAAAACCATAATACAAATGCCTCAATTCTTCTTCAGTTCTCCTTACTCATTGTCAAGCTTTCGCAAGCATATGACAGATTAAAAATACCGTGGCTTGGGTTAGGTGCACCTTAGTCCTCAAAGTAACATCTTTGCTTTTTAACCTTTTAAAGAGATCTTTTGCAGATTTGCCCAATGCAATATGTCATTTAATTTCTTGACTGATACTTCCATGGGCATTGATTGTGGATCCAAGTAAAATGAAATCCTTGAAAACTTTAATATTTTTTCCATTTATCATGATGTTGTTTATTGGTCCACTTGTAAAGATTTTTGTTTTCTTAATGTTGAGGTGTAATCCACACTGAAGGCTGTCGTCTGTGATCTTCATCAGTAGGTGTTTCAAGTCCTCTTCACTGTCAGCAATTAAGGTTGTGTCATCTGCATATGAGTTAATGAGTTGTTAATGAGTCATCCTCCTATTCTGATGCCACATTTCTCTTCATATCGTCCAGATTCTCAGATTATTTGTTCAGCATACAAATTGATTAAGCATGGTGAAAGGATACAGCCCTGATGCACACCTTTCCTGATTTGAAACTACAAAGTATCCCCTTGCTCTGTTCGAACAACTGCCTCTTGGTCTATGTATGTGTTCCGCATGAGCACAATTAAGTGTTCTGGAATTCCCATTCTTCGCAATGTTATCCATAATTTTTTATGATCCACACAGTCGAATGCCTTTGCATAGTCAACAAAACACGGGTTAACATCCTTCTGATATTCTCAGCTTTGAGCCAAGATCCAAATCACATCAGCAATGATATCCCTCATTCCACATCTTCTTCTGAATTTCTGGCAGCTCTCTGTCGATGTATTGCTGCAACCATTTTTTAATTATCTTCAGCAAAGTTTTACTTATTGTGATATTAATTATATTGTTTGATAATTTCCACATTCTGTTGGATCACCTTTCTTTGGGATGGGCCCAAATGTGGATCTCTTCCAGTTAGTTGACCAGGTAGCTGTCTTCCAAATTTCTTGGCAAAGACAAATGAGCACTTCGAGCTTTGTATCTGTTTGTTGAAACATCTTAATTGGTATTCCATCAATTCCTGGAGCCTTGTTTTTTGCCAATGCCTTCAATGCAGCCCAGACTTCTCTCTTCAATATCATCAGTTTGTAATTATATGCTACCTCTTGAAATGGTTGAATGTTGACCAATTCTTTTTGGTACAGTGTCTCTGTGTATTTATTCCATCTTCTTTTGATGCTTCCTGCGTTGTTCCATATTTTGCACATAGAATTCTTCAATATTGCGACTTGAAGCTTGAATTATTTCTTCAGTTCTTTCAGCTTGAGAAATGCCGAGCATGTTCTTCCCTTTTGGTTTTCTAACTCCAGGACTTTGCGCATTTCCTTATAATACTTTGCTTTGTTTCTGGAGCTGTCCTTTGAAATCTTCTGTTCAGCTCTTTTACTTCATCATTTCTTCCATTCACTTTAGCTACTCTACTTTCAAGAGCAACTTTCAAAGTCTCTCCTGACATCCATTTTGGTCTTTTCTTTCTTTCCTGTTTTTTTAATGACCTTTTGCTTTCTTCATATATAATGTTCTTGATGTCATCCCACAACTCATCTGGTCTTTGATCATTAGTGTTCAGTGTGTCAAATCTATTCTTGAGATAGTCTCTAAACTCAGGTGGGATATACTCAAGGTCATACTTCAGATTTCGTGGACTTGTTTTAATTTTCTTCAACTTCAACTTGAACTTCCATATGAGCAATTGATGGTCTGTTCTACAGTTTGCCCCTGGCCTTGTTCTGACTGATGATATTGAGCTTTTCCATCGTCTCTTTCCACAGATGTAGTCAGTTTGATTCCTGTGTATTCAATCTGGTGAAGTACATGTGTAAAGTCGTCATTTATGTTGTTGAGAAAAAGTATTTACAATGAATAGGTCATTGGTCTTGCAAAATCCTATCATAGGATCTCCAGCGTTCTTTCTATCACAAAGGCCATATTTTCCAACTACTGATCCTTCTCTTTGTTTCCAGCTTTCGCATTCCAATCACCAGTAATTATCAATGCATCTTGATTACATGTTTGATCAATTTCAGACTGCAGAAGTTGGTAAAAATTTTCAATTTCTTCATCTTTGGCATTAGGGGTTGGTGAGTAAATTTGAATAATAGTTGTATTAACTGCTCTTCCTTGTAGGTGTATGGATATTATCCTATCACTGACAGCACTGTACTTCTGGATAGATCTTGAAAAATTTTTTTGACAATGAATGCAACCCCGTTCCTCTTCAATTTGTCATTCCCGGCATAGTAGACCATATGATTATCCAACTGAAAATGGCCAATACCAGTCCATTTCAGCTCACTAATGCCTAGGATATCGATGTTTATGCATTTCATTTTTGATGACTTCCAATTTTCCTAGATTCATACTTTGTACATTCCATGTTCCGATTATTAATGGATGTTTGCAGCTGTTTCTTCTCATTTTGGGTCATGCTACATCAGCAAACAAAGGTCCCGAAAGCTTTACTCCATCCACATTATTAAGGTCAACTCTACTTTGAAGAGGCAGCTCTTCCACAGTCATATTTTGAGTGCCTTCCAACCTGAGGGTCTCTCATCTTCCAGCACTATATCAGACTATGTTCCACTGCTATTCATAAGGTTTTCACCAGCTAGTTTTTTTCAGAAGTAGATCACTTGATCTTAGTCTGTCTTAGTCTGGATGCTCCACTGAAACCTTTCCACCATGGCTGATCCTGCTGGGATTTGAAATACTTGTGGCATAGTTTCCAGTATCACAGCAACATGCAAGCCACCAGAGTATGACAAATTGACAGACAAGTGGTGGTAGTGATCTATAATTGAGGGTAAATTTCTTCAATTTCAATTCAGTAAACATGCATGAACCTGTTGTAGTTTTGTGTCGTCGAGTTGATTCCGACTCACAGCAACCATATAGTACAGAGTAGAACTGCCCAATAGGGTTTCTGAGGCTGAAATCTTTATGGGAGCAGATCGCCAGGTCTTTTCTCCTGCGGAGCCACTGGTGGGTTCCAACCACCAACCTATCAATTTGCAGCATAACACTTAACCCTTGCACCACCAGGGCTCCTTGTACAAACCTACACCAACATATATACAGCCAGGCACTGGATGAAGTGGGAGAGAAGAAATATGAATAATAGATATAGCCTCTGCCCTCAAGGAGCTAAATAAATAGGCAGAAAAGAAAAGGACACAAAGGGAGTTTTGCACTTACTTGCAGGCTCTTCTTCCTTTACCTCACAGTACACATTAGAGTGATGGGGAAGGGGGCAGGGTAGAAGGCCAAGGAAAGCTTCCCTTGATGGTTCAGGCCTGGGAGAGGTGGGGGAGGGAAGTAACAGCCGCTCTGGGAAAGGCAGGCAGAGAAAAAAAGAAATATTACACAGAAAGAAACAACGACAAGTAGTACTATAAACATATCATTGGAAACATGCAAGCCAGAAGACAAACTGCTGAAAGAAAAAAAAAAAAAACCCAAATCCATTAACCCATAATTCTATACGCAACAAAAATACCTTTCAAAATATGGAGGGAAAAGAAAGACTTTTTCGGTTGTTTCCCAGTTATCCCACATGAAGCCATCCATTGTCTCCAGTAAAAATCAGAAACAATGTAACAGGAACTACTTTAGTATCATTCCCACATGCAAACCCTTGCTACTCAAAGGAGCCCATGATCAGCTGCGGTTTGGCCAAGACTCAGTGGGTGACCCAGTGGGTAGTCTAGCTCTTCCACAATATAGATAATATCTCTTCCCCCTTTCTATCAGTTCCTCAAATTCATCTCCTTCTCAACTGACTCTACTCACTAGGCCCATATCCATCAAGTCCTGATCACTGGATGTTATAATTACTAGGGTCACTCATCTCTCAGGAGATAGCAGACCAGATTTGTGAAGTCAGCTCCCTTTTTGGGACTTTCATCTTACAACAAACTCTTGGATCTCCTGTCCACCTAATTATGCTGATTATTCCTTCCTATTTATGTTTACCTATTTTATTGATTACGAAAAGGCATTCAACTGTGTGGATCATAACAAATTATGGATAACATTGCAAAGAATGGGAATTCCAGAACACTTAATTAGGCTCATCAGGAACCTGTACGTAGACTAAGAGGTAGTCATTAGAACAGAACAAGGGAATACTGCATGGTTTAAAATTAGAAAAGGTTTGTGCCAGGACTGTGTCTTTTCACCATACTTATTCAATCTGTATGCTGAGCAAATAATCCAAGAGGCTGGACTATACACAGCATCAGGATTAGAGGAAGACTTATTAACAACCTGTGATATGCAGATGACACAACCTTGCTTGCTGAAAGTGAATAGGACTTAAAGTACTTATTGATGAAGATGGAAGACTACGTATAGCCTTCAGTATGGATTGCAGCTTAACGTAAAGAAAACAAAAATCTTACAACTGGACCAATAAGCAACATCATGATAAATGGAGAAAATATTGAAGTTGCCAAGGATTTCATTTTACTTGGATCCACAATCAACACCCATAGAGGCGGCAGTCAAGAAATCAAATGAGGGGGCGGGGCCAATATGGTGGAGTAGTCAGATGCTTCCGGTGGACCCTCTTACAAAAAAGACCCAAAAAAACAAGTAAATCAATTATCTAAGACAATCTAGGAGCCCTGAATGTTGAAGGAAAGTTGAGGAACTGGATTGAGTGGCAGGGAGAGGGAGAGACGGTTCAGAAGCAGCGAGGAGTTGCCAGACCTGACCTGGTGAAAGTCTGAACTCTTCAGCCTGGATCAGCTCAGGGGTGAGTGGTGAGGCAGGCAAGCAGCCATGCTTGCAAGGCATATTCCAGCGGCAGAGAGTCTACTTGGCCACCCAGAACCAGTGAGAAGCAGCTCTGGATTGGCCAAAAATAAGTACTTGGGTCCAGCCTACTGCGTGGATCAAAAATACTCCCCTTAGGGAAAAACCTCTCTCCCATTTACCGCCCCACTCCCTGCTCTGTACTGGGTCCAAGACCAGCTTCAGCAATTGCCGAGTCCCCTGGGCCAGAAGTAGGATCTGTCATATGCCCTCAGCCATTCTCTGGGCCTAGGAGAGTGAACAAATTAACAAAAAAGGGAAAAAATAAACTGCTGGCTTCCCTAAGCCAAGAACTCAGGGTAGGCACAGCTCCTTTGCCTAGGCACAGGCATAAGGGATCCACGGACTCTGAGTGCCTTTCCCCCTGCATAGACTTGTGCGGGCCCATTTCAATAGCGTAGGCCCTGATTACTGCAGTACAACAGGGTATATACCTGAAGTCTAAGTTCAACTGTTTCAGCTGTGAAGTGGTAGGTTCGTGACACTTGACACTGCTCTGCTCATTAAGCTGGGTCTTCACCTACCCACATCAGGGGCCTGAGGAATGGTGGCTCTACCCACACTACCTAGTCACTTGCGATAGGGGCCCAAGAATAAGATCATTGGGTGCGCATGGTCCAGCTGCAAAACCCACCCACCTATGCGTTCCAGGGGACAGGTACATGCCTTCCTCCTGGACACTCAGGGGTGGCCGTCAGATACCTGCCTTACTCAGAGTGTGTCAGCCTGCTGCAGTCACATGCCTGTGCCTACAACAATCACCCATGCCTGTCTAGGACTGTAGGTAAGAGCCTGAACCACACAGTTGGTGGCTATCTACCTGGGCACCTGAGCTGAATCCATACAGGAAGAGTGGGCAGACTCCTGAGCTCATGTACCTAATAACAGATCAAACCACTTGGTGACAGGATATTAGAGACTCAAAGGTGTCAATAATCAAAATAGCTCACACGCGCAGCCTATTTGGCATATCAAAACAAAACAAGAAGCTAGGACGCAGTAAGCAAACATAAAATAAATAAATATAATAACTTATTGATGGCCTGGAGACAACAGTCAATATCAAATCACATAAAAAGGCAGTTCATTATGGCTCCAGCAAGCTCCCAAAAAAAAGAATCTAGAAATTTTCCAGAGGAGGAAAATTTCTTGGAATTACTAGAGGCAGAATACAAAAGATTATTATACAGAACTCTTCAAGAGATTAGGAAGGAAATTAATCAAAACACAGAACAAGCAATAGAGGAAATTAAAAAGATTAAAGAGCATAATGACAAACTTAATAGGCTGCAAGAATCCACAGACAGACAGCAGTCACAAACCCAGAAGATTAACAATAAAACGTCAAAATTAGACAACTCAATAGAAAGTCATAGGAGCAGAATTGTGGAAATGGAAGTCATATTTAGTGAGATTGAAGATAAAGCACTTGATACCAACTTACTTGAGGAAAAATCAGATAAAAGTATTTAAAAATTGAAGAAACTCTAAGAATTATGTGGGATTCTACCATGAGGAATAACCTACAAGTGATTGGAGTACCAGAATGGGGAGGGGGAAAACAGTAAATACAGAGAGAATTGTTGAAGATTTGTTGGCAGAAAACTTCCCTGATATTGTGAAAGATGACACAGTATCTATCCAAGATGCTCATCGAACTTCACATAAGGTAGATCCCAAAAGAAAGTCACCAAGACATATTACAATCAAACTTGCTAAAACCAAAGATAAAGAGAGAATTTTAAGAGCAGCTAGGGATAAACAAAAAGTCATCTACAATGGAAAGTCAATAAGAATAAGCTTGGACTACTCAACAGAAACCATGCAGGCAAGAAGGCAATGGGATGACATATATAAAGCCTTGAAGGAAAAATTTGCCAGCCAAGAATTATATATCCAGCAAAACTGTCTCTCAAATATGATGGTGAAATTAGGGCATTTCCAGATAAATAGAATTTTAGGGAATTTGCAAAAACCAAACCAAAATTACAAGAAATACTAAAGGGAGTCCTCCAGTTAGAAAATCAATAACATCAGATAACAACCCAAGACTAGAGCACAGAACAGAGCAACCAGAAATCAACCCAGATAGGGAAGTCGCAAAAATAAACTAAAGTTAAAACACTGAAAATAGGGAAACAGATGTCGATATGTAAAAGATGACAACACTAAAACAAAAAAGAGGGACTTAAAAAACGTAGACAAAGATTTTTCATATGGAGAGTAAGTCAAGGTGATATAAAGAAATAAAAGACTGGTATAAACTTAGAAAAATAGGGGTAAATATTAAGGTAACCACAAAGGAAACTAACAATCCTACAAGTCAAAATAAAAAACTAGAAAAATATAAAGACTCAGCAAATACAAAATCAATAACAATGAAAAATATGAAAAGAAAATACATAAAGAAAAACGACTCAGCACAGAAAATTAAGGGGACCAAAGAATCTGTGAACAACACACAAAATAAGGCATCAAAATGACAGCACTAAACTCATACCTATCAATAATTACGCTGAATGTAAATGGACTAAATGCACCAATAAAGAGACAGAGAGTGGCCGATTGGATACAAAAAAAACATGATCTGTCTATATGCCTCCTACAAGAGACACACCATAGACTTACAAACACAAACAAACTAAAACTCAAAGGATGGAAAAAAATATATCAAGCAAACAACACTCAAAAAAGAGCAGGAGTGGTGATATTAATCTCTGACAAAATAGACTTTAAAGTAAAACCACCACAAAGGATAAGGAAGGACACTATATAATGATTGAAGGGTCAATACACCAGGAGGACATAACTATAATAAATATTTACGCACCCAAC
>NW_004443943.1:25654169-25656791 GCF_000243295.1 Trichechus manatus latirostris
AGAAATTCATAGAATCAAAGGAGAATGAAAACACATCCTACCAGAACCTTTGGGACACAGCAAAAGCAGTGCTCAGAGGTCAGTTTATAGCAATAAACGCACACATCCAAAAAGAAGAAAGGGTCATAATAAAAACATTAACCCTAAAACTGGAACAAGTAGAAAGAGAGCAGCAAAAGAAGCCCTCGGGCACCAGAAGAAGAAAAATAATAAGAATTAGAGCAGAATTAAATGAAATAGAGAATAGAAAATCAAATGAAAGAGTTAACAAGACCAAAAGCTGGTTCTTTGAAAAGATCAACAAAATTGCTAAACCACTGGCCAAACTGACAAAAGAAAAACAGGAGAGGAAGCAAATAAACCATATAAGAAATGAGATGGGTGATATCACAACAGACCCAACTGAAATTAAAAAAGTCATAACAGAATACTACGAACAATTGTACTCTAACAAATTTGAAAGCCTAGAGGAAATAGACACATTTCTAGAAACTCACTACCTACCTAAACTAACACAAACAGAGGTGGAACAACTAAATAAACCTATAACAAAAGAAGAGATTGAAAAGGTAATTAAAAAACTCCCAACGAAAAAAAGCCCTGGTCTTGACAGTTTCACTGGAGAATTCTAACAAACTTTCAGAGAAGAGTTAACACCACTACTACTAAAGATATTTCAGAGCATAGAAAAGGATGGCATACCCCCAAACTCATTCTATGAAGCCAGCATAACCCTGATACCAAAACAAGGTAAAGACACCACAAAAAGAGAAAATCACAGACCAATATCCCTCATGAACATAGACACAAAAATCCTCAACAAAATTCTAGCCAGTAGAATTCAACAACATATCAAAACAATTCACCATAATCAAGTGTGATTCATACCAGGTATGCAGGGATGGTTCAATATTAGAAAAACAATCAGTGTAATCCATCACATAAATAAAGCAAAAGACAAGAACCACATGATCTTATCAATTGATGCAGAAAAGGCATCTGACAAAGTCCAACACCCATTCATGATAAAAACTCTCAGCAAAATAGGAAGAGAAGGGAAATTCCTCAACATAATAAAGGGCATTTATACAAAGCCAACAGCCAATATAATTCAAATGGAGAGAGTCTGAAAGCATTCCCCTTGAGAACAAGCACCAGACAAGGATGCCCTTTATCACTACTCTTAATCAACATTGTGCTGGAGGAGCAATTAGGCTAGAAGAAGAAATAAAGGGCATCCAAACTGGTAAGGAAGAAGTAAAAGTATCTCTATTTGCAGATGATATGATCTTATACACAGAAAACCCCAAAGAATCCACAATAAAACTACTGGAACTAATAGAAGATTTCAATAAAGTATCAGGATACAAGATGAACATACAAAAATCAGTTGGTTTCCTCTACACCAACAAAGAGCACTTCCAAGAGGAAATCATAAAATCAATACCATTTACAGTAGCCCCCAAGAAGATAAAATACTTAGGAATAAATCTAACCAGAGACGTAAAAGACCTATAGAGTGAAAACTACGAGACACCACTACTGCAAGAAATCAAAAGAAACCTACACAAGTGTTAAAACATACCTTGCTCATGGATAGGAAGACTCAACATTGTGAAAATGTCTATTCTACACAAAGTACTCTACAGATATAATGCAATCCCGATCCAAATTCCAATGACATTTTTTAAGGAGATGGAGAAACAAATGACTAACTTCATATGGAAAGGGAAGAGGCCCTGGATAAGTAAAGCATTCCTCAAGAAGAAGAACAAAGTGAGAGGCCTCACACTACCTGATTTTAGAACCTATTATACTGCCATGGTAGTCAAAGCAGCCTGCTACTGGTACAACAGATACATTGACCAATGGAACAGAATTGAGAATCCAGACATAAATTCACCCACATATGAGCAGCTGATATTTGACAAAGTCCCAAAGTCCATTAATTGGGGAAAAAAGTCTCTTTAAAAAATGGTGCTGGCATAACTGGATATCCATCAGCAAAAAAACTGAAACAAGCCCCATACCTCACACCATGCACAAAAACTAACTCAATATGGATCAAAGACTTAAATATAAAATCGAAAACGATAAAGATCATGGAAGAAGAAATAGGGACAATGCTAGGAGCCCTAATACATGGCATAAACACAATACAAACCATAAGTAACAATGCACAAGCACCAGAAGAAAGACTAGATAACTAGGAGCTCCTAAAAATCAAACACAAAGACTTCACCAAAAGAGTCAAAAGACAACCTACAGACTGGGAAAAAGTTTTTGGCTATGACAAATCCGATTAACATCTAATCTCTAAAATCTACAAGATACTGCAAAACCTCAACAACAAAAAGACAAATAACCCAATTAGAAAATGGGCAACAGGTATGAACAGACACTTCGCCAAAGAAGATATTCAGGTGGCTAACAGACACATGAAGAAATGATTACCATCATTAGCCATTAGAGAAATGCAGATCAAAACTACAATTAGATATCATCTCACCCCAACAAGGCTAGTATTAATCCAAAAAACACAAAATAATAAATGCTGGAGAGGTTGTGGAGAGACTGGAACACTTACACACTGTTGGTGGGAATGTAAAATGGTACAACCAC
>NW_004443943.1:25657609-25671169 GCF_000243295.1 Trichechus manatus latirostris
GCCTGAGACCAGAAGAACTAGATGGTGCCCAGCTACCACCAATGACCACCCTGACAGGGAACACAACAGAGAGTCCCTGATGGAGCAGGAGAAAGGTGGGATGCAAAACTCAAATTCTAGTAAGAAGACCAGACTTAATGGTCTGAATGAGACTGGAGGAACCCCAGAAAGCATGGCCTCCAGATTCTCTGTCAGCCCAGAATGAAAACAATTTTCGAGGCCAACTCTTCAGACAGGATTGGACTGGACTGTGGGACATAAAGTGAGACTCGTGAGGAGTGTGCCTCTTAGCCCAAGTAGATACAAGAGACTAAATGGGCAGCTTCTGTCTGGCGGTGAGATGGGAAGGCAGAGATGGTTAGGAGCTGGTTGAATGGACATGGGGAATCAGGAGTGGAAAGGAGGAGTGTGCTATCACAGTATGGGGAGAGCAATCAGGGTCATATAACGATGTATGTATAAATTTTTGTATGGGAGACTAATTTGAAATGTAAACTTCATTTAAACCACAACAATAAACAAAAAAATTAGAAATTAAAAAAAAAAGAAATCAAATGACGTATTGCCTTGGGCAAATTTGCTGCAAAAGGCCTCTTTAATGTGTTAAAAAGCAAAGATGTCGCTTTGTGGACTAAGGTGTGCTTGACCCAAGCCATGGTATTTTCAATCATGCCATATGCATATGAAAGCTGGACAATGAATAAAGAAGACTGATAAGAATTGATGCCTTTGAACTATGGTGTTGGTGAAGAATATTGACTATACCATGGACTGCCAGAAGAATGACCAGATCTGTCTTGGAAGAAGTACAACCAGAATGTTCCTTAGAAGTGACGATTGCAAGACGTTGTCTCACTTACTTTGGACATGTTATCAGGAGGGACCTTGGTAAAGTAGAGGGCCAGTGAAAAAAAGAAAGACCCTCTACAAGATGGACTGACACAGTGGCTGCAACATTGGGCTCAAACACCACAAGACCAGACAATGTTTCGTTCTGTTGTATACAGGGTCGCTATGAGTCACAACTGACTCGACTGTACCTAACAACAATAATTTATTCTGGGATCATCTACTTTACTCAGTCATCTGTATCTTCCCTTACTTACACAGGTAGAGAAGACTTTATACCTGTACCTTTTAGCCAGACATACAAGTAATAGAAAAAATAGAAACCTTAATATGTTCGTAAAAACTAGAAAACAGCTCATTACAATGTACAGGCAATTCAGCCCTCCATCTGCTAGTTGGAGTAGGAACAGTATGATCTTTTTAGAAAATACATTTATTTCTCTATTGGTTGAGAACATTAGACACCATAAATTTAAATCGTTTTCTAAAATAAATTGCTAAACATAAAAAAGAGGTTGTGAAATACAGAATAGTAAATATATACAAACACACACAAACTCTCTCTCACATACACACCCCAAATCAAATACCAAAGACATAAAAAAACCTGCAACCTGCATCTCAAAAGAGTTGTGTCTTACAATAGAAAGAGAATTATACTAATGATCAGAAACAAAGATGAGATTTAAACATACATATATGACTTTTGATTTTAAAAAAAGTATTAATAACAGACAGGGATGGATTAACCAATAAGCAAGATGTGCATGGGCTTAGTTGTGCTTACTTACTAATCTATAGTCCACAATTTCACCTGTTTTTCACATCAAAGATATGGTGAAACTCATGTGAAATTGTGCACTACAGATTACTAAATAAATACAATTAAGCCTGTGTGTACCTTGGTTACTGGTTTATCCACCCCTAATAACAGAGTTACCCAGGGATCTGATTTAAGACAGTCTAATTTAACATTTTTATGCATTATCTGAAACAGGAAATGTGAAGTGGAAATTTTACATTTGCAGAGTACAGAAACTTTTCTATATTGTGAAATGTTAAACTGATTAGGATAAAACCATGTGATCTCACAAACGTTGTGAGTGGGAGAAAATATGGGAACTGAACTCCTGTTTGAACAAGAGATGGTTTTAGAAAGGAGAAACACTGGTTTTAGAGACAAATAATAATGTTGTTAGGTGCCGTCGAGTCAGTTCTGACTCATAGCGACCCTATGTACAACAGAACAAAACACTGCCTGGTCTTGAGCCATCCTCACAATCGTTATGCTAGAGTCTGTTGTTACAGCCACTGTGCCAATCCATCTCGTTGAGGGTCTTCCTCTTTTTCGCTGACCCTCTACTTTACCAAGCATGATGTCCTTCTCCAGGGACTGGTCCCTCCTGATAACATGTCCAAACTAAGTGAGATGAAGTTTCGCCATCCTTACTTCTAAGGAGTATTCTGGCCGAACTTCTTCCAAGACAGATGTGTTCGTTCTTCTGGCAGTCCATGGTCTATTCAATATTCTTTGCCAACACCATAATTCAAAGGCATCAGTTCTTCAACTCTTCTTCGATCTTCCTTACTCATTGTCCAGCTTTCACATGCATATGAGCTGATTGAAAACATCATGGTTTGGGTCAGGCACACCTTAGTCCTTGAAGTGACATCTTTGCTTTTTAACACTTTAAAGAGGCCTTTTGCAGCAGATTTGCCCAATGGCAATGTGTTGACTTCTTAACTGCTGCTTCCATGGGTGTTGATTGTGGATCCAAGTAATCAAATAGTCAGATTTCAGTATCAGGTGTCATACATTATCTCATTCAATCCTCAACAATCCTTCAAAGTAGCCATCATTCTTCTTACTTTATAGACAAGCTAATTGAGCCTCAGAAATTTTTAGTTTGCCCAACATTATAACGAGACTTGTTAAATGCCTAAGTGAATGAACCTATCTTAATCATTTGCATCCCTACCTCTGCAGTCTGAATTTTGGTTTTTCATATGTCAAGACAAGAGTTGACTCAGAAACAGTAAATTCTGCCACTCTTTACCTTGCTTGCCTAGGCTAGAGTAAGTGCTGGCAATTAGCAGCCTATAAAAAATAAATAATTAATTAAATTTAAAAATTAAAAAAAAAAAAAAAAAACCCTGAGGTATAATTAAGTTTTGGTTGGTTCCCTGGCAATTTTAAAAATCTGTGATGTGCTTAGGGCAACTAATAGGAAACCAAATTTTACAACAGAAAATCAATTGCTCTACTTGGTAGATTGACTTCCACGGTCTTCAAGCCAAAGCCTTCACATTAATAAATCAGCACAAAGTTAGAGTAAAGCAGGTTTGGAGAAGGAACGGTGGTCCAGACCAGAGACTGAAAGCTGGTGACAGAAAATTCCTTAAAAAACCTCTTTGGAACTGTGTAGAAGAATGCCAAACTCAGTGTTACTTGTAAATGTGAGTTGGTATTATGAATTATTTGTGAGGGGAATAAGTTCCCGAGAAACTGTAGTGTACTTGTAAATAAAACCAACCAGCAGAGGGAGCTACTAGAAGAAATATAGAGGCTACAGTAGCCACTACTTTACCAACAGGTTTTATTTCAAAAGTCTTTTCAAAGTCAACTGTTTAAAACGCAGGATTCATTTCACATGGAACAATGTTACAGTTCAGAGAAGGCACCATGGCCCACAGGCCACATCCAGACCCCCACCTGTTTTTGTACATCTCGCAAGCTGAGAATGGTTGAGGGAAAATATCAAAAGAAGACTAATATTTCATGGCACATGAAAATTAAATGAGGCATAATTGAGTGGTTGTGACAGAGACCGTATGGCTCACAAAGCCTAAAGCGCACACACACACACACACACACACACACACACACGATGTACAGAGAAAGTTTGCCGATCTTTGGTGTAAATGATTATTAAGTTCTGAGGTTGGCTGGCAAAAGCCTATATCATTTAAAATGTGGTTGTGTTGTGATATTAATAGCATTCCCAAGTCTATGCCCTGGGCTCCTTTGAGAACTCTGGCGCAATGTCCAACTACAGAAGCACTGAATATCAGAACAAACCTTTGTTTCCAAGTCATACCTTCCTACCTTTGCTTACGCTGTTCAGACAACTTGGAAGCCCCCCACCACAACAAAAACAATAAAAATAGCTAAATACATGTTATGTATTTTATGTGTTACTTTATTTAATCCTCACAAAATCACAACAGCCCAAATGAGATTGTTCCTATTAACATCCCGATTTACATATGGGGAAACTGAGATCCAGAAAAGTTAAGTAACTTGTTTTCAGTCATACTTCTAGTAACTGCTAGAATCAGAATTTAAACCCTGGCAACCCAGCATAATCCCGGATATTATGCTGTTTTCAACTAACCATTAGGCCATAATCTATTTCAAATTTTGAAAGCCTTTTCAACTTTTAAGACCTAATTCAAATGCCAACTTCTTCATGAAGCTTTTCTCCCAGATTCCCTATGCCCACAAGTTCACAATACTTGCATTAATCGCTATATCAGCCCTCTATAAAGCACTGAGTCTATAAAAACATTCAGTTCATTTTACGCTGCATTCTAATTTACATGTTCCTCTGTCTTCCCCTCGCCCCCCGCCCCCCCAAAATGTGGATTTTAGGCTCATTGAAGACGCTGTCTGTGATCAGCTGCTAGCCTAGAGGTTGGTGGTTCGAATCTACCCAGCAGCTCTGTGGAAGAAAGGCCTGGTGAATGGCTTCTGTAAAGATTACAGCCAAGAAAACCCTATGGAGCAATTCTACTCTGTAACACATGGGGTCACCATGAATCAGGGGCCAACTCGATGGCAGCTAATATCTCTAGTCCTCTGGTTTTTGTGCAATCTAGAATTTTTTACAAAACACTAGAATTGTTTATGAAGTCCCAAAACAGTGCAGTAGGCCATAAATAACTATCAAAGAGACCTGATTAGGAATCTTGGGACCAGAGGTGGAAACAACACTGTTTATAAGTGGAAAGGAAAATTCTTGAATCTTTTAGAAATGAAATATGTGATAGCAGTTTAAAAGAAAAGGAAAAGAGGAAATCTTTGTTGATTTCTGGTTCCCAGGATACTGGAGATCAGGGCCACAGCATGAGAGCCCAACAAAAAAGGCAGCAAACTGTCTTCCAGACAGAAACCAGAAAGGGAGGGAATTAAAGGGATTCATCCATGATCTTCAAACTGGTAGCACCTGGAGGTCTCATGTATCCCAAGGTCTATTCTTAGAAATTTAGAGAAATCCTTAGTTTTGGAATCAGAGAATCTGCTCTGAAGTCCTGGCACTTCCACCTACTCCATCTATGACTTGTTATTTAACCTCTCTGATGTGTACAGTGGAGCTAACAATGCTTGTTGTATCTCATGATGTTGCTAACCTCATATTAAAATGTAGATGATAAATTTCAAAATATTCAGCCCCTTAATGCTGTTATCATTATCTTCAGTTCCGAATCTACAGCTATTCTCTCCTGCGGGAGAGTGATCCTGGAAGGATATATTAGGGTTCTGAAAACAAAGCAGAATTTCTGGAGAACATTTTTAAATAAAACACTAGAATTGTTCATGAAGTCCCAAAAGAGTGCAGTAGGCAAGAAATAACTATCAAAGAGACCTGACTAGGAATCTTGGGACCAGAGGTGGAAACAACATTGCTTATAAGTGGAAAGGAAAATTCTTGAATCCCTCAGAAATGAAATATGTGATAGCAGTTTAAAAGAAAAGGAAAAGAGGGAATCTTTGTTGATTTCTGGTTCCCAGGGGGAAAAAAAATCACAGGAACTGGAACCTAAACCTTGGAAAAATTATGGGAAAGGAAATCACAAAACAGTTAATAGGATCTAGGAAATCCCAGTGACCCAAATTATTGGCATTACTCCTGGGAGATCTTGTCAGTAATTCTAACAGCTATGAAATAGAAATAGCCCTGGCAAAAATATATAAATGGTTCCCAATTTAGGGACATTTGCCCTGTGAACTACTGATACCTACACACAGCTGTGGCATTCTTGACTCCTCCAACTCACTCCCTCTATTATCACAGGGCCACTGAAGGGTCGTCAGTGGAGGAAACCTACAGCCAATCTCCAAGTCTTCCATACCTTCTTTCTTCAAGTTTAGAAGCAGCTCATCTAAGAGGGGCTCAAGCCTACAATTGGTAAAATAGCTCAGCCACCTTATGGGTTAAATAGTCCTTCCACGGCTTGCTTAAAAACTCTCTCATTTGTAAGTTTATTTATCAACTTCTTACCAAACCTAAGGAGGCTTTTCTAACAGAAAACCGTCTCTGAGCTCTGAAATGATGGTACCTGGATTTTATAGAATCTATTAATTGAGACTATACATAATGAAGAAAACTACTATGAACTCAAAAACTTTTAAATGAGTATATGTTTTAATCTTAATAGTAATATATATGCAGTTATATACACTTGAAAAGATGTACATACTATGTAAAACATAATTTATTCAGCTTATAAGTAATGAGTGGTGTGTAAATGGATTCAAGAATCTTTTATGATTCTGAGATTCCCAGCAATCTGTAGTCCACATATTGGGAACACTGATTTATAACACTAACCCTACACAGAATAATGCATCATGGGTTCTTACTCATAAACCAGACTAACAAATTAATGACGATAATGGCTAAACATTGGGATAAGACAGTACTTCTGAATTTTTTTTTAATTATCACCCCCCAAGAAAACTTTTTAGACTTTCTTTTTCTTAATCACTCTCTATCTCCCATGAAATTTTAATACCACACATATACTGTACATCTGTTTTAATCCTGTGGCCCTTGGGGAGGGCACAAAACTTTGTAATATCTAAGATTTTTTTCACTCACCAAAAATGAATTTTCACTTCCATGGGGGCTATGTTGCCCCCACTGAGATGCACATACTAAGGAATTTTACATTCATGCCCTCATTTAATCCTTATATCAAGATGGCCGTTATTATTCCTATTCTATAGATGAGGAACTGAGGCTGAGAGAGGCAAACTAAACAAACTTAGTTTGTCAGACTCACTAGGTCTGCACAGGGACTGTACACAAAGCACATCCTTCAGGCTAGCTAACAGAAGACCACAAACACGAGCCACCCCTGAAGAATGACAGTGTCAAGCCATACATTCTGCATCAGGAGAAGTTGCTGTTTCCCTTACATTCACTGTCTGATTAAGCCTAGAAAGTTTTTGCTGGGTTGCTATTAGAATAGTTTTAGAGCACTGTTAATCAAGCATACACTATTTAACTTGACATTTTTAAATGTTTTAAAATTTTAATTTCCTAAGAGTCTAAGGATTTTAAAGAAATATGGTTCTCAGACCATTTCCTTCTTTAGCACCTTAGAGGTTATGTGAGTGCAAGTTTCACCCTTGG
This sequence comes from Trichechus manatus latirostris, assembly GCF_000243295.1. Classification (NCBI taxonomy): domain Eukaryota; kingdom Metazoa; phylum Chordata; class Mammalia; order Sirenia; family Trichechidae; genus Trichechus; species Trichechus manatus. The sequence goes on from NW_004443943.1 coordinate 25,664,878, forward strand.
GTGATTTTAGCAGGCAGCAATGATATCTAATTGCATTAATTTTTTTTTAGTGTTTTTATCTTCAAAACAAGTTTGTGACTGTTGTCACAGCAGAAAGTTTCACAAAATGTTGGTGCTAAAAATGTTCTTAGGAGATGATGTCAACTGAAGCCCAACAATCATGCCTCTAGTTAGCAGAACTAAGATTTGAATTACAGCTGAGAATTTTTTCTTCTCAACCAGAAGAATTAATTTAGTCTAAATGGCATAAAAGGAAAATAAAATTACACATGTTGAAAATAGAGAGTAAATGACTGTTTCCTAAGATATATCCAAATTGGTAAATCATTCAATGTAGTTAAAAGGAGAATGTGGAGAACCCTGCTTCCTGCCAAGATAGAGAAACAAGGACCAGATTCAATACGTAAAGTAATGGTTTTCAAGACACTGGCCAACAGATTTTTGACAAAGGCACAAAGGCTATGCAGTGGAGAAAGAAAAGCCTTTTCAACAAATGAAGAGATTACAAAGGGGCATGAGGAAACTTTGGGGGGAGTGATGGATCTGTTCTCTATCTTAATTGTGGTGATGATTTTATGGGCATGTGTGTATGTCAAAAGTTATCAAATTGAACACTTTAAATATGTGAAGTTTATTGGATATCAATTATACCTCAATAAAGCTTTTTTTTTAAAAAAAGAAAAATGTGAATAACAGAATTTAATCTGGGTAAGGAGAATATGTAAACAATTTAAGAAGCATATAAATCATTTGCTAATAGGAGAAGGTAATGTAGTTTAGTATCTTATAGCTTAGGAAGGTGTGCTTACTTTGAAAATATTAATAGACATCTGTTAAGTACAACATAAATGGTGACTATACACGTGGACCTCACCAGATGGAATATACAGGAATCAAATCGACTACATCTGTGGAAAGAGATGATGGAAAGGCTCAATATCATCAGTCAGAACAAGGCCGGGGGCAGACTATGGAACAGACCATCAATTGCTCACATGCAAATTCAACCTGAAGTTGAAGAAAATTAGAACAAGTCCATGAAAGCCAAAGTACGACCTTGAGTATATCCCACCTGAATTGAGACCATCTCAGGAAAAGATTTGGCGCATTGAACACTAATGAATGAAGACCAGACAAGTTGTGGAATGACATCAAGGATCTCACACATGAAGAAAGCAAGAAGTCATTAAAAAGACAAGAAAAAAAGACCAAGACAGATGTCAGAAGAGACTCTGAAAGTTGCTCTTGAATGTCGAGTAGCTAAAGCGAATGGAAGAAATGATGAAGTAAAAGAGCTGAACGGAAGATTTCAAAGGACAGCTAAACAAGACAAAATAAAGTATTATAAGGAAATGTGCAAAGACTTGGAGTTAGAAAATCAAAAGTGAAGAACACACTTGGCATTTCTCAAGCCTCAAGTTGCAATACTGAAGGATTCTATGGGGAAAATATAAAACGATGCAGGAAGCATGAATAGAAGATGGAAGAAATACACAGAGTCACTAAATCAAAAAGAATTGGTCAATGTTCAAACATTTCAGGAGGTAGCATATGATCAAGAACTGATGGTACTGAAGGAGAAGTCCAAGCTGCACTGAAGGCTTGGTGAAAAACAAGGCTCCAGGAATTGACAGAATACCAATTGAAATGTTTCAACAAATGGATGCAGCCCTGTAAGTGCTCACTCGTCTATGCCAAGAAATTTGGAAGACAGCTACCTGGCCAATCAACTGGAAGAGATCCATATTGTACCCATTCCAAAGAAAGGTGATCCAACAGAATGTGTAAATTATCCAACCATATTATTAATATGATATTGAAAAAGGAAGACCCTCAGTGAGATGGATTGACACAGTAGCTGCAACAATGGGCTCACGCAAAACAATAATTGTGAGGATGGCACAGGATCAGGCAGTGTTTCATTCTGTTGTACCTAGGGTCACTATGAGTCAGAACAGACTCGACGGCACCTAACAACAATATCATTAATATCACACACAAGTAAAATTTTGCTGAAGATCATTGAAAAGCAGTTGCAGCAGTACATTGACATGGAACTGCCAGAAATTCAAACCATATTCAGAAGAGGGCGTGGAACAAGGGATGTCATTGCTGATGTCAGATGGATCTTGGCTGAAAGCAGAGAATACCAGAAAGATGTTTACCTGTGTTTTATTGACTATGCAAAGGCATTTGACTGCGTGGATCACAGCAAATTATGGATAACATTGCGAAGAATGGGAATTCCAGAACACTTAATTATGCTCAGGAGGAACCTGCACTTAGACTAAGAGGCAGTCGTTCGAACAAAATAAAGGAATAAAAATAAAGTTAAAGTCAAGAAAGGTGTGCGTCAGTGTTTCATCCTTTCACCGTACTTAATCTGTATGCTGAGCAAATAATCTGAGAAGCTGGACTATACGAAGAATACGGCATCAGGATTGGAGGGAGGCTCATTAACAACCTGTGATATGCAGATGACACAACCTTGCTTGCTGAAAGTGAAGAGGACTTGAAGCACTTACTGATGGAGATACAAGACTACAGACTTCTGTATGGATTACACCTCAACATAAAGAAAACAAAATCCTTACAATTGGACCAAAAAGCAACATCATGATAAACAGAGAAAATACTGAAGTTGTAAAGGATTTCATTTTACTTGGATCCACAATCAACACCCATGGAAGCAGCAGTCAAGAAATCAAACAAAGCACTGCGTTGGGCAAATCTGCTGCAAAAGATCTCCTTAAAGTATTAAAAAGCAAAGATGTCACTTTAAGGACTGAAGTGTGCCTGACCCAAGCATGGTGTTTTCAATCTCCTCATATGCATGTGAAAGCTGGCCAGTGAATAAGGAAGATCAAAGAAGAATTGATGCCTTTGAATTATGGTGTTGGTGAAGAATAGTAAATATACCATGAACTGCCAGAGGAACAAACAAATCTGTCTTGGAAGAAGTACAGCCAGAATGCTCTTTAGAAGCGAGGATGGCAAGACTTCGTCTCACGCACTTTGGACGTGTTACCAGGAGGGACCAGTCCCTGGAGAAGGACATCATGCTTGGTAAAGTAGAGGGTCAATGAAAAAGAGGAAAAGCCTCAAAAAGATGGATTGACACAGTGGCTGCAACAATGGGCTCAAATATAACAACAATTGTGAGGATGGCACAGGACCAGGCATTGTTTTGTTCTGTTGTACATAGGGTCGCTGTGAGTCAAAATCGACCAACAGTACCTAACAACAACAGGTAACACGGGTTAATTTTTATGTGTTTTTCTAATTAAAGCCATCAGAGGGAATTTGGAAAACAAAACAAAACAGTTTAATAATGTTTAAATGGGAAATTGCCTTATCTTCAAGTCTTTAAAACAAAAGGCGTGAAGTCCAATAAATTCAGCAATATATTATAATAATTTCTCTTCTATAGCTTTACAGATATCAAGGGATGCTGATCCTTCAGGATGAGATTTGTTTGTTTTCTAAAAAATTAGATTTCTCATCATAAATTGTCATTGACAGGAAAGTTTTGTTTTTTGTTTTTATAATTTGCTTCTATTTCTAGAAAATGCACCCTAAAAGTAATAATTTCTAGTAAGTATTTCAGAAGGCTAAAGGATTTGGCAGGTCTTGTCCTGTTTTAATTAGAATTCTATATAAAATTCCATATAAATTATATTTTGTATATTAAAGTTTAACCAATTAGATTTTTAATTTGAAAAGCACAAAAAGCATAAATGTGGAACACATTGTTTATTATATTTGTTATTTGTGCCACATTGTAATATTTTGTTAAAAAGCAGAAGGTCGAAGTTTTATAAAATTAATTACATAAAGGAGAAGTATGTTCTTCCTAATTGGCTAAAGAGACACTGCAGACCATTCAGTAAAAAACCATAGAGTCACCACCATGGTTTCTGATAGGAAACTAGTACTATAAGTTGAATGTCAACAAATAGAGCTAGGGTACCAGTAGATGTTTACTGGGAATTGACTATGTGATTAATAATAATAATAGCTTACATTTTTGAGAATTTACTATAGAATTTACTAGTGACATGATCAACATTTTGCACCCATTATGTCATTCAATCTCTCACCAAAACCACGGGGAAGGTATTATTATTATTATTATCCACATATTACAGATGAACTTTCTGAAGCTTAGAGAAGTTAGCTTGCCAAGGTCACACAAGTAGTAAGTGGCAGAGCTAAGATACAAACCTAAGCAGTCTTTGTTAATATTAAAAATAAATTTTAAAAAATAGTAGTTTTACTTTTGTTAATGAAGAAAATGTATAATAATAAAATGCCTCTCTGAATTGAGTATGCTCACAACAATATATATATTAGAATATATTAGTGTGTGTGTGTATCATATGTATGTATGTATGTATGTATGTATTAGGGCCCACCTAGATTATCCAGGATAATTTCTCCATCTTGGGATCCTTAATTTATTCACATCTTCAATGTCCTTTTTGCCATTTAAGGTAACATTCACAGGTTCCAGGAATTAGGATGTGGATATCTTTGAGGGTAATTATTCAGCCTGCCACATCAGTGGATAAGGCCACATGGTTATTGCCGACATTCCTTTATGTCTTAATTTGCTGTTTTCCAAAATGTATTATTTGGTATACTAGTTCTGCAGAATGTTAAAGGTATTGTATGGGGAAAAAAAAAGCTCTGTGGCCAAAAATTTTTGAGAAAACAGAGTTAAGAAAAAGTTAAAGTTTCTTACTATAGAACTTCTCAATGCAAACAAACATTGAGCATTTACAAGAGAAGAATATAATTTACAGTACTTCTCAAGCCTACTTGGCCATACAACCTCTTACTTTGGAGAATCTCATGGAGTTATTGTTTCACTGAACATATTTTTGGAGACTCTGACTTAGCTGATATACTACCAGTTGTCATCAAGTCAACTCTAACTCATGGTGATGCCATGTGTGTCAAAGTAGAATTGTGCTCCACAGGGTTTTCAATGGCTTATTTTTCTCCAATTAGATCACCAGGCCTTTCTTTTGAGGCATTTCTGTGTGGAATTGAACCTTTAGGTTAGCAGCAAAGTGCATTAACCATTTGTACCACCCAGGGACTCCAGCCGATACACAGGATTTATGTAATTTTTCTACGTTTCTGATATATGTATGTTGCATCCTTGAAGCCAAGAGAATGAGAGTACCCAGATTCAACAAGACACTTTTAAGTTCCATAGGTGGGTATCATATATCACGAGATCCCAACACCTCACAAAAATAAGATAAGACTACTAGGTAGACCCTGCAAGCACACAGGTTTCCAAACTGATAGGATAGATCATATTAGTGGGTTTGCTCCTCCCGTTTCTTCTAATAATGCTATTACTACTTATGAGATGTGGGTTGATATGATGGTGGAATAGGACTGACCTCAGAGAGTTATTAAATGTTACAAAGGAAACTGTTTTAATTTATTAAAATTTTTTAAGTTTATATAAGCCTTTGTTAAAACAGCTCCTTTAATCTGGGCTTGAAATGTCATCTTCACTACTATAAGCCATACTAGACTCTGTCTTTCCTATTTTACCCTAAAACCTCTAAGTGTTGATAGTTACTAATAAGAAGGATTTCATGGTAGGAACACCTTGTCCTCTAAACAATTTAAGGAACAGATAAAACTTTGGGCAAGTTACCTCTCTGGGCCCAAGTTTGTGCATCTATAAAAAGGTTAAGGACCCACACTAATAATGGCGGAATTGTTTTGTTCCCTGTGAAAGTCAGCTGTGTCCCTAGGAAACAAGCTTAAGGGGGTAAAAGAACAAAACAAAAAACCAGTTAGGAAAAACAGACATCTAATGAATGCACTTTAGAAATGAAATAGATTAAAAGTAGGAAGTGGTATTCAATATTAAAGAGTTGATCAGCAATGGTTATGATCTATTGGACTAGTGCAAAAACACAAAGATGGGCATAAAGTAGACTTTGACTATGAAAAAAATATTGCGCATGGCAGGATTTGTTTACTGTTGTAAAATTTAGTCACTCCATAAACGTATTCTGAGAACTATGGAAGCATAGGAAAGGAAAATATAATGTAAAAATGCAAAACAGAAAAATGGCGCTCTAGGCAGAAGCACCACACCGTCCCTCCACAGCAAAGATCCAAAAAACTAAGCCAAATAGAGAATACAACAATCCTGAAACCCTAAAACATTAAATGAAGAGATAAAGAACTCAGCCAAGCACCAAATGGAGTGAGAAAACTGACAGAGAACGGAGAGTGAGGAGAGATTCATGCAGAGGTC
>NW_004443943.1:25671288-25672644 GCF_000243295.1 Trichechus manatus latirostris
ATCCAGCGGGAGACAAAACAGCTGGTAATTTGCGGTGTGCGCTTTCCACTCCCCACCCCTCTTCGCCCCGGCTCGGCCTCCTCTGCTTCCCGCGGCCACAGTCTCTTGACTGGGAAGCGCCAGCTGCTTGGATTCCACACACCCAAGCGGGAGGCTCTCTGGGTGCCATTTGTTGGCTGCTAGTGTGGCTTTTTTTTCCTGCTTCTTTTGATTTCTCACTTGCCTCTTGCCGCCTCCCCCTCCTTTTCCACAAGTGCCTGGCTCCGAGCGCCATCTTTGCCTCTTCCTGAGGGGCTGCGGGGCTCCATTCGAGTGTGCAGCTGCTTCCTGGTCTGGGCTGCTGCGCTGGTAGGATCCTGGGGCTTTTGTTCGTTTGTTCCTCTGCTTCCCGCGGCCATGGTCTCTTGACCGGGAGGCACCGGCTGCTTGGATTCCACGCACCCAAGCGGGCAGCTCTCTGAGTGCCATTTGTTGGCTGCTAGTGTTGCTTTTTTTTTTCCTGCTTCTTTTGATTTCTCACTTGCCTCTCGCCACCTCCCGCTCCTTTCGCTCAAGTGCCTGGCTCCGTGCACCATCTTGGCTTCTTCCTGAGGGGCTCCAGAGCACCGGCAATTTGTGATATACGCTTTCCCACTCTCCACCCTTCTTCACTCACACTCAGCCTCCTCTGCTTCCCGCGAACACAGTCTCTTGTCCAGAAACACCAGCCCACACTGGCTGGCTCTCTGAGTGCCATTTGTTGGCTGCTGGTGTTGTTGTTGTTTTTTTTTCCTCTTCTTTTGATTTCTTGCTTGCCTCTCACCACCTCCCCCTCCTTTCACTCGAGTGCCTGGCTCCGTGCACCATCTTTGCTTTTTCCTGAGGGGCTGCAGAGCTCCCTTCGAGTGTGGAGCTGCTTCCCAGTCAGGGCTACCAGGCTGGTGGGATCCCTGGGCTTTTGTTCGTTTGTTCGTTTTGAATTGTTTGTTTGTTTTCTTTTCCTTTTCTTGAGTTGGGAGCCCTTTCTGGCCAGGCAAAGCTGCGTGGCAAGGAACTCCCCTTCGGCTTCCACAGACATGTGGAGGGATCCCTGAGGACATTTCTTTTTTTGTTGGTTTTCTTTTTTTTCTGTTTTTTTTGGGGGGCTTTTCTTGTTCTTTTCTTTTTTTTTATTTGTTTTGTTTTCTCTTTCCTCTTCTTCCTTTTTGTCTTTCTTCATTGCTCAGTTTCTCGTCTCTCTATATCTTCCTTCTCTTTCTGATCCCTGAATACCAGGTGTTGTATGCCTCTGCGCCTTCTGGCCAGGCGGTGCTGAGACACCTGAGAGTGACTTCCCCAGACCTCATAGCTGCATTGCTGGGATCCCTGGGAACTTTG
>NW_004443943.1:25679214-25692309 GCF_000243295.1 Trichechus manatus latirostris
AAAATAAAAAATAAAAAAGGTTGAGAATTTAGAGGGTTAATATGTTGTGGGTTTGTTAACCAATGTCATAAAACAACATGTGTACTACTGTTTCATGAGAAACTATTTGTTGTGTAAGCCTTCACCTGAAGTACAATAAAATATATAAAAAAAAAATGCAAAAGAGTTATCAAAAGATTACAGATGTAAAAGGGTTCTCAACAGATTGTAGTTAAAATGAAATATACTTGTTACATGAGCTCAGATATACTTATTTTGAGAACTAGCAGATAACTGATAGAAGATCCTATATACTACAATGGTCTTAGTACACAATATTAAAAAGAAAAGGTTACAAGTGAATTTATACATTTATTAAGAAAGAGTAGGATTGAGCAACCTCAAAATCTTAACACACCCTCCAGGATCAATAAATAAATAGGGTAAGACTGACTTTCTATAGTTAAAGAAGAAGGATGAGAGAATAAGGTCATAGATGCAAATATATACAAGAGCTATCAAAATAAGCTATCATCTATTCAGCACTTCTTACATGACAGGTACTGTGCTGGTTGCTTTACAGACATTATTTCATTTAAGCGCTATCTCTGAGTTTAAGCTCCAAGTTATTCTGTGCTTGCTGCCCTGGTGTTGGGAGTATGGAAGTAGGTTTCTCTTTTGTCCTGGTCCAGAAGGCCCTGTGTCCCTGGGTTTTTGGGGGCAAGGCTTTTTTAATGATCCTGCCCTTCCCTTAGTGGTAGAAGACCTCTACTGGTCTGGGCCCAACATAGGTTCTTTCTCTACCCCCAGGGGTAGAAAGCTTTTTGCTTTTCTGCCAGTCACAATGGGTCTGTGCCCTGTGGCAACAGCGTTTGCTGCCCTTCCCCCAATGACTTAAGGCTCTTGTCTCATAGGGAAAAAAAGTTCAGCTGAATTTTTACCTTTCCTGCGGTGGCAGTCACTCCCCCTGCACCATCAAGGGAGACATTCTTCAGTGCCTACTTCATCCTACCCCAGTCTTTCTGGTGAGCACCCAGCGGAGGTTCATGGAGAAGACCAAGCAAGAGGGTATGAGCATTTCCTGTGTCTGAAGCTCCCAGAGTTTCTATATTCACGCTAGCCATATATTTAGCATTTAGCAATTTGTTAGAAAATTTACTGAATTCCTTTTATCCATTTATGTGATGGCCCCATCTTCTTCCTGTACTCTGAAATTGCTCTCTTGGAAACACGTATGTTTCCTTAGATTCCAAGCTAGATAGTTTCAACTTGCACCTTCAACTCACTGATGAGTTTAAGAAAAGTTATGATTTTTTAGATTACCTGGCTTTTTCTTGTTGTTAGGGTATGAACGACACTCTTTTTACAGTACAGGTGGGCCCACACCATTATCTCCAAGTCTTCATTTGAAAGATAGGGTTCCTCACTCTTTCACTTCAACCAGAAGGAACCAGTATGTGCCTTTCTATGAGCTGTCATTTTTATGAGCACGATTATCAACTGAATCCTCTTGTTGGTTATAAGAATGTGATTTCTATGCTATTCCATCTGCAATTATAAATGTACTCATCTTCTATCTGTGACTGCAGCCCATCATGTTTAACAAAGGGTGGGAAACCTCTCTGGTCCTGAAGCTCCTGCAGAAACCTCAAATCCCTTTGCTACCTCTTAAGAAGATCTTCCAGCAAAGAATCCCCGCCGACTACAGGGTATACTTGTTTAATTAGCAGCACAGGCACAGTGCCAATGCATTTTATATTAATCTGAATTATTCAAACTTGAAAAGGTTTGATATAAAATTAGAAATAAAGTCTTGCCTTGTGTGCAAAACTTGAAAAAAAAATACACAATTTCAAAGCTGGCAGGCCAAGTGAATTGTAAACAGTTTATAATTTGCTTCATAGTGTGCCAATTTAAGCTGGTAAAGAGACCAGCTATTGATGTTAGTAAGGTGAGAGCTACACTGTTCATGTGCATTAGAACTTGGGCAAGCTGTTTTGGTAACTATTATGCAGTTATTTTAACACTGACCTGCCTTACAATTTAAAATAATTTTATACTTGGAACAACACTATCCCATCACTTACTCAGTAGCAGAACGTGTGTTGAAAACTATACTTGAGAAAATTAGATCTGATAAAATGTCAAAACAGTATGCCATGTTGCTAATTTAGGAGAGAAGTTTCTCCTGAGCCACTTCTATTACACTGAGATAAGGTTAGGGGAACAAAAGGCAGCATTAAAGTCAAAATTTTTCTACAAGGGTTATAATGCTTTACATTTCTTTCTATGGGAAATTTTATCATTAATTATGAATATTAAATATATAAAGGCTCCCATGAAGCTATTCATCTCATAATTTGTTGTAACAAGTACATTTTTGTCATAGACCATGGCCACTTAAGCATTGAAACATATCTGTTCAAAAAAATTGATTTATTTCTACTTCAACCAGCACCTTCATTAAAACAAAGTTCGAATGCCATTGCACTGGCTGGTCCCATGACCTCTCTCCTGAAAAATATAAAATGTGTGCTGGTGTTTTTGTTGCCACCAAGTATTTCTTCATCTTGTGACACCCTCTGACTTTCAGCTGACCCTGTGTTATATGCATATGCAAAGACTGCAACAGTGGAAAGCCCATGTGTCATCAGCCAGGAGGACATTAACATGTGACCCCATCAGCAAACTGCAGCTTATCACATCACAGAACATTCTACTGGGCAAGAATTCCATGAAAATTTGGAATTTGCTATCAGACATTTACTTCAGCATATTTTCTTTTTAAAAAAAAAAATTCTTTAAAACTTGAAGGAGTTAATAGAATCTTTACATGTTAAGTATGTTTATCACATATTTCTAAATTTGAATCATCAAGTTTTAAAATTAAAAGTTTGTCACATAATTCAATGGAGAAGAAGAATAAGCAGAAGAAGAGAAAAAGAACACGAAAGATGGATTCCTCTGGACTACCCTGAAAGACACAAAATTAGAATTTGTTTTGCATACTTGATGTTATCTTAGATGGCTGAGTATAAGTTGGGCATTTTTTTAAAAAGAACAACAGGGCACTAAGTTACTTTCATTTTTAAAAAGGAACAAGAATAAATCCTTAATCCTTTATATTTAATATTTAGAATTAAATATAAATTCTTTTCACAGACTGTCAGAGCCATGTTAAAAGTCTTTAGAGAATATCCAGCTTATCAGCACCCATTTTACATATGAGGAATCTGAGCCCTAGAGTGAGAAAAGGAAGTAAATTATTGGCTTCCAGTCCAATGAATTGTCTTTATACCTCACTGTCATAATTAATCCATGTCTAAGTTATCTCCAGGAATTGATGGAATACCAACCGAGATGTTTCAACTAATGGATGCAACGCTGGAACTGCTCACTCATCTATGCCAAGAAATTTGCAACAGAGCTACCTGGCCAACTAACTGGAAGAGGTCCATATACATGCCCATCCCCAAGAAAGGTGATTCAACAGAATGCAGAAATTATCAAACAATATCATAAATATCACACACAAGTAAAATTTTGCTGAAGATAATTCATAAAACGGTTGCAGCAATAGATCAACAGGGAACTGCCAGAAATACAAGCCAGACTCAGAAGAGGACATAGAATGAAGGATATCTTTGCTGATGTGAGATGGATCTTAGCTGAAAGAAGAGAATGCCAGAAAGATGTTTACCTGTGTTTTATTGACTATGTAAAGGCATTCGACTGTGTGGATCATAACAAATTATAGATAACATTGCAAAGAATGGGAATTCCAGAACACTTAACTGTGCTCAAGACGAACCTGTACATAGACCAAGAGGCAGTTGTTCAAACAGAACAAGAGGATACTACGTGGTTTAAAATCAGAAAAGGTGTGTATCAGGGTTGTATCCTTTCACCATACTTAATTCAATCTGTATGCTGAAAAAATAATCTGAGAAACTAGACTATATGAAGAAGAACGTGGCATTAGGATTCAAGGAAGACTCATTAACAACCTGTGATAGGCAGATGACACAACCTTGCCTGCTGTGGTGCGATGGATTACTGATTGATTACTTTTGTGTGGCCTTTCTAGTCACGGTCTTGTAATTCCCACCCAGGTGATTGGGCTGGACTGTGTGAGAGTATAATCCAAGGGGACTGGTCTGTTTTGCTTAAAAGAGAGACCAATTCCAGAGCACAGGGGAGGAGCCCACCACCACCAAGGAAGGAGAGACCAGCAGGAGAGACTCAGCAACAGGATACGGTGTGGTGGGCTTCCCTGCCCACAGAGAAAGTTGAGTGCCTTTGGGCAGAGATTGAGGGCAGGGAGAGGCATGCCTGCAAGCACAGCTGGGGAGAGGCTATCTTGATGGAAGAACTATATCCTGAGTGTTCTTGAGCCTGAATTGTAACTGTTACTTCCCTAATAAACCCCATAATTGTGAGTATGGTCTGTGAGTTCTGTGTGGCCATTGCAATGAAATAGCGAACCCAGTAGAGAGTGCTATGGGAGGGACAGTTAGTGTCAGAATTGGTAGAGATGGTGGAGAGAGGAAGCTTGTCTGGACTCCACCTCATGGGAGTCAGCCTTGCACTGTTGATCTTGGTTCTCCTTCCCCCTTGTGGGGTTGCAGGAGGTCAGACACTGCCCCCAAGCCATTTTTACACTTGCTGAAAGTGAAGAGGACTTGAAGCACTCACTGATGAAGATCAAAGACTACCGCTTTCAGTATGGATTATACCTCAACATAAAGAAAATAAAAATCCTCACAACTGACCAATAAGCAACATCATGATAAATGAAGAAAATATTGAAGTTGTCAAGGATTTCATTTTACTTGGATCCACAATCAACACCCATGGAACCAGCAGTCAAGAAATCAAACGAGTTGCATTGGGAAAATCTGCTGCAAAAGACCTCTTTAAAGTGTTAAAAAGCAAAGACATCACTTTGAGGACTAAGGTGTGCCTGACCCAAGCCATGGTATTTTCAATCACCTCATATGCATGTGAAAGCTGGATAATAAATAAGGAAGACCGAAGAAGAACTGATGCCTTTGAGTTATGGTGTTGGCAAAAATATTGAATATACCATGGACTGCCATAAGAATGAACAAATCTGTCTTGGAAGAAGTACAGCCAGAATGCTCCTTAGAAGCAAGGATGGCATGCTTGGTAAACTAGAGGGTCAGGGAAAAAGAGGAAGACCCTCAACAAGATGGAATGACACAGTAGCTGCAATAATGGGCTCAAACATAGCAAAGATTGTGAAGATGGCACAGGACCAGGCAGTGTTTCATTCTGTTGTACATAGGGTTGCTATAAGTTGGGATCGACTCAATGGCACCTAACAGCACAACAAAATCATCTGTTCTGTATATCTGGAATATTATAAAACGGGGAATAGCCGAATGAGAGTATGACATAGGACTCTTAATTATTAGCTAGCTTTAAAAAATTTCTAGCCATTTTGATCATTGAAAAATTCTGCTTTATTACTACTGGTAAAGCTTTTATTAACTGAGAATGAATGTCTACGTTTAGAACAATTTACATTTTTATAGAATCACAGAATTTCTTATCTAGAAAGATTCTTAAAGTTTGAATCCTCTGCAAAACTAACCTGACTCTCCATATGATACTGAATTCTCCTCTATAATATCCATGCCTAGGGGTCATCTAGTTATCTGCTTGGATACATTCTGTCTTTGAGAAGTTTTGATTGCTAAACAGTTTTTCTTTAATTTTACCAACATTTATCTCCCTTTGATCTCTCTACCCAGAATCTCTATTTAGGTACTACATTTTGACAACACATAAAACAAATCTTATCTCTCTCTTCCAAATGATACACCTTCAGAGCTAGGAGGATGGTAAACACATGGCTTTTCCTCTCCAAGCAAAACAGCTGTAGACATTGCTGATATGACAGACTTGGGAGGAGGTGAATCATAGTAGGTAAGAGTATAGTCTTTGGCGTCACACTATGAAAAGTGAAAATCCCACACCATAACCTGCTGACTATGTGATATTCGGCTACTTATTAGTCTCTCTGTTTCTCAGTTTCCCCGCTTGTAAAAGGGAAATAGTTTTGCTTTTATAATATTGTTGTAAAGATTAAAATAAATAATCTGTGTAGAGCACTGGGTGGATCAGATAATCGTTGTTCTCAACTCTTCATACCTTCACTGTGTAGAATTATACATTCATGTTTTTTGCCATGTGTGCAGGGCCTACTACTGTGGGTGGAGTATTCTCCTCTGTCTCAATGATGTTGGCTTTAGCCAATGTCTTCTTTAGCCAATGGACTGTTAGCAGAGTGATATAATCAGAGACTTGAAACATGCTTGCATGGTTTGCTTGCTCATTTTGCACTTTGACATCTTCCGTAAGAACATGCCCCAGGGAGCTACTGGTCCAAGGAAAATAAGAAAACATATACAGCAGACTTGAAGCTAACCTGCAGTCTGAAGTCAAGCTTAACCCATCTCAGACAAGTCCGGCACAGTCACAACTGGCTTACATACTTTTGGGAAAAAAAATTTTTTTTTTGTTATAGGTCATTGAGACTTGGACGTTGTCTCTTACAATACTGATCAACTATTGCCACAATAATACTCCATAACAAACTAACCAAATACTCAATAAACAACCAAACTAGTTGCCATCAGGTCAATTCTGACTCATAGAGACCCTGTGGGACAGAGTAGAACTGCCCCATAGGATTTCCAAGAAGTGGCTGGTGGATTCAAACTGCCAACCTTTGAGTTAGCAGTTGAGCTCTTAACCACAGCGCCACCAGGGCTCCAAAAACTCAATAGCATACAATAATAAACGCTTATTTCTAGCTCCTTTCTCTGCAGGTGGTTGGGGTTCAGATGCTCTAGGCTGGTCTTAGCTGTGATTTGCTCCAAATGCTGTAGATTGGGTCTGTGTCTGCTTCAAGTATGTCCCATCCTCCTTGGACCAGCAGCTATATATGGCATTTCATCTCATGGTGAAAGGTGGGAGTGTAAGACGTTAAACCCAACTGAGCAAGTAACAAAAAAGCCAGGCTTTTGTCTGTCACATATGCTAGCTTACCATTAGCCAGAGCAAGTCATGCGGCCAAGTTCAAAGGCAAGAGAAGGGAAAGTATACTCTGCCCCCCGTGAGTCCAAAGCAAGTCACATAGTCATGCTCAGCATCAACCGGGTAGAAAAGTGTACTCCTCCAATGGAAGCAGGAGAGAGGAATGAATATTTGCTGAGCAATAACTTAATCTACCAGAGCTATGCAGCAAATCTGACTAATACATGCACCCAACAGAATGTTTGGTTCATAGAAACTGGTAAATAAATTCTAGCTATCATAATTAAATATTACAATGATTCAGGTTCTTTTCCATTTTGGTAGCTTTCCTATAAATGCAGTTTGTCCCTATCTCTCTCAAAAATAAGATGTCTGATACAGAAAACAACAAGTCATGTACAGTCTGACTGGATAGAATTATCATAGTTCTCATTCTAAGTATTATTCTTATTTTAAAACAGTTGAAGAAAGAATGTTTTGGGTAGTCCTATCACTGCCACATAAAATCCTAGTTTTCTTTCAAACAAACTGATGCTCAAACATCTCTTCCCATCTGGTGTTAGATCATCTGTCTATATGTATATTTAAGTCCACTTTGTTATATTTAGGAGCGCTGGTGGCACAGTGTTTCAGAGCTTGGATGCTAACCAAAAGTTCAGCAGTTCAAATCCACCATCCGCTCCTTAGAAACCCTATGGAGCAGTTCTTCTCTGTCCTTTAGGGTCGCTATGAGTCAGAACTGCCTCGGCAGCAATGGGTTTGGTTTCTGGGTTTTGGTTATACTTAATTTAGTTGTAGCCTGTTCACATATTTCTGGATCCTGATTTTATTACTTAGCACAACCCTCCCATCCTCATGTCATACACGTACTCTCTATCTTCATCCAAGTCACTGACAGAAATGTTATACTGCCAACATAGGAGGGAATGACTCTACTGGACAGTATTTACCAAGGAAGCTGTGGAATCCTTCTTATAAAAACAGAGCTGATAGCTTCCGGCAAAAGTAGACCACTTGAAAACCCTGGCAATTCCATGACTTCATCATTCTTTCTGTGTTCTTCCTGAGCAGCTGCTTGCAGCCTGTGCTGAGGCCATGAGACTGTGGGGAGAGGGAGTAGAGGTCAAATCTGGAAACAGACAAAGCCATGCTCTGGGCAGGAACTAGCGGGCCCTATAAGCTGTCCTCACATAAAGTGGCAACATTGTGAGACAGAGACAGCCGCAGGGTACAAATCCTTTGCATGCATCACAGATTTTTCATTGATAGTAAAGAGGATTGGCCATTTAGGACTAGGACAAGCAATCTTAGGAATATCCGAAAAGAGAAACTCCAAGAATCAAAAATGTTTCTCACAATTCACAAGATAGGAGCTTGTATTCATATTGACTTTGTTTTGCTATTTTTTAAAAAGTAAAACTTGAACACGGAAAAAACCCGACAGCACAGAAAGATATATAGGGAAAAATAAGTCTCCCAACTACCACTGACCAAAAACCAAAGGCAACAAAACGAACCCAGGACCTTGTATAGCTCTCCAGAGTTATTTTTATGTAAATATGAGCATATTCATTTAGATATACTTAAAATCCAAAGGAAGCGGAGCATACAGAGTTATTTTATTTTGAACATTCCTTTTGCACCTGGTAAGAGCAGGGTATCTTAGTTACACAGGTAAAGCTCCTGAGGTTCACAGAGCTAACTGACTTGTCAAGGTCACCAGTCTGTAAGGGGAAAAGCCAGCATCTGACCTGAAATCTGTCTTACTCCAAGGCCTGGAATAAGACCTATTCCTAACAGTTTACATAAAGGAAAAACACCCATTATATAATTTAGGAAAAGTTTTCCGAATCTGAAAATAGGCTGTAGCTATTTAAAGAGGTAAAAAAGAGTTGCAGAATACTTAGCTGTGACTATGACCCAAATCGAGGCCCTACAACCTTAGTTACACCATGGCAGCTTGAAGAAGGAGTGACTGATGCTTTTTTTCACTTTGTGAGTTGGAGATCTGGTATTTTTCAAAACCCTAAAATATTCTAACTGAAAACTCTCCTAAGAAAAAGGAAATGTTTCAATTTAAAATCCTTAATTAAAACCACATTCATAATTCTAAGTATTTAAAGAGAAAGTTAAAGAAGAAATTTACTTTTGCACATCACAGAGATTGTAATAAACACAGAACCTTGCCAAAAGACATGCCTCCAGCTGCACTGAAGAAACATCAGAGTAGACCAGCACTGCAGCTTCAACCGGAGAAAGACTGAAGGCAAAGTCATGTACAGAAAGGCAAACAACAGTAATGTAAAACTCATGTTCCCTGTTGGAGCAGAATTCTGCAGAAACACATCTTACACACACACACACACACACACACACACACACGGAACTACAGTTGTTCCCTAGTATTAATTCAAAAACTGTTAGCTCTAAGTGTATTTTCTTGAGGTCCACCAAGGCCACAGATGTTTGCTCCATAAAACCATTGCCAATTTGGGGACAAGCTCAATCAACTTGTGCCTGAAAATGATCTACATGGGTCTTTACACTCATTACTTCAGGGATTTCCCAGAGCTCTACATTCCTGGCTGCCTGCTCCAATAAGAGAATGCATATTTATTTTGCCAGGATACACATCATGGTAGAAAACAACCTTCAAAATTCCTGCAATTCCTAAGAAATCTGTTGCCTCAAATGTGGAATGTATACCTGTTAGAGAGAAAAGTGGGTCCTCACCATTTACCAGTTGGAACAGGAATAGCCCTTCCTGGTTTTTCTATCAAAAATGTTTGTGGTGCATGCACTATGTGTAAAATCTTACACCAGAAGCTGGAGAAGAAAAGGAAGCACTATAAAGGAAATTAAAGACTAGGAGCTTCTCTTACAGAATACAGGTGTATGCAAAACACCTTAAAATAACTACTGAGCAGAAATTTAAAAAAAAAAAGATACTTAGATATATCATTGGGTGGTCAGGGTTAATTTTATCCACATTCATGACTCCTGTTACCATCTATATGTTGAAGCTTCCCCATTCACATATCTTGATGGTTCTCTCACCTGAGCTCTGCACCACCTTGACAACTCTACTTGGATATTTTATAGACATTTAATGCAGTATGTCCAGAGTTTAACTTATTTTGTCCTCCCCCAAATTTGTTCCTTCCTCAGACTTATCTCTTTGATAAACTCTTTTGCCAATCGTTAAAGACAGAAACAGGAAAGCCATCCTTGACCTCTCCTTTTTCTAGTCCTCCCTCTTTAGACGTTTAAATTATCACCCACCCTCCCTCAGACTCATCTACTTCTTTCCATCCCATGGCCTGTACTGAAATCCAGCCTCTACAGTCTCACGCGGGGGCATCTGCAATAGACTCCCAACTGATCTCCCCGCCTCTTGTACGTTCCAATCCACTCTTGACTTTGAGTCAGAGTTATCTTTTAATAACATAAAATTGATTCAATCTCTTCTTTGCTTAAAAACATCAGTGGCTTCCCATTACCCAGTGGATAAAGCATCATATTCTTAACATAGCCTACAACCCTCTGCATGCTCTGATCCTTGCATCCTTCTCTAGCTTCATCATAACTCCTCACCCCTCAACTCTTTGTATTTTCATTGTAATCAAACTGAATGTTTAATCACTTGGACACATTAGGATCTCTCTCACTTCTGGGTCATTGGACCCTCTCTTTCTTCAGTCTGGAGCATTCCTTCACCCCTAACTACCTTGTCCTGCTTATCTCTTATTCATCCACCAGAAAATAAACTCCATGACAGTAAGTACCTACCTTGTCTATCTTGTTCAACTCTGCCACCCCAGCACCTAGAACAATGCATGGCATATGATAGATGCTCAATAAATATTTGTTGAATGAAAAAATAAAATTTTCAGGCATTAGCATAAACATCACTTCCTCAAGGAGATCTTCTATGACTCCCAGGAAAAAATTAGATTCCTTTATTATACTCTCTTACAGCATCCTGTACATTCTTATTACACTCGTAATTTAATTACACTCATAATTATTTGTTTACTATCCTTTTTCCTCCTATGAGTATCATGAAGGCAGAGAATATATTTGTCCTCTTCATCACTCTAGCCACGGCACATAGCACAATTCCTAATACATTAAAAAACAAAGGGCTGTCATCAAGTCGATTCCAACTTCTGGCAACATCATGTGTTACAGGGTAGAACTGTGCTCATAGGATTTTCATGGTTATGACCTTTTGGAAGCAGATCGCCAGGCTTTTCTTTTGAGGCACCTTTAGGTAGGTTCTAACCACTAACTTTTTGGTTGATAGCCAATCATGTTAACTGTTTGCACCACCCTGGGACTCCCCAGTAGGACATGTTGTAGTTACGTGCCGTCGAGTTGATTCCGACTCATAGTGACCCTACATGACAGAGTAGATTTGCCCTATAGGGTTTCCTAGGCTGTAATCTTTACAGTAGCAGATGGCCAGGTCTTTCTTCCCATGGAGTAGCTGGTGAGTTCAAAATGCCAACCTTTCATTTAGCAGCTGAGTGCGTAATTATCGTGCCACCAGGGCTCTTTACAATAGGACACAGATCTTGGCAAATCAGTCTTACAAATAATTGGTACATTGGTTTTAGAAGTGAAAAAAATTGCACATTTAATTTTCAGCTATTTTAATTCTTTATCAATTTACTCTTCATAATGATTGCATCCTACTTATTATTTCTCACATTTCCTACTTTTGAAAAATAGCTTACATTTATTTCCAGTTATCGTTTGCCAGGCACTAACTGATTTAATTCTCTCAACAAACTTATGAGATGGAGGTCTATTATTATTACCATTTTATCGATGAGAAAATTGGGCACAAAAAGATTATGTGATTGTCAAGATAACACAGCTGGGAAGCAGTGGAGCCAGAATTTGAACACAGTGAGAGCACATACACTGAATCTCTTCCTACCTGACTCCTAGTACTTCCTACTTCCAAATAGGCTTATAGATGGTTTATAATAAAAAGACATCTACAAAATATGTTATTAAAATACAAATTTAAAATAAAAGTGATAGCAATAGGAAACATGAATTTCCTTAAAAACCTAGACTAATGTATGTTCTTTAATAGAACATTAATTTTAGTTCCAAGCTTCCCATCATTCAAGAGTAAAACGAGAACTCAATGGATCAAATAAATTTTATTTTATAATTAAAAGAAGGATGCCAATTCTGCTTCTAAAAGGAAGCTATATAGTAGATTCCTAAGTAAGAGACATTTCACAGCAAAATAAACAACGTTTTTGAGGATGCTTTTACAAAATATTTAATAGTACTCCCTATAATATGGCTAAGAAGCCCTAGTGGAGCAGTGGTTAAGCACTTGGCCGCTAACTGAAAGATCAGCGGTTTGAACTTACCAGCTGCTCCTCAGGAGAAAGATGTGCCAGTCTGCTTCTGTAAAGACTACAGGCTTGGAAACCCTACGGGGCAGTTCTACTCCATCCTATAGGGTCTTTATGAGTCGGAACCAACTCAACGGAAATAGGTTTGGTTTTTTGGTTTATAATACGGTTATGTCCAATACTCTTAATGAGCTCCAGAGGTATAACATAAAATACTCAACGAAAGCATGTATGCAGGATAAGTCATTAGATTCAGATAAATAGCCATCTGTTAGTTTTTTTTGTTTTAATTGAACTTTAGATGAAGGTTTACAGAACAAATTAGCTTCTCATTAAACAGTTAGTACATACATCGTTTTATGGCATTGGCTAACAACCCCACGCCATGTCAGTACTCTCTGTTCTCAACCCGGGGTTCCCTATTACCAGCTTTCCTGTTCCTCCTGCCTTCTAGTACTTGCCCCTGGGCTGATGTGCCCCTTTTGTCTAGTTTTTTCCTGTGGGTCTGTCTAATCTTTGGCTAAAATGTGAACCTCCAGAGTGACTTCATCGGTGGGCAAAGATGGTGTCCGGGGGCCATACTCTCACAGTTTCTCCAGTCTCTGTCAGGCCAGTAAGTCTGGTCTTGTTTTTTTATTTTATTTTATTTTATTTTTATTTATTTATTTAT
>NW_004443943.1:25693052-25717658 GCF_000243295.1 Trichechus manatus latirostris
TTCTACATTTTAATTCTGCTCTGTCCAGGACCCTCTATTGTGATCCCTGTCAGAGCAGTCAGTGGTGGTAGCCAGGCACCATTTTGTTGTACTGGACTCAGTCTGGTGGAGACCATAGTAGTTATGGTCTATTAGTCCTTTGGATTAATCTTTCCCTTGTGTCTTTAGTTTTCTTCATTTTCCCTTGCTCCTGAAGGGGTGAGACCAGTGGAGTATCTTAGAAAGCAGCTTACAGGCTTTTAAGACCACAGACGCTACTCACCAAAGTAGAATGTAGAACATTGTCTTTACAAACGATGTTATGACAATTGAGCTAGATGTTCCCTGAGACCATGGTCCCCACAGCCCTCAGCCCAGCAATTCAGTCCCTAAGGGAGTTTGGATGTGTCCATGAAGCTTCCATGACCTTACCCTGAACAAGTTTTGCTGGCTTCCCCAGTACTGTGTACTGTCTTACCCTTCACCATAGTTACAACTTAGCTATTGTCTATTTAGTGTTTTCTCACCCCCACCCCTCCACTCCCTCATAATCATCAAAGATTGTTTCTCTTTGTGTGTAAACCTTTTCCTGAGTTTTTATAGTAGTGGTCTCATACAATATTTTCCCTTTTGTGATTGACTTATTTCACTCAGCATAATGTCCTCCAGTTTCACCCATGTTGTGAGATGCTTTGCAGATTCATTTTTATCATTGCATAGTATTCCACTGTGTGTATGTACCATACTTTGTTTATCCATTTATCTGTTGATGGGCATCTAGGTTGTTTCCATCTTTTTGCTATTGTGAACAATGCTGCAATGAACATGGGTGTGCATATTCATGTGACAGCTCTTATTTCTCTAGGATATATTCCTAGGAGTGAGATTGCCAGATCATATGGTATTTCTATTTCTAGCTTTCTAGGAGAAGCCATATCGTTTTCCAAAATGGTTGCACCATTATGCATTCCCACTAGCAGTGCCTAAGAGTTCCAATCTCCCGTAGCCTCTCCAACATTTGTTATTTTCTGTTTTTTTGATTCGTGCCAGTAATGCCGGGGTGAGATGGTATCTCACTGTGGTTTTGATTTTGCATTTCCCTAACGGCTAGTGATTGCCAGCATTTCTTCATGTGTCTGTTAGCCGCTTGAATGTCTTCTTTGGTGAAGTGTCTGTTCCTTTCCTTTGCCCATTTTTTAATTGGATTATTTGTCTTTTTGTGGTAGAGGTGTTGGATTTTCCTGTAGATTTTAGAGATTAGGCTTTTGTCAGATTTGTAATACCCAAACATTTTTTCCAGTCTGCAGGTTCTCATTTTACTCTTTTGGTGAAGTCTTTTGATGAGCATAAGTGTTTAATTTTTAGAAGATCCCAGTTTCTAGCTTATCTTCTGGAGTTTGTGTGCTATTAGTTATGGTTTGTATCCTGTTAATGCTGTGTATTAGGGTCTCTAGCGTTGATCCTATCTTTTCTTCTATGATCTTTATAGTTTTTTTTTGTTTTATATTTAGGTCTTTGGTCCATTTTGAATTAGTTTTTGTGTGAGGTATGGCCCTGTTTCATTTTTTAGCAGATGGCCATCCAATTTTGCCAGCACCATTTTTGTTAAAAAGACTGTCTTTTCTCCATTTGATGGATTTGGGGCCCTTGTCGAAGATCAGATCACCGTAGGTGGATGGATTTACTTCTGGGTTCTCAATTCTGTTCCACTGGTCAATGTATCTGTCATTGTACCAGTACCAGGCTATTTTGACTACCGTAGCTGTATAGGAGGTTCTGAGGTCAGGTAGTATGAGTCCTCCTACTTTATTTTTCCTCTTCAATAATGCTTTACTTATCCGGGCCTCTTCCCTTTCCATATAAAGTTAATGATATTTTTTCCATCTCTTTAAAGAATGTTGTTGGTATTTCAATCAGGATTGCATTGTATTTGTAGATTGCTTTGGGTAGAATTGTCATTTTCACAATGTTGAGTCTACTTATCCATGAGCATGGTATGTTTTTCCATTTACGTAGATCTCTTTTGGTTTCTTGCAGTAGTATTTTGCAGTTTTCTTTGTATAGGTCTTTTACATTCCTGGTTAGATTTATTCCTAAGTATTGTATTTTTTTAGGGGCTATTATAAATGGTATTGCTATCCTGATTTCATTTTCCTCATTGTCTTTATTGGTGTATAGGAATCCAACTGATTTTTGTGTGTTTATCTTGCACTGCTACTCTGCTGAATCTTTCTATTAGTTCCGGTAGTTTTCTCGTGGAGTCTTTTGGGTTTTCCATATATAGTATCATATCATCTGCAAATGGGGACAGTTTTACTTCTTCATTACCAACTTGGATGCCCTTTATTTCTTTTTCTTGACTTATTGCTCAAGCTAGGATTTCCAGCACAACGTTAAATAGGAGTGGTGATAAAGGACATCCTTTTCTCATTCCTGAGCTCAAGGGGAATGTTTTCAGCTTCTCTCCATTTAGAATGATGTTGGCTGTTGGTTTTGCACAGATGCCCTTTATTATTGAGGAATTTCCCTTCTGTATCTATTTTATTGAGGCTGTTTATCAGGAATGGGTGTTGGACTTTGTCGAATGCCTTTTCTGTGTCGATTGAGATGATTATGTGATTCTTTTCCTTTATTTTATTTATGTGGTGGATTATTTTGATTGATTTTCTAATGTTGAACCATCTTGCATATCTGGTATGAATCCTACCTGCTCATGGGGTATTATTTTTTTGATATGACACTGAATTCTATTGGCTAGAATTTTGCTGAGAATTTTTGCATCTATATTCATTAGACATATTCGTTTGTAATTTTCTTTTTTTGTGGTGTCTTTGCCTGGTTTTGTTATCAGGGTTATGCTGGCTTCACAGAATGAATTTGGAAGTATCCCTTCCTTTTCTATGCTTCAGAACTGTAGTACTGGTGTAAGCTCTTCTCTGAATGTTTGGTAAAATTCTCCAGTGAAGCCATCTGGGCCAGCACTTTTTTTTTGTTGGGAGTTTTTTTATTACCTTTTCAATCTCTTCTCTTTTTATGGGTCTGTTCAGATTTTCAACATCAATTTGTGATCATTTGGGTAGGTAGTGTGTTTCTAGAAATTCGTCCATTTCCTCTAGATTTTCAAATTTGTTGGAGTATAGTTTTTCATAACACTCTGTTATGATCCTTTTTATTTCAGTTAGAGCTGTTGTAATGTCCTCCATTTCATGTCTTATTTGGGTTATTTGTGCCCTCTTCTGTTTTTCTTTTGTCAGTTTGGCTAGTGGTTTGTCAATTTTTTGATCCTTTCAAAGAACCAACTTTTGGTTTTGTTGATTCTATTGTTTTTCTATTCTCTCATTTATTTCTGCTCTGATCTTTATTATTTCTTTATTATTATTTCCTTTCTTCTGGTGGCTGTAGGCTTCTTTTGCTGTTCTCTTTCTATTTTTTCTAGGTGTGTAGCTAATGTTTTGATTCTGTACCTTCTTTTTTGATGTCTGCATCTATTGCTATAAATTGACCTCTGATCACTGCCTTTGCTGTGTTCCAAAGGTTTTGGTATGATGTGTTTTCATTCTCATTTCATTCTAGGAATTTTTTGATTCCATCTATTACCCAGTGGTTCTTAAGCAGGGTATTATTAAGTTTCCATGTAATTAAATTTTTTCCTTGCTCTTCCTGTTGTTAATCTCTACCTTGATGCCATTGTGATCACAGAAGATACTTTGTATTATATCAATGTTTTAGATTTTGTTGAGAGGTGCTTTGTGGCCTAAGATGTGGTCTACTCTGGAGAACGTTCCATGTGCATTGGAAAAGAATGTGCACTTTGCAGCTGTTGGGTTGGGTCCTTTACTGAGAGTGGTATGTTGAAGTTCCCTACTATTATTGTGGAACTGTCAAGTTCTCTTTTAAGTGCTGTTAAAGTTTGTTTTACGTATTTTAGAGCCCTGGCATTGGGTGCATAGATATTTATTATGGCTATGTCCTCATGCTGGATTGTCCCTTTAATCAGGATGTAGTGTCCTTTTTTATCTGTTATTGTGGATTTTGTTTTAAAGTCTATTTTATCTGAGATTAGTATTGCCACGCCTGCTCTTTTTTGGTGGCTGTTTGCTTGATATAGTTTTTCCATCCTTTCATTTTTAGTAAATTTATGTCTTTGTTTTTAAAGTATGTCTCTTGTAAACAGCATATTGATGGATCCTGTTTCTTAATCCATTCTGTCACTCTCTGTCTCTTTATGGGTGCGTTTAGGCCATTTACATTCAGTGTAATTGTTGATAGGTGTAAGTTTATTGTTGTCATTTTGTAGTGTTTTTTTTTTTTTTTGTGGTGCTGATGTTTTTTGTCCCTCTAAATCTCCTGTGCTGAATTCCTTTTGTTGGTGGATTTTTTAAAAGTTTCTTTTGTTTTTGTACATTTTGTTTTTACTGAGACTTTATGTTTTTCTTCTTTATTTTGATGAGTAGGTTTGTTAACTTTCTTTATGGTTACCTTGAAATTTACCCTTATCTTCCAAAGTTTGAACCAGTCTATTATTACTTGGTATCACCTTGCCTTCCTCTCCATTAGAAAGTTCTATACCTACACCGTTTACTCCCTCTTTCATTGTTCTGATGTTGTTGTCATTTACAGATTAACCTCTCTGGTTTCCTGTCATAAATCTTTTGGTTTTGAATAGTCCTTGAGAGTTCATTTCCTAGGTTGGTATCTGGCCGGCGTGATCTTGCATCCTAGATTGAGGCTGTTGTCTGATGTTGTTTGTTCTCAAACCGAAGGACTCCCTTTAATAGTTCTTGTAAGTTTGATTTGGTTTTTACATATTCCCTTAATTTCTGTTTATCTGGAAATGTCCTAATTTCACCATCATATTTGAACAAGAGTTTTGCAGGATATATTATTCTTGGTTGACAATTTTTTCTTTCAAGGTTTTGTATATGTCATCCCATTGCCTTCTTGCCTGCATTGTTTCTGTCGAGTAATCAGCGCTTATTCTTATTGTCTCCCCTCTGTATGTGACTTTTCGTTTTTCTCAAGCTGCTCTCAGGATTCTTTGTTTGTCTTTGGTTTTAGTGAGTGTGATTATGATATGCCTTGGTGATTTTCTTTTGGGGTCTATCCTATATGGGGTTTCTTGAGCTTCTTGAATGGTCAGCTTTTCATCTTTCATGATATTAGGGAAGTTTTCTGTCAGCAATTCTTCAATGATCCTCGCTGTGTTTTATGTTTTCTCCGCCTCTTCTGGAACTCCAATCTCTCCCAAATTTTTGCTTTTGATTGTATCTCACATAATTCTCAGGGTTTCTTCATTTTTGTTTGTTCTTTTTTTCTGATTTTTCCTCAAACAAAGTTGTATCCAAGTGTTTGTTTTCAATTTCACTAATCCTGTCTTGCATTATTTCAAACTTGTTCCTCAGCCTTTCTATGACACTGTCCAATTCTGAAATCTTGTTGTTTATCTTTTGGATTTCTAATTGTTGTTTTTGTATGATTTCTAGTTGTGAATTTATTTTGGCCCTTTTTTCCTGTATTATTTTCCTGAATTCTTCGATTTTTTTGTCTGTATTTTCCATGAATTTGTCTGCATTTTCCATGAATTCATCTATTTTTTCCTCCTTTTTGACTGCTTTTTGCTTCAACTCTTGGATAGCTCTGAATATTAGAGATTTGAATTCCCTATCGGGTAGTTCTAATGCCTTTCCTTCTACTGAAAAGTCAACTGGTGTTTTATTTTGGATGCCTATTGGAACCATCCTGTCCTGTTTTTTTTATGTTTTGATATTATCTGCTGTCTTTGGGACAGTCAGTAGTTATTTTCTTCATTTATTGATTGTAGATTTGTTTGTTTTGTCCTGCTTTTTTGTTTTATTTGGTTATGTCTGAGCAGGCGGGCTGTGCGTTCTTTGTTGTTTGCTCGTCTGTGGACACGATATTTTTCACCTCCTTATCCAATGGGCAGGGCCAGTCACTCAGCTATGGTGTAGCGGGACAGGTCCAGCTGAAGGAGATGGGCTGGGTTGGGTTGTTTGTGGCACGTACTTGGGCTGACAAGACAGGCCAGTGGTCACTGCAAGGTTCAGGTAGGTCATGCCTGTGCTGCTTGGGAGTGCAATGTTCAGCACACAGTGCAGACAGGCAGGAGGTAGGCGGAGGGGGAGGTTGTGACATGTGGAGCTAGGTTGGGTGTGGAAAGAAGAGAGAGAGGAGAGAGAAACACAAGCAAAACAAAAATGCTGAGGGAGCTTGCTGTTGGAGTGGAGAGACAAGAAACTGAGAAATGGAGAAAAACAAAAAGAAAAATAATAAATTAATTTAAAAGAATTTTAAAAAATGCTCCCAGGGATCTCACTGACATGGCTGCATAGCCACACAGTATAATCCAGCTATAACGGGTGGAGATGACACACAGCACAAGGTATTCAGGAGACAGTAAAACAAGGTAAGTAGAAAGAGACGAGAAACCAAAAACTGAGGGAAAATAAGAGGAAAAAAGAAAGAGAAAACAAACAAACAAACAAAAAAGCCCCCAGGGATCCCACCAGCGTGGCCACATGGACTGGGGAAACAGACCAGGGAAGCAGCTCCCCAACTGAGTAGCACTTCACAGTGTGTCAAGAAGAAGCAAAGACGGCACACGGAGTCAGGTGTTTAAGAGAAAGGAGGGGGAGGAGGTGAGAGGCAGGGAAGAAACCAAAAGAGGCTGAAAAAAGCAATACTAGCAACAAAGAAATGGCACTGAAGAAGCCGACCAGTGTGGGCAGGGCGAATTCACGTGGCATGGAACCAGTGCCTCCCGTGTCCCGGTCGCGGCCCGCTGGGGAGTGGCAGATCAGCTCTCCAGGAAGCCAGGAATCCATCCTCTGGGAAGCAGTGAATTGGCCCTCTGGGAAGCCGAGAATCCACCTGCCAAGAAGCAGTGGACTGGCCAGCCAGGAAGCGGCAAAGGTCGAGCAGGGGGAGGGAGGGTGATGGGGGGTGGTAAAGCATGTCTCGCTCATTACTGGGTGCTCTGTTTCCCGCTGGGAGCTCTGTGAAGCTGCTTTCCCATACTTCCTGTCTGCTGATCTCCAGCAGGAGTCCAAGATGGACTGTGCTGCATTAGCTGATAGGGGACCTCTGTCATACCTATCCTCGTTCTCTATTCTCTGTCAGTTTCTTACACCATTTGGTGCTTGGTTGAGTTCTTTATCTCTTCATTTGACACTTAGGGTTCCAGGACTGATCTTTGTCTCTGTTTTACTTAGTTTTTTGGGTTTTTGCTGTGGAGGGATGGCGTGGTGCTTCTGTCTACAGTGCCATGTTCCCAGAATTCCCCTGTCACCTGTTAGTTTCATCTGGTCTCAGAAAAGAAGTTGGAATTCATAGAAAGAAGAGAGAAAGAGCATGTCCTTTAGCCCATCTTCTTCAACTATTAATGGTCTCAGTTAAGATTATGGCAAGTGACATTTCAGTACAGAGCTCTGTAATGAGACCCTGGGGTGATGATACTCTGCTCCTGCTGCTTGCAAGAAAGTCCATATGCTTTGAATATTAATGTACAGTTGGTAAAGTTGCCATTTTATTATGAAAATAACTAGAAAAATATCCACCCTCAGTCTGCATAGAGGCTGGCTGGGGGGTGCCTAAAATAGGCTCAATGTTTTCCTCAAACAGTAGAATAGAAAAGATGTTTTCACCAAGGAATGTTATTAATCTGTGTTACCAGTTATCTGCATCCATCCATCCATCCATCCATCCATTAATTCACTTAACAATGAATGCTACGTACCACGCTATATACAAAGTTCACTGGGCACAAATGAACCCTGGAATATTTTCATGGAACATTTGATTTGGGGCACTGCTTCTTGGTGACCCTACCAGAACTGGTTAACTCAATACCCTACCATAGCACTTTCCAAAGTTTAGTTATCCACCTTCATGATTTTAGTTACAGCCTCCTAATACCTAGGGGTTGTGGTGGTGCAGCGGTTAAGAGCTTGCTGCTAACCAAAAGGTCAGCAGTTCAAATCCACTAGCTGCTCCTCGGAAACCCTATGGGGCAGTTCTACTCTGTCCTATAGGATTGCTATGAGTTGGAATCAAATCAATGGCAGTGGGTTTAATAACTATACTATTATTTATTTAATATTTTTTATTTACAATGGTCATTTATTTACTTCTTAAAATTTATTTTAACATGACTTTAATTCCCTGCAATAATGAAAAACCATTATCACCTGCCAAAAATACAGTAGATAACATTAAATTAGTACTTGCTGGTGCTTGGTACTACTTTAAGTGCTTTACATGTATTAGCTCTTTTGATCCTCACATGATCCATGAGGTAGGTACCATCATTAGGCTCATTATAAAACTGAGACCAAAAAGACACAGAGAAGTTAACTATCCAAGACTTCACAACCAGTAGGCAGCAGATTTGGTATTTTTAATGTACACCAAGTAGCTCCAAAGTCTGTCTGCTTAACCACTATGGTATACTGCTTCTGTAAACATGGATACAAATGAAAAACAAAACAATGCTATTAAAATCTAACTATATATTTTTGCATTGCTTTTGAAGTATTTGAGAGTTATTCAAGACTACTGTCAAACTAAGAAAGTTTAATTGCTGTAAACAGAATTAAAGGAGAATAGAAACTAGAATAACGTCTTCACTATGTGATTCGAGTGTTATTTAATGCCATGTCCAGGCACCATGTAAAATCAATTAATACACCACCTAAAATTGCATGTCTTATACTTTGGAAGAGAAAAAACCTCAGCACTAAGTGAGATTAAATAGACCAGGATGGCACTAAAATAATCTGGTGTAGCCAAGTTTAACCTTCTCTGGTTAACCTTCTACACAGAACGAGCAGATGCAGCTTATTATCCCTTCACTAGAAGCCACACTCTGAAATTTGCTGAGTAAAAAGATATGAATTAAACAAATAAATGGGTCTTCAATTATCCATAAATTCAGTCACAAAAGTTTACTGAGAGTCTACCACGCGTCAGAAACTGTTTTAGCTACTGAGGAGATAGTGATGAATAAGACCGCTTAATAGTGAAGTGGTAAGAAATATTTAGAACTCGCTGCAGTAGTTTTCTTGGTGCTTTTCAGGTATCATTTTCTTAGATATTCCAGTCAGCAATGTCAGGGGAAAGTGGTGAATTGAAATTATCACTGCTCAAAATGTGGTATGTGCACCACTGGTAAGCTCATGAAATGATTCTGGATGATAGATGGGAGAACTTTTTAATTTTACTGTGGATTAAAAATTGTAACTGCCATATCAAGCCGGAGATTTTCCTTTTTTTTTTTTTTTTTAACTTTTGGTGAGGTAAATATAAGTATTTAACTAAAAATGGTAAGTTGCTTTAAAAAAATTAAGTTGACAGTTGAAAAAATGGTAAGTGGATATGGCAAAAATCATGAAGATGGTACATAAATGAATAAAGTTGGGAAGTTCTGCCTCAGGCTAACGTTGGGAGTTATATCTCTGGTGCTGTTTACCAGTAATCTCTCCATGGGAATGAGAGAATAATGTTCATTCTATCCATAGGGCTGGAGATAGGGTGGAGCAGGATGCCCTGTGTTCCAGTCTTTTCAGGGGGATTTAATTGTATTACATTTCATAGTGAGGAAAGAAGACAACCTACAGAAAACAAGTCTTCCCTGCCATCTTCTGCATACTTCTTCCCTAACTGGTCTTTAACTCTAGCCCATAGGAAGCGACCTAACACAACACCTATAGAACGGTAGACAGAAGAAAAGGATTCATCCTAGGGTTTTTATTTTTCTCTCTTGAGTAGAAGTGGGCCATAAACAGAGGGAGAGAAACAGATTGGTGGATTTTTATTATTTGGACCACAAACTGGGATCTAAGTCTGTTTCAGCCTAGAGGCCATTTACTAGTGCACATTTTCTATGAGTTCCCGCCTAGCTTTCAGGTTTCACCATCTATAGCTGAGGCTGTTTTCACTATAGAAACCGTCCCCAATTTTCTTAATAAGGCACAGGGGATTCTTGCTCACAGATTTGTCAACTCCACCAAAGATAAGTAACATTTTACCTGTTTGTCTATGGTGGCTGGCTTTCCCACATCTTTTGCTCAGGCTATTTTTCTGCTTGTAATGACCTGCCCCACTAAATCTGTATGTCTAAATCCTTCCTTTAAGGCTCTAAATAAATGTCACACTCTCATGTTTTCAGCATAAATTTAACAAATATTTGTTTATTAAAGGAATAAATTATCTTAAATAAGAATAAAATTATGTAACATAGTTACCCTAACTTTAAAATATTTTCTATTAGATGCCATTAAATTATAAATAGCGTTAAATGCTACTACATTATTTCTAACATGCTTAAGACTCTAAGTTATTTAGGCTAAAATGTACACAGGCTTTTTTTTTTTAAAGACCCAGTAATGCTTCTTTGAATGTGGGGAAGAAAAGCAACTGGTTCTGTCTAGCCACACTGTGAGAGGGTAAGGATCCATTTGGGTGCAACTGCTAACTGTGCGTGCTTTCCTCATCAGCTATGCTGGGATGTAGCCAAGAGGGGTATGCTTCACCTGTCCTTAACCACTAGTGGGGGTGTACAGAGAAGAATTATATTTCCATGGGCCACAAAGTATAAACCAAGCACATAACTAAAATTCCATTTATTGAGCATTTATGCTAGGTTATTTACATATGCTTTCTCATGACAACAACCCTGCAAAGTAGGTAGAATTATTCCCATTATACGGATATGGAAAGTGAGGTTCAGAGAAGTGAAATCACTTTTCTAAGATCACTTCACTGCAAGTGCCAGAGGCTGAATTTAACTCTAGATCATGTAAGACTGACTCTAAAGTCTGTGCTTGTTTCACTTCTTTACCTTGTTTCTGAAAGGGTTCCCAGGGACACTATGGCTTCAGCCGTGGCTGCTGCTTAACTGGTGTTCTGAGAGCCAGCTCATATCTTCACAGCCATACACCCTTCTAACCATGATGGCATCTCAGTTGCCTTGGTTGCCAATTAAATTATACATTCAACTTTGGGTTCTGATCACTGAAATGTAACGTAACAAGAAAGGGCAACACCGGATCCTGAGTTCTACTTCTGTTTCATTTAGGCTTACATTTAACCATTTATTCAGTGGAGAGTTCATTCTTGTCTGACAGAGTTTTACATAATATAAACCTATTTTTAGGCCTGCCTCCCCTAACAAAACGGAAGGTGCTAGAACTTTTCTTTTTCAAATCTGAAGAGTTAAAACGTATAGCATTAAAAAACAAGCAAGAGTACATATAATCAGACTCCTGATAAACATTCGTCTTCTCTTTCCTTCCTTGAAGCACCAACTCAAGTTGTTGTTTTTAAATGCTCTTTATTTCCCATTGCCATCACTGAATGATAGTTTCACAATAGAGAGCTGCAGCTGATTCCAACTCATGGTGACCCTATGCACAACAGAACAAAATGTTACCCGGTCTCACGTAGTTCTCATGATTGCCAGCATGTTCAAGTCCATCATTGCAGCTACTGTGCCAATCCTTCTCACCGAGGGTCTCCCTTGCCCTCGCTGGCCCTTTACTTCATCAAACATGATGCCCTCTTCTAGAGATTAATCCTTCCTGATGTGCCAGAGCGAGTTGTACAATGTTACATTGTGATCCACAAGGTTTTTACTGGCTAATTTTCAGAAGTAGATTGCCAGGCCTTCCTTCCTACTTTGTCTAAGTCTAGAGGCTCTGCTGAAATGTGTCCATCATGGATGACCCTGCTGGTACTTGAAATACTGATGGCATCGCTTCAGTATCACAGCAAACATGCAAGCCATCACAGTATGACAAACCGACAGACAGGTGGTGGAAAGTTTCAAAGTAGGCCCATCAATTCACTAAAGAAGGAAACTGAGGCTCAGAGGGAAAGAGAAATGATTTGCCCAAGATCACACAATTATGTAGTGCCAGAGTTTGGGCTAGGATTCTTATTTTATTTATTTATTTATTTTTTAGGAAAGAGCATATTTATTCCAAATATACTACCATTGCTTCTGGTTGGACACTGCCTTCTGAGCTTGTGAAACATTATTTTAAATGAACACTCTCAACAGTAGTAAATCAAAAGTAATTTTAGCCAAGTTAGTAAAGAAAGTTTGTGATTGAATAATAATATTTGGAGTAAAAACTGATCCTTAATTATATTAAAATTAAATTGATTTTCTTCTTATGAACCACACCATAAATGTCTGGAAGCTAACTCCCCACAATGAAAGGACAAAAATGTTTAGAGTGATAACAACATTGCTGTAGTATGCATCTGACCTTTCATAAAAACTACTTTAAAGGTATTAAAATTCATTTGGACATTACACTTCTGATATGCTTGTTTTAAAAAGATGCCTTAAATTTTTGACATAATTTTAGCTTTGCTCTCTAATAATATTTATAACAATAAACAATAATAAATAACAATAAGAATAGACAGACACTTCACTTAATACATGATGTCTTATTTAATCCTCGCAACAGGAATTCCTCCACAACAGCAAATACCCTGAAAAAATTCTAGTATACACATATTTATTTCTATGTACTTTTCCTTTCTTAATGAATATATTCTAAAATATGTTAATTATAAGCCACTCTTATAAGGAATATTAGATGTAACAACAACGTAAAGAACAGTTTATTTTCTTAGTAAATGCTAGGACAGCTTCTCTTGGGGACAGCACAGAATCTAATTGAAATAAATATTTAATATGCTTATAGTTCGGAGTAAGACACCTCAAGTAATAAAAAAATGATCATTAAACTGTCTCTTAAGCAAGATGGATCCTAGTACTGAGAGCCCTTTATTTTGTTGAGCTCTGTCATGGAGTTAGATACATAACTTTGCAGGAAGGAGATGGAACTGACCTGAATCACTTTGCACAAAAAATGATGAGGCATCAATAATTCTCATGGGAAATCTGAGGGACAAAGGACCCAAGAAAGCTGAGCAGGGCATGAAGAAAAAATCAGGGAAGAAAATCCTTGATGGTAGCAAGGCTAAGAAGAGATTAAGAACAGGAATGTTAACTGGGATTTTGAAGCTGTTGACTGTGGAAATGAGTGAGATAAACTCTCTCCTCTGCTACCTTAGGAAATCTTCAACAAGGTCTACTTTGTTTGCAAGTGCTTTAGAGCAAGCGAATTTTGGGGAGGTGGTGAGGAGGCTCAAATAGGTGCTAAATTCTGCACCCAGGTTAGCATAAGACAACACACAAACTATCCAAAGGGATGTGGATAGTGAACAGCTGACCTGTGGTACCACAGAAAAAGAAGGATGGTATTCAGAATCAAAAGAAAAAGCAGAAATGTTGGCTGCCCTAAAGTACATATAGAAAAATACAGCAAGGTAAAGCCAGGGCTTATGAGTGTATGCCTAATTAGTTAAGAAAGGGAAGCTGAAACGTGCAGAAGCTGTAAAAAAAAAAAAAAAAAATGCTTTGGCATGTACAGAGCTAAGTTCTAGGAATTGGAAAATGCCTACTCAGCTATACAGAGTATGTTAAATAAAGGCTACCTGTAGTATAGTATTCTTTTTTTTTTTTTTTTTTTGGTTTTGCTTTTCCATTCGAAGTATCCAAATTACTTTAACCTCTGGGACCATGGTGAAACCCTAGAGGCAGAGCCTAAAAACTGAAAGATGTTGGAAGTTTAGATGAAGGACTAGGTATAGAAAAGTAAACATCCTCTTAGTATCCATATTATCTGCACAAAAGCATAAGCAATTTATGAGCATCCTGTTAAAATATAGGACGAAAGTACCTGGAAAATTTCTTGTGAGGTATCGATATTAAGATACACAAAATAATTAATTTTATTAAAATGTTTATACATGTGACCTCAGTCCTCCTAAGACTATTTTTGCATGAGTTCCTATGTTTCTTAGTCACAAATCAACAGACAAATAGTTTTTTAAAAACAAGACTGGAGAGAAAATACTGTAAATACTCATATATTGTACAATTATTATATACGCAAATGCCCTCAAAACAAGAAAAGTAAAAGCATATTTACTTGGACTAAACAAAAGTATGCCAATCTAATCTAATATATTTAATAAAGACAATTATATTATTTTGGCATATGACCAATTCCACATAAATTTATAGATAATCTATTATGTACAATAAAGATCCCTGGGTGGTGCAATCAGTTTGCAATCAGCTACTAACCTAATGGTTAGCAGTTCAAACCCACCCAGTGGTGCCACAGGAGAAAGGCCTGGCAGTCTGCTTCCATGAAGATTACAGCTAAAAAAAAACCCTATGAAGCAGTTCTACTCCATAACACATGGGGTTGCCATGAGTCGGAATCAGCTCAATGCCAACAAGTTTTTTTTTTTTTCTGGTTATTATGCACAATTCTTTAACACTATATCCATTGCTGTCGGGTTGATTCTGACTCATAGCAACCCTATAGGACAGAGTAGAACTGCCCCATAGGGCTTCCAAGAAGTGGCTGGTGGATTTGAACTGCTGACCTTTTGTCTGTATTTTCCATGAATTTGTCTATTTTTTCCTCATTTTTGTCTGCTTTTTGCTTCAGCTCTTGGAGAATTCTGAGTATTAGAGATTTGAATTCCCTATCAGGTAGTTCTAGTGCCTTTTCTTCCACTGGAAAGTCATCTGATGTTTTATTTTGGACGCCTACTGAAACCATCCTGTCCTGTTTTTGTAAATGTTTTGATATAGTCTGCCATCTTCAGGGCATTCAGTAGTTATTTTTCTCGTTTATTGATTGTAGATTTGTTTGTTTCATCCTTTTTTTTTTTTAATTTGGCTACATCTGAGCAGGCGGGCTGTGTGTTCTTTGTTTGCTCTTCTGTGGGCACAATACTTTTCACATCCTTCTCCAATTGGCAGTGTTAGTCACTCAGATATGGTACGGCAGGGCAGGTCTAGCTGAAGAGGAGTTACTGGGATGGGTCGTTTGTGGCACTTACTACAACCACCAGGGTGGGTTGGTAATCAGTGCAGGGCAGGTTCCAGTAGGCCGTGCCTCTGCTGCTTGGTAGTGTGATGTTAAGTGCCCGGTGCAGGTAGGCAGGATGTAGTGGGGAGATTGTTATGTGTGGAGCTAAGATGGTTATGGGAGAGAGGAGAGAGGAACAGGGGCCAAAAACATACAAATAAAAAAGAATGCTAGGGGAGCTTGCCGTTGGAGTGGAGAGATGAGAGACTATAAAATGGAGAAAAACAAAAAGGAGAAGAGGAAAAAAAAAAGAAAAGAATGAACAAATAAAAATTGGAAAGAGAAAAGAACAGTAAAGTTCCCAGGGAACCCACCAGTGCGGCTATGAGGTCTGGGGAAGTTGTTCTCAGGTGTTGCAGTACAGCCTGGCTAGAAGGCGTGGAGATGTACAACGCCAGGTATTCAGGGAACAGACACAGAAGGAAGATATAGAGAAACGAGAAACTGAGTAATGAAGAAAGACAAAAAGGGAAAAAGAGGGAAAAGAAAACAAAACAAATTAAAAAAAAATAGAACAAGAAAAGCCCCCAAAAAAACAGAAGGGGAAAAAAAAATAAACCAAAGAGAAAAGAAATGCCCTCAGGGATCTCTCTGCATGTCTGTGCAAGCTGAGGGCATAGGTTCCAAGCCACGCAGCACCGCCTGGCCAGAACAGGCTCCCAACTCAAGGAAAGGAAAACAAACAAACAATTCAAAACAAACAAATGAATAAAAGCCCCGGGATCCCACCAGCACAGCAGCCCAGACCGGGAAGCAGCTCCACACTCTAACAGAGCTCCGCAGCCCATCAGGAAGCAGCAAAGATGGCGCATGGAGCCAGGTATTTGAGCGAAAGGAGGGGGAGGTGGTGAGAGGTAAGGAAGAAATCAAAAGAAGCAGAAAAAAGCAACAACAGCAACCAACAAATGGCACTCAGAGAGCCAGCTAGTGTGGGCTGGTGGAATCCAAGCAGCCGGTGCTTCCCGGTCAAGAGACTGTGTCTGCGGGAAGAGAGGAGGCCGAGTGGGGGGTGAAGAAAGGTTGGGGGTGGGAAAGCATGTATCGCAAATTACCAGTTGTTTTGTCTCCCGCTGGAAGCTCCGTGAAGCTGCTTTCTCATACCCCTGTTTGCTGGTCTCCAATAGGAGTCCAAGATGGCGGATCCGCACTGCTTTAGCTGATAGGGGACCTCTGCATGAATCTCTCCTCGCTCTCCATTCTCTGTCAGTTTTCTCACTCCATTTGGTGCTTGGCTGAGTTCTTTATCTCTTCATTTGATGTTTTAGGGTTTCAGGATTGTTTTCTCTGTTCAGCTTAGTTTTTCGGATCTTTGCTGTGGAGGGACGGCATGGTGCTTCTGCCTAGAACGCCATTTTGC
Source organism: Trichechus manatus latirostris (assembly GCF_000243295.1). NCBI lineage: Eukaryota > Metazoa > Chordata > Mammalia > Sirenia > Trichechidae > Trichechus > Trichechus manatus. The sequence goes on from NW_004443943.1 coordinate 25,709,373, forward strand.
CGGAATCCCAGTATCCGAACTGCTGACCTTTTGGTTAGCAGCCAAGCTCTTAACCACTGTGCCACTAGGTCTCCCTTAACACTATAGCAGCACATAATTTCCAGCCAGAGGAGTTAAAGGTCTACTAGGGGGTCAGCGAAAAAGAAGAAGACCCTCAATGAGATGGATTGACACAGTGGTTTCAACAATGGACTCAAGTATAACAACAATCATGAGGATGGTGCAGGACTGGGCAGTGTTCCGTTCTGTTGTATATAGAGTCGCTTGACGGCACCTAGCAACAAGGGGACAAAAGAGATACATGCTAACAACTCAAATACAAGGTCTAATACGAGAAGGGCCACTAAGAAAGTTCAGGAAAAGTTAGAAAAGTTCAAAGGAGAAAGACAAAAGCAAGTAGAAGCATTCATTAGAAGGGACATTGAGCTACATCCATTCCACAAAGAATGGTTAACTTTCTACAATGTTCCAAGGCAGAATGCTGGATATGGGGCTGGGTTTTCATTTTTAATTATGACAGGTAAGCTTATCAGGAGTGCAGATTAGGGAGGAGATAAGGGATGAGAGGATCAGAAAAGCACAAGGCAAGAAAAGAATAGATGTATTTAATGCAGAGCGAGCCAGGTATGACTCTAAAAGTGTTTCCATAATTCAGCAGGGATGGGGAACCAGAACGTTTCTAAGCAAGTGAGTAATAGGATGCTTCATGAATCTGGCAGGTAGAATAGTATAACTAACTGCTTTAAAAAAAAAAAAAAGTTTCCAAATTTAAATAGGTCTCATATGCAACTAGTCATATTCATATGCAGACAAAAAAATATGGTAAGATCCTTCTCAATATTTTGATTTCTGAAGAAGGCAAAGCAGAGATTTATGGTTTTGGAGCCTCTGTAAATTTATAGAGATTGTACAATGGAATGACTGTCAAAAAAGTAACAAATTTCAAGAGACTAAGATACTAAACAATGAGTTTTCCTATACCATAAAATCCACATATTCACCCCTGATTAACGGTATATAAAACACAATCCTACAATATGAGTTAAATTTTTCAGGTCAAAGCTAGGGATTATAACATCAGCTTTGATACTACCTAAATTCTAGGGCTGAATTTCAGTTCACCTCAACTTCTTCAAGTCATTAACCCCTTTTGTCTCTGCAGTGCAGGGGCAAAAAACTGATATGACCTACTAGCTCTGTTGTTGTATGAAAGAACTAAATAATATTGACAAAAAGGTCTAAGACATGGAAAGGGCTAAATTTAATTATATATTATTAGCATCTCCTTCCCATGCAGATGTTTCTGGTTTAAAAAATGTGAACCATGTGGACAACACAGGATCAGTAAGTCTAGCAAATGGGGAAATGAGAAGGATAGACAGGCATTATGAAAGCCATGGGGTCAGGAAAGCATGAACATCCAAGGTATGGGGTGGGGGTGGGGGGTTCAAAATAAAATAAGACTAAGCCAAGAAATATTCACTGGGATGTGCTTTGAAGAAAAACAATTTACAGACCAGAAACTGACATAAAAAGCAAAAAGGGAGGATGGGCAGAAATGATGCAATCTTGCAGACAGAAAGGGAGAACCTACCAAGGGAAAGGTAAGAGAAGTTGCACGAGGGAGAGATGAAAAACCAAGCATTTGCCAACCTTCATTCAAATATGTCCTTTGGAAAACAGAAAATGTAAGCCTTGGTGAAAACATAATTAAAGCAATTTAAAATGAAAATAGGAACACACACACAGGCACACACAAAACAACTGCAGAAATTAATGACTAGGGACAGGCTTTAAACACACACACACACACACACATCAAGATCTTCTGGGGACTGCATGATAATTAGCCCTGAGGAAATGTAGTAAGCAGACTCTTCCTTCTGTTATCTCTACATTTGTTTCCCATAGAAATCTGATGGTGTAGTCTGAACATCCTCATACTGAAGGAAATTACTTCAGAATAACTCTTAGAGTCATTATTCAGCAACCACCTTTTCTGAATATAGACAAGGGTAAATATTTTTGTTTACTTATTTTAAAAAGTAATAATTATAATTGCCTATCCCAAGTTTTGTACTAGGAAATAAAGGAAAAAAATCAGTGGGCTTCAATGAGAGAACAAACGGTAACAAAAACCATAGTTTTCTTGCCTCTTAATCTGTTGTGACCTTAAGAAAGTCAGTTAACTTCTGTGAGCTATAGTTTTCTTATCCGTATAATAGAGACAATAATATCCTCTGTTTAGAGATTATATGAGAGAAGGCAGGTAAAGCACAAATCTGGCACATATTTACTGCTGCTCAATCTCTTTTTTCCTCCTCCTCAAATTGGCTGGCATAAACACACACAATACATTTATACATCAAAAGAAGGTTCTCTACAAACCACAAGGACTTAGTAAATCTCTTGTTAACCGTGAACAAGGCATTTCTCCAACAAAAACAAGGAACTATTGGGAAGCCAATTAAATTTGAAATTCCTTTCGATCTAGAATTGCTTTAAAAATATGTGAAAACTAGTAATCTGCTGCCACATCCTCAGAATTACTAATCTCATCAGTGATACCAGGGTCAGAACAATCACTTTCCCTTCCATAACAACAAGGATTTTTTTTTTTTTTTCCTCTTGCCCCTCCATCAATAAAAATGAACTGGGAATGAGGTTGTTTTAGTCTTGTAGACTTGGTTTGTTTTGGTTTTTAAACTTTTATTCTTCTCTCACTCTTCAAAAGTTATGGTTGGTTTCTAAAGGCAAGGACAAAATGAGAACAAGAAAGCAAACCCAGAAGGAAGACAGAACAGTGGGATAGCAGCAAAGTGTACTGCAAAAGGCTCTGGCCCAGGGAGTCAGGTAATCCTGGGTTGATATGGGAAAATTACTTCACGCCTTTGAAACTCAATTTATCAATCTATACAATGATATTCCAAGACTTCCCTTCCAGCTCCAAAATTCTATAATCAGTTAATGGGGTATCTTTTGTTTCTATTAAAGAAACAAAACTAAGCAGAGCAGGGGAAGAAGGGTGGAAGCCTAAACATTTGCAAAGTTCCTGAGACTATATACTTTCATTCACAGCATGGGTGGGCAGGACAGGGTGGAGAACTGCTATAAATTAACTTAACTCTTTAGAAAAGCAATTTGGTAAAACACATCAAGAACATGAGGCTCCCATAGTGGTTCCAAGTTGCAGCCTCTAGTTATTAGAGTGGCAGAGTATGTATAACTATATAGTTGTTGAACGTAGTTAATTCACCTGTAAGATAAAGATAATAACATAGCTATCTGATTGAGCCACTGTGAAGATTAAACTCAGGCAAAGGTCTGCCTCAGTCACAACATGGCACATGTCATGTGCTGCACTGAAACCACTGGCAAAAAAAAAGGCTCCAGGAATTGGTGGAATACCAGTTGAGATGTTTCAACAAACTGATGCAACACTGGAAGTGCTCACTCATCTATGCCAAGAAATTTGGAAGACAGCTACATGCCCAACCGACTGGATCAGATCCATATTTGTGCCCATTCCAAAGAAAGGTGATCCTGCAGAATGCATAAATTATCGAACAATATCAATATCACAGACAAGTAAAATTTTGCTGAAGATAATTCAAAAATGGTTGCAGCAGTACCTCAACAAGGAACTGCCAGAAATACAAGCTGGATTCAGAAGAGGACATAGAACGAGGGATATAACTGCTGATGTGAGATGCATCTTAGCTGAAAGCTGAGCATACCAGAAAGATGTTTACCTGTGTTTTATTGACTATGCAAAGGCATTTGACTGTGTGGATCATAACAAATTATGGATAAAGTTGGGAAGAATGCAAATTCCAGAACACTTAATTGTGCTCATGCGGAACCTGTACATAGACCAAGAGGCAGTTCAAACAGAACAAGGGGATACTGCATGGTTTAAAATTGGGAGAGGTGTGCATCAGGGTTATAGTCTTTCACCATACCTATTTAATCTGTATGCTTAGCAAATAATCCGAGATGCTGGACTATATGAAGAAGAACGGGGCATCAGGATTGGAGGAAGACTCATTAACAACCTGAGATATGCAGATGACACAACCTTGCTTGCTGAAAGTGAAGAAGACTTGAAGCACTCACTGAAAAAGATCAAAGAGCACAGCCTTCAGTATGGATTACACCTCAATATGAAGAAAACAAAAATCCTCACTACTGGACCAATAAATAACACCATGATAAATGGAGAAAATATTGAAGTTGTCAAGGATTTCCTTTTACTTGAATCCACAATCAATGCCCATGGAAGCAGCAGTCAAGAAATAAAACTACATATTGCATAGAGCAAATCTGCTACAAAAGACTTCTTCAAAGTGTTAAAAAGCAAAGATGTCATTTTGAGGACTAAGGTACGCCTGACCCAAGCCATGGTATTTTCGATCACCTCATATGCATGCAAAAGCTGGACAATGAATAAGGAAGACCAAGGAAGAACTGATGCCTTTGAATTATGGTGTTGGTGAAGAATATTGAATATACCATGGACTGCCAGGAGAAAAAACAAATCTGTGTTAGAAGAAGTACGGTCAGAATGCTCATTAGAAGCAAGGATGGCCAGATTTTGTCTCACACACTTTGGACATGTTATCAGGAGGGACCAGTCCCTGGAGAAGGACATCACGTTTGGTAACGTAGAGGGTCAGTGAAAAAGAGGACGAACCTCAATGTGATGGACTGACACAGTGACTGAAGCAATTTGTTCAAACATGGCAACAATTGTGATGACAGCACAAAACTGGGCAGTGTTTAATTCTGTTGTTCATAGGGTCACTGTGAGTCAGAACCAACTTGATGGCATCTAACAACAACAACAAAGGTCAGCCTCACTCACAACATGGCACATGGTAAATATGGAAGACATGTAAGCTATTTTTTTTAAATTATGTTTTGACCCAATAACCCCACTCCCGGAAATTTATCCTTAATAAATAATTATAAAGAAGAAACAAACATATTTGATGAGATAGTTTGTGGTATCACTGACTGCAGTAGAAAAAAATGCAAAAAACCTAAACGTCCAGCAATTGAAAAGTTCTAAGTAAAGTAAATAAACATGATGTAGAATTAAGAAGTCATTAAAATGATTATTATAAGGCGTAGATGATACTATGGGAAAATATGTACATGATGATAAATGAAAAAAAGCATGACCTAAATTGTGTGTACATTATGATTTTAACTATATAAAAATATGCAAACAAGTATATAAGGGCTAGGAAAGAACATAGAAAAATGAAATGAGCTGATATGTTTGGATAAACTGAATTATCATGCTTTTTTCTTTTTTAAATGTTTTCCAATATTAGGATAGTATTGTTACATAACACATTTTAAAAATTAACTAAGTAGACCAAAAAAAAAAAAAAAAAAAGAACAAACTAAACAAAACATAAAACCTTCCAGGTCAAAGATAATGTTAATAAGTGACAGTTCTGGCTAGTTTGGGGCTATAAAAGGAGCACCAAGCCCAGGGCATCCTAATAGCTAGGAAGAGCCTTACATTGTGTATACAGGATGATTAGAGGGTATGCTTTTGACATGGCTATTTTAGTTACAGTACTAGATTTAAAAGTCCTCTGGTCACTCTGTCAATGTGCTTCAATTATCAACTGAACTCAGGAAGGACCAAAAAAATTGTGACTTTCTTATAATCTGACATATGTTTACATTGAATGCATAAATTATCTTCTTAATTTTACTGTCACTTTACATTCTGATAGCTACTTTAAAATTTATGAATATCCCTCTGAGTTTTCCCCAAAGTGTAAAGAACCATATCCATGTTAGTAGCAGTAGCCAATGAAAACTGTCTTGATAGAAAACCAAAATAAAACCCGTTGCCATCGAGTCGATTTCAACTCATAGCGACCCTATAGGACAGAGTAGAACTGCCCCTTAGGGTTTCCAAGGAGCAGCTGGTACATTCGAACTGTCAACCTTTTGGTTAGCAGCTCAGCTCTTAACCACTGTGCCATAGAGGATTATCAAAACTTCAAAGGGATCTCATAAATATGGAAGGGTTAAAAACAAACTGAGTAAGTAGTTCAAACCATACAGAATCAGTGCAGTTGACAGCACGTAGATGTGGAACACTTGTTTCTAAGTGATTCATGGAATGTAACAGAATTAACAGTTGGCAAATTCTTATATCAAGAGTGTGGGAGAGGAGTTCTGGCAAAATGGCGCTCTAGGCAGAAGCACCACGCCGTCCCTCCACAGCAAAGATCCGAAAAACTAAGCCGAACAGAGAATACAACAATCCTGAAACCCTAAAACATCAAATGAAGAGATAAAGAACTCAGCCAAGCACCAAATGGAGTGAGAAAACTGACAGAGAACGGAGAGCGAGGAGATATTCATGCAGAGGTCCCCTACCAGCTAATGCAGCACGGATCTGCCATCTTGGACTCCTATCAGGGACCAGCAAACAGGGGGTACGAGAAAGCAGCCTCACGGAGCTTCCAGCGGGAGACAAAACAACCGGTAATTTGCGATATACGCTTTCCCACCCCCCACCCTTCTTCACCTCGACACGGCCTCCTCTGCTTCCCGTGGCCACAATCTCTTGACCGGGAAACACCGGCTGCCTGGATTCCATACACCCGAACGGGTGGCTCTCTAAGTGCCATTTGTTGGCTGCTGGTGTTGCTTTTTTCTGCTTCTTTTGATATCTTCCTTGCCTCTCGCCACCCCCCCCACCCCTTTCGCTCGAGTACCTCGTTCCGTGCGCCATCTTTGCTTCTTCCTGAGGGGCTGCAGAGCTCCGGTAATTCGTGATATACGCTTTCCCAGTCTCTACCCTTCTTCACCCACACTCAGCCCCCTCTGCTTCCCGCTGACACAGTCTCTTGTCCAGAAACAGCAGCTCGCACTAGCTGGCTCTCCGAGTGCCATTTGTTGGCTGCTAGTGTTGATTTTTTTTTTTTTTCTGCTTCTTTTGATTTCTTCCTTGCCTCTCACAAACTCCCCCTCCTTTCACACGAGTACCTGGCTCTGTGCGCCATCTTTGCTTCTTCCTGAGGGGCTGCGGAGCTTCGTTCGAGTGTGGAGCTGCTTCCTGGTCTGGGCTGCCGCGCTGGTGGGATCCCAGAGCTTTTGTTTGTTTGTTTGTTTTCTTTTCCTTTTCCTGAGTTGGGAGCCCTTTCTGGCCAGGCAGAGCTGCGTGGCAAGGAGACTCCCCCTCGGCTTCCACAGACGTGCAGAGGGAGCCCTGAGGACATTTCTTTTTTTGTTGGTTTTTTTTTTCTGGTTTTTTGGGGGCCTCTCTTGTTCTTTTTTTTTTTTTTTAATTTGTTTTGTTTTCTTTTCCCTCTTTTTCCCTTTTTGTCTTTCTTCATTGCTCAGTTTCTCATCTGTCTATATCTTCCTTCTCTTTCTCTTCCCTGAATACCCGGCCCTGTATACCTCTACGCCTTCTAGCCAGGCTGTACTGCAACACCAGAGAGCAACTTCCCCAGACAGCATAGCTGTACTGGCGGGATCCCTGGGAAGTTTGCCATTCTTTAACCTTACTGATTTTTATTTATTCATTCTTTTCTTTTCTTCCTCTTCCCCTTTCTGTTTTTGTCCATTTCATAGTTTCTCATCTCTCCACTCCAACGGCAAGCTCCCCTAGCATTGTTTTTTGTTTGTTTGTATGTTTTTGGCTCTTGTTCCTCTCTCCTCTCTCCCATAATCATCTTAGCTCCACACTTACCAAGCTCCCCGCTGCATCCTGCCTACCTGCACCAGGTGCTTGACATCACACCACCAAGCAGCACAGGCATGGCCTACTGGAACCTACCCTGCACTGATTACTCACCCGCTCTCGTGGCTGTAGTAAGTGCCACGAACAACCCATCCCAGTAACACCTCTTCAGCTAGACCTGCCCTGCCATACCATATATGAGTGACTGACGCTGCCAGTTGGAGAAGGAGGTGAAAAGTATTGTGCCCACAGATGAGCAAACAACAAAGAACACACAATCCGCCTGCTCAGACATAGTCAAATTTTTTTTTAAAAAAGAGATGAAACAAAGAAATCTACAATCAATAAACGAGAAAAGTAACTACTGAGTGCCCCAAAGACAGCAGACAATATCAAAGCATTTACAAAAACAGGACAGGATGGTTCCAGGAGGCGTCCAAAATAAAACACCAGATGACTCTCCTGTGGAAGAAAATGCACTAGAACTACCTGATAAGGAATTCAAATCTCTAATACTCAGAATTCTCCAAGAACTGAGGCAAAAAGCTGAAAAAAATGAGGAAAAA
>NW_004443943.1:25724966-25765618 GCF_000243295.1 Trichechus manatus latirostris
AAAAAGGTTGAGAAGTTAGAGGGTTGATACGTTGTGGGGTTGTTAACCAACATGTGTACTACTGTTTCATGAGAAACTGTTCTGTAAGCCTTCACCTGAAGTACAATAAAAAAAAAAAAAAGTGTGGGAGAATTATTTGTACTTTTAGCATTTGGTCACAGATCCTTCAGACACAAAACCGGGGATGGGGGAAAAAAAAAAAGATGAACAAAGAGTTGCAAATTCTTCCTGTCACAATTAAGCAAAAGGAAAACTTAGGAAACTAAATGTTATTCAAAGGCAAGAGAGCCCTTGGGATTAGGTGCACTATATCTCTCTTGCATTATCCAAATCCTCAACTATCAAAGATCAAGGCCTAGTATGACAACTGTTTTAGCTATCTAGAGCTGTTATAACAGAAATACCGCACATGGATGGCTTTAACAGGCAAAATTTTATTCTCTCACAGTCTAGGAGGCTAGAAGTCCAAATTCAGTGTGTCAGCTTCAGGGGAAGCCTTTCTCTCTCTGTCAGGTCAGGGGGAAAGGTCCTTGTCATCAATCTTCCCCTGGTCTAGGAGCATCTCAGTGCAGGGACCCCGGGTCCAAAGGACACGCTCCATTCCCAACTCTGCTTTCTTGGTGGTAGGAGGACCCTCTCCTCTCTGCTTGATTCTCTCCTTTATATCTCAAAAGTGATTGACTCAAGATACAATCTAATCCTCTAGATTGAGTCCTTCCTAATTAACATAACTGCCTCTATTCCTGCCTCATTAATATCATAGAGATTAGGATTTACAACACACAGGATAATCACATCAGATCACAGAATGGTGGACAAACACATAATACTAGGAATCATGGCCTAGCCAAGTTGACACACATTTTTTGGGGACACAATTCAATCCATAACAACAATCAAGGCCTCATCACAATCCCAAAGATCCTTCATGAGTTGAATTTGGAATAAAAATTATTCAATATATCCTGACACACCAGGTCTGTCTTCTAGTTAATTTGGCAAATATTTTTTGAGTCTTATCATGTGCAAAGTACAAGAATAGTACAGAAAATTAACCCAGAAATGAAAAGATATGGACCTTTCCTTTCAGAGCTCCCAATCTATGAACTCTTAGATGTTTCATGAATAGAAGAACCCTATACTACCTTTATAGATCTCTTTAGGAAAAACAAGATATTCACAACTGGGACAGTGCCTTTTTTTCTGGGTTAAGTTACAGTCCCAACTTCTAAAAACCAGAAACTAATTCATCAACCAGTTAACTGTCTGGCAAATAAAATAAATTGCCTTATAAAAAGACTCTCCTTTCCCCTGAATGATTTTAATTATCTCAGTAGCTAAGAACTGTGACTAACTTCTGTGACAGAAGTGAGAAGCACATTGTTGAAAAAGCCATTAACACTTTTATTTTTGGTGTTAGATCTTTGCAGAGCTGTCCTCTCTCCTGGAGTAGAAAGGAGAGTGATAACTAACTTGAGTACTTACCAAATACCATACACTGGTCTAAGTGCTTTATGTACAGTATTTCATTTAACTATTGCAAACAATCCTATGAAGTAGGTATTGTTATTACCCTCTGTCATGGATTGAATTGTATCCCCAAAAAATATCTGTCAACTTGGCTAGCTGATAATTCCCAGTATTGTATGATTGTCTACCATTTTATCATCAGATGTGATTTCCCTATGTGTTGTAAATGCTATCACTATGATGTAATTAGATGGATTAGTGGCAGTTACATTGATGAGATCTACAGGATTAGATGGTATCTTAAGCCAATCTCTTTTGAGATATAAAAGACAGAAGTGAGCAGAGAGACATGGGAACCTCACACCACCAAGAAAGCAGGGCTGGGAGCAGAGCGTGTCCTTTGGACCTCAGGTTCCTGCACTGAGATGCTCCCAGACCAAGGGAAAACTGATGCATTACAAGGACCTTCCTCCAAAGCTGACAGAGACAGAAAGCCTTCTCCTAGAGCTGATGCCATGAATTTAGATTCGTAGTCTACTAGACTGTGAAAAAATAAACTTCTCTTTGTTAAACCCTCCCACTTGTGGTATTTCTGTTATAGCAGCACTAGATGACTAAGACACCCTCATTTTTTAATAAGACTTAAAAAGATTAAGTGATTCATACACAGTCACAAAGCTAGTAAAGATATCCCTTTTTCCTGAAGATGAAAAAAATATGCATTCCATGGAAAGATGCATTTATAGAGTCAAATTACAAGAAAGTCATGACCTATGAAACTGAATATTGAGAGAAAAGTCCTTCAAACACAACTATAAATGCATGAACAGCAGAAGACAAATTAGATAACTGGGACTTCATAAAAATTAAATACTTATGCTCATCAAAAGACTTCATCAAAAGAGTAAAAAGACAACCTACAGACTAGGAAAAAATCTTCAGGAACAACATATCTGATAAGGGTCTAATCTCTAAAATATATAGAAAACTTCAAAACTCAACAACAAAAAGACAAACAACTCAATTCAAAAATGGGCAAAGGACATGAACAGACACTTCACCAGAGAAGACATTCAAGTGGCCAACAAACACATGTAAAGATGTTTGTGATCATTAGCCATTAGAGATGCAAATCAAAACTATAATGAGATATAATATCACCCCTGCTAAAATGGCACTGATCAAAAAAATAGAAAACAATAAATGTTAGCAAGGATGCATGGCAAATGGAACCCTTATACACTGCTGGTAGGAATGTAAAATGGTACAACACTATGGAAAACAGTAACGCGCTTCCTCAAAAAATTAGAAATAGAACTACCTTATGATCCAGCAATCCCACTCCTAGGTATATACCCAAAAGACCTAACAGAAGTGACACAAACAGACATATGCACACCTATGTTCACTGCAGCACTATTCACAACAGCAAAAAGATGGAAACAACCTAAATGCCCATCAACGAATGAATGGATAAACAAAATGTGGTACATACATGCAATGGAATACCACGCAGCCATAAAGAATAACGATGAATACATCTCATAACAGGGATGAACGTGGAAGACATTATGCTGAGTGAAATAAGTCAATCACAAAAGGACAAATATGGTATGATATCATTTTTATAAAAAGACAAGAATAGGCATACGTACAGAAATCAACATTTGTTGCTTGTTATCAGGCATGAGAGGCAAAAGGATGTGGAGTCACTCTCTAGATAGCAGACACTTGTTATTTTTGGTGATGAGAAAGGTAACACCAAACATGGGTGAAGTGTGCACAACCTGACCAAGGTAAATGATGTCACTAAGAAGTACACAAAAATAACGAACGTTTTGATAAATGCTATAACATACACAATTCTGCAACAACAGCAACAACAACCAAAAAATATGTTTGTGGTTACATAGGTAGGTATGTATGCATATATGTGTATAGATAGGTATACGTGTGTATATACAGGTGTATCTATAGGCATTTGTATATACAGGTATGTGTATACTGCATATATATGCATATATAATAAAGCACATAGGGGCACAGCTATGGATACTTCTTAGACATAATCAAACACCTCGCAGGATTAGTTTTCTGAGTTTGAAGGCTTAAGACCATAGTCTCATGTGACAACTCGGTCAATTAGCTTACTATTCCTCATAAAGCTTATGTTCTACATCCTAGTTTCGTGGGTAGCATCTGGGGTCTTCAAAGCCATCTAAGATACAATTATTGGTCTCTATTTGTCTGGAGCAAAAGAGAAAGAAGGAAAACAAAGACTCAAAGAAGAAACTTTTCTGCAGGACTAACAGCTTATACGAATCACAGCCTCATCTACCCTGAGACCAGAAGAACTAGATTGTGCCCAGCTACCACTACCAACTATTCTGATTAGGGACACAATAGATGGACCCTGACAGAATGGGATAAAAATGTAGGACAGTACTCAAATTCTAAAAAGTCCACACTTACTGGACTGGTTGAGACTAGAGGAACTCTTGAGACTATTGCCCTGAGATACCCATTAAACTGTGAACTGAAACTACTCCTGGAGGTCACTTTTCAACTAAATAACAAATTGGCACATAAAATTAACAATATTACTGTGAGTACTGTGAAATTGAAGATTTTTACCAACTTCTGCAGTCTGAAGTTGATCAAACATGTAATCAAAACTCATTGATAATTACTGAAGGTTGGAATGTGAAAGTTGGAAACAAAGAAGAAGGACTGGTAGTCGGAAAATATGGCCTTGGTGATAGAAATGATGCCAGAGATCGAATGATAGAATTTTGCAAGACCAATGACTTCATTTTTGGAAATACCTTTTTTTCAACAACATAAACAGCAACTATACACGTGGACCTCACCAGATGGAATACACAGAAACAAATCAACTACATCTGTGGAAAAAGACGATGGAAAAGCTCAATATTATCAGTTAGAACAAGGCCAGAGGCTGACTGTGGAAAAGGCCATCAATTGTTCATATGCAAGTTCAAGTTGAAGTTGAAGAAAATTAGAACAGGACCACAAGAGCCAAAGTACCACCATTAGTATATCCCACCTGAATTTGGAGATCATCTCAAGAATAGATTTGAACACTAATGACTGAAGGCCAGACAAGTTGTGGAATGACATCAAGGATATCATACATAAAGAGACCAAGAGGTCATTAAAAATATAGGAAAGAAAGAAAAGACCAAAATGAATGTCAGAAGAGACTCTGAAAGTTGATCTTGAATGAAGAGTAGCTAAACTAAATGGAAGAAATGATGAAGAAAAAGAGCTGAAGAGAATAATTTCAAAGAGCAGATAGAGAAGACAAAATATTACAGTGAAATGTGCAAAGACCTGGAAATAGAAAACCAAAAGGAAAGAACACGCTCGGCATTTCTCAAGCTGAAAGAACTGAAGAAAAAATTCAAGCCTAGAGTTGCAATACTGAAGGATTCTACAGGGAAAATATTGAACAATGCAGGAAGCATCAAAAGAAGATGGAAGGAATACACAGATTCACTGTACCAAAAAGAATCGGTCGACATTCAACCATTTCAGGAGGGAGCATATGATCAAGTACCAACGGTACTGAACGAAGATGTCCAAGCTGCACTGAAGGCACTGGTGAACAATTAGTCTCCAGGAATTGATAGAATACCAATTGAGATGTTTCAATAAACAGACGCAGCACTGGAGGTGCTTGTTGGTCTATGTCGAGAAATTTGGAAGATAGCTTCCTGGCCAACCAACTGGAAGAGATCCACATTTGTACCCATTCCAAAGAAAGGTGATCCAACAGAATGTGGAAATTATTGAACAATATAATTAATTTCACACACAGGTAAACTTTTTCTGAAGATCTTTCAAAAGCAGTTGCAGCAGTACATCCACAGGCAACTGCCAGAAATTCAAGCCAGATTCTGAAGAGGACGTGGAACAAGAGATATCATTGCTGATGTCAGATGGATCATGGCTGAAAGCAGAGAATACCAGAAAGATGTTTACCTGTTTCATTGATTATGCAAAGGAATTCAACTATGTGGATCATAACAAATTATGGATAACATTGCAAAGAATGGTAATTCCAGAACACTTAATTGTGCTCATGCAGAACCTATATATAGATCAAGAGGCAGTCATTCCAAAAGAACAAAGGAATACTCGAAGGTGTGCTTCAAGGGTGGATCTTTTCACCACACTTAATCTGTCTGCTGAGCAAATAATCTGAGAAGCTGGACTATATGAAGAAGTACATAGCATTAGGATTGGAGGAAGACTCATTAACAACCTGAGATATGCAGGTGACACAACCTTGCTGGCTGAAAGTGAAGAGGATTTGAAGCACTCACTGATGAAGATCAAAGATCACAGCCTTCAGTATGGATTACACCTCAACATAAAAAAAACAAAAAACCTCACAACTGGACCAATAAATAACATCATGATAAGTGGAGAAAAGACTGAAGTTGTCAAAGATTTCATCTTGCTTGAATCCACAATCAACACCTTCGAAAGCAGCAGTCAAGAAATCAAACAGCATATTGCATTGGGCAAATCTGCTGCAAAAGATCTCGTTAAAGTGTTAAAAAGTAAAGATGTCACCTTGAAAACTAAGGTGCACCTGACCTAAGCCATGGTGTTTTCAATAACCTCATATGTATACAAAAGCTCGACAATGAATAAGGAAGACCGGAGAAGAACTGATACCTTTGAATTATGGCGTTGGCAAAGAATACTGAATATACTGTGGACTTCCAGAAGAAGGAGCAAATCTGTCTCAGAAGAAGTACAGCCAAAATGCTCATTAGAAACAAGGATGGCAAGACTTCATGTCATGTACTTTGGACATATTATCAGGAGGGACTAGTCCCTGGTGAAGGACAACATGCTTAGTAAAGTAGAGGGTCAGGAAAAAGAGGAAGACCCTCAACAAGATGGATTGACACAGTGGCTGCAACAATGGGCTCAAGCATAACAACAATTGTGAGGATGGTGCAGGACGGGCAGCATTTTGTTCTGTTGTACACAGGGTCACTATGAGTCGGAACAAACTCAAAAGCACCTAACATCAATGACAAAAAGGAGGCGGTACTTGAATGTGGCTTTACATGGAAGTATGTAAATACACCCTCACTTATAGACCTGGTTAGGTTCCAAAGACCAGGTTGTTATGTGAAATCAGCATTACGCAAAAATGTAGGATGACCACATCAGATCACAAAATGGAAGATGACTACATCATTACATAACTGCCAAATTACATCATTTCATAACTGCCACATGGCAGGTTCTCTCCACTAATGCTTTCAGCCCAGTTCCTCAATCTCTTATATAAAATCAGGCTAACCAAAGAGACAGATAATAACAAGTGTTGACAAGGAAGTGGAGAAATTAGAATCCTCATGCACTGTTAGTGGGAATGTAAAATGGTGCAACCACGTTGGAAAACAGTCTGGCAGTTCTTCAAATATTTAAACATAGAGTTACCATTTGACCCCTAGAAATTCCACTCCTAAGCATACATTCAAGAGAAGTGAAAACATACATTCAGACAAAATCCTGAATATGAATGTTCATAGCACCATTATACATAATAGCGAAAAAATGGAAACAACGCAAATGTCCATCAACAATGAATGGATACATAAAATGTGGTATGTCCATATAAAGAAATTTCATTCAGCCATAAAAAGTAATGAAGCACTGATACATGCTACAACATGGATGAACCTTGAAAACATCATACTAAGTGAAAGAAGTCAGTCACAAAAAGCCACATATTGCATGATTCTGTTTCTATGAAATGTCCAGAATAGGCAAACCTATAGAGACATAAAGTAGATTAGTGGTTGCCTAGGGCTGGACAGGGAATGGAGGTTTGCGAGGTGAGAGCTAAGGGGTGCAGGATTTCTTTTTGGGGTAATGAAAATATTATAAAATTTATTGTGGTATTGGGCTCCCTAGGTGGTACAAACTGTTAAACACTCAACTACTAGCTGAAAGATAGGCAGTTCAAACCCATCCAGAGGCACCTTGGAAGACAGGCCTGGCAATCTGCTTCAGGAAGGTCACAGCCTTGAAAACCCTATTAAGTAGTTTTACTCTGCACACATGGGGTCCCATAAGTCAGAATCAATTTAACAACACTAACAATAATAATTGGATGTACAACTGTGGATATACAAAAAGCTAGCAAATTGTATAGTTAAAATTGTAAATTGTATGGTTGTTAGGTGCCTTCAAGTTGGTTCCAACTCATAGAGACCATTTGTAAACAGAACAAAACACTGACTGGTCATGCACCATCCTCACAATCATTGCTATGTTTGAGCCCATTGTTGCAGCCACTGTGTCAATTCATCTCGTTGAGGGTCTTTCTCTTTTTTGCTGACCCTCAACTTTACCAAGCATGATGTCCTTCTCCAGGGACTGGTCCTTCCTGATAACATGTCCAAAGTATGTGAGACAAAGTCTGGCTATCCTTGCTTCTAATGAGCGTTCTGGCTGTACTTCTTCCAAGACAGATTTGTTTGTTCTTCTGGCAGTCCATGGTATAGTCAATATTCTTCATCAACACCAAAGGCATCAATTCTTCTTTGTCCAGCTTTCACATGCATATGAGGCAACTGAAAATACTATGGCTTGGGTCAGGTGCACCTTAGTCCTCAAAGTGACATCTTTGCTTTTCAACACTTTAAAGAGGTCTTTTGAAGCAGATTTGCCTAATGCAATATGTCATTTGAAGTCTTTACTGCTGTTTCCATGGGTGTTGACTGTGGATCCAAGTAAAATGAAGACCTTGACAACTTCAATATTTTCTCCGTTTATCATGACGTTGCTTATCAGTCCAGTTGTGAAGATTTTGGTTTTCTTTATGTTGAGGTATAATCCATACTGAAGGCTGTGGTCTTTGATCTTCATCAGTAAGTGCTTCAAGTCCTCTTCACTTTCAGCAAGGAAGGTTGTGTCATCTGCATATCTCAGGTTGTTAATGAGTCTTCCTCCAATCCCGATGCCGCATTCTTCCTCATATACTCCAGTTTCTCAGATTATTTGCTCAGCATACAGATTGAATAAGTAAGGTGAAAGGATACAACCCTGACACACACTTTTCTTCTACTGAACCATGCAGTATCCCCTCGTTCTGTACGAACGACTGCCTCTTGTTCTATGTACAGGTTCTACGTGAGCACAATTGAGTGTTCTGGAATTCCCATTCTTCACAATGTTATCAATAATTTGTTATGATCCACACAGTTGAATGTCTTTGCATAGTCAATAAAACACAGGTAAACAACTTTCTGGTGTTCTCAGTCAAGATCCATCTGACATCAGCAATGATATCCCTTGTTCCATGTCCTCTTCTGAATCCAACTTGAACTTCTGGCAGTTCCCTGTCCATGTACTGCTGCAACCCTTTTTGAATTATCTTCAGCAAAATTTTACTTGTGTATGATATTAATGATATTGTTTGATAATGTCTGCATTCTGTTGGATCACCTTTCTTTGGAATGGGCACAAATATGGATCTTTTCCAGTCGGTTGAACAGGTAGCTGTCTTCCAAATTTCTTGGCATAGATGAGTGAGCACTTCCAGTCAATTCTGTCAATTCCCAGCATAGTAGACCATATGATTGTTGGATTCAAAATGGCTAGTACCAGTCCATTTCATTTCACTAATGTCTAGGATATCTATCTTCAACTGGCCCATTTCATTTTTGACACCTTCCAATTTTCCTAGATTTATACATTCCATGTTCTGATTATTAATGGATGTTTGCAGCTGTTTCATATCATTCTGAGTCATGCAGCCTGCATCTAATGATTGGCCAATTGTATGGTACATGAAATTATATCTCAAAAAAGCTATTAAAAAAATAAATCAAGGCAAAGAATTTATCCAGTCTCTCTCCGGCCTATTCTCTATCCTATGCTTCTTTAGCACTCTGATCAAGAACTGGTCTCACTGACTGTTTCTCTTATTCCTTGCTTTAGAGTCACTTAAAATTTTATTATATATTCCTGAAAAATTGCTTCTCAGATTTCCTTTTGGGGTTCTATATCACCTTTGTTCTTGAATTGCAATAATTTGTGAGGTTTTTCTGATTCATTTCATTCATTCATTTGACAAATTTATTCTGAGTGGTTATGTCATATCAGACACTGTTAATTATCTGAGGTACAAAGTCAAAATGATACCCAGCACCTGCCCTCAAAGATCTTACAGTCTAATAAGGGAGACATATATGTAAACACATATTTGAGATATAAAAAACATGCATTATAATTGAAGTGTATAAAAGTATTAAGGGAAAACAGAAGTTGTCACAGACTTAGAGTACAAAAACTTGGGTTAAATGAAATAGGCTCATACATGATACTATGTATTTGTCCATAGAACTGTACAATACAAAGAGTGAACCCTACTGTAAACTATGGGCTTTAGTTAATAGTAATGTATCAGTATCGGTTCATCAATTTTAATAAATGTACCATACTAATACACTAATGTAAGATGTCAATAGTAGGAGAAAATGTAGGGGGGATCAGAGGGTGATACAGGAACTCTCTACACTTTCTGTTGAATTTTTTTGTAAACCTAAAACTGATCTAAAAAGTAAAGTATATTAGTTTTTTTTTTTTAAATGAATTAAGTTTAACAGGTTTGTGATCTTGAGCTAGTCATTTAACTCCCTTGAATCCGAGTTTTTTAACTGTAAAATGGAGAGAGTGTCACCTACCTCACAGGGTTATTGTGATAATTTAATACAAATATGAAAGTATTTTGATATGTATATTGTGACATATCAATGTTTTAGAACAATATATGTTTAGAAATAATTGTTGTTTCACTTAACTTTCTTTGCAAGTTTTTTTTTTTTTCAGTTTTTTCTTATTGTACTTTAGATGAAGGTTTACAAAACAAATAGTTTCTCATTAAACAGTACACATTGTTGTGCCCCCTTACTCTCGTTTTGTTTTATGGGGCTGTCTAACCTTTGGCTGAAGGGTAAATCTCAGGAGTGACTTCATTACTGAGCTAAAAGGGTGTCTGGGGGCCATACTTTTGGGGTTTTTTCAGTCTCTGTCAGGCCAGTAAGTCTGGTCTTTTTTTGTGAGTTACAATTTTGTTCTACATTTTTCTCCAGCTCTGTCCGGGACCTCTGTTGTACTCCCTGTCAGAGCAGTCAGTGGTGGTAGCTGGGCACTCTTTGTAAGTTTTAAGTGAGGATAAAGTCAGTAATGTGCTCTGACATGCGAGAAAAAATAATAAATACAATATTTTTCCTGTAACTGAAAAATAACAGACGGAATTTTAATAGTTTCTGGAAGAAAAAGAAACAGCTTGAAATGTAATGATTGAGAAGATGGAGAATAACATGGAAGAAGGGTTAGATCATGGTTGGAAGAGAAAAAGGCAAACTGGATAGTAAGCTTGAACAGACCGTAGGTGTGGTAGAAAAAATAGTGTTGAAGGCAGGGCTTTGAAAGTGAGGAGAAATCTTAGTGAGAGCTATGAGCTTGCCCTATATCCTTATCAATAATATGCGTTTTCTTCAAAAAGGTGAAAGTAAAGTTAACTCAGTGAGGACAATATCCTCTTCTAGAATAATTTTAACACAAAATTCTACTGTAGTTCAAATCTCCAAATAACATCAATCACATATATGGGCTAAATGTGTACATTTACCCTTACATAATACTTATCACGGTTACTAGAAAAAAACAGTTACTGTCCAGTCGACTTCAATTCATGACAAGCCATGTATGTGTGAGAGTAGAATTATTTTTTGGAAGTAGATCACCAGGCCTTTCTTCTGAGGTGCTTCTGGATGGACTCAAACCTCCACACTTTTGGTTAGCAGCTCAACATGTTAACTGTTGGCACCACACAAAGACTCCATCATAGTCACTAACAAGTACTTTTGATTGGGACCAACAACTAATATATTGGAGGGCAAAAGAAAAAAACTGAGGAAAAAAGACATTTTATTTAAATAATCTAAATAAATATTTAAACGTTCAGGCCCACTGACTCCTAGAGCCTGTAGGTATGGAGGTAGGGAGTATCACCCAAGACATTTTGGTGGCCCTCTCCTCCCAGATCATCATTAAAAACTACTGATTACAGGAATTTTCTCCATGAATAGCAATAAATAGTACCAACATGAACTATTCAATAAAGGGAGGAAAGCAGTAGGTTCAGTGTTACTGTCCTGGATTGAAAATTTATTATTTGTGTTCAGAAGTACTCTCTATCATTAGAGGCAATATCAGAAGGACACAAACAACTCTGAATATGACAACTGAATAATCTGTGGAAAACCTGAAGGAGTAAGGGGTGCTTAAGGAACATTAGAGGAAAAGTTAAAGGAATCAGATGAAATAATTGGAAACTAAAAGAATGGCATTCACCAGAGATGATGGAGGGCAATGCCCTTCAGGGTTGGGGAAAACAACTGCACAAAACAAGCTGTTATCTCTACCAGATCCTCTTACAGGATTGAAGGAATTATTTCCCCAGTTGTTAGGAGTGCTGCCAGCTGCCAGCCCTCTCCAGGAATTGTGCTTGTTTGAAAAGAGCTGCATCATCCAAGGTCATGTAGCCTGCATCCAACGATTGGTCAATGTGAGGGTCTGAAGGCCTGGTCTCCTCACCTGGACTCTGAAAGGCCATCCCAGCTCCAGAGCTTTTCCTGGAGTTCAGTGAGCCCATGTTTTGAATGCATCATAGACCAACATCTTCTGCCTAATTCTGTCTCTTTCACTTCCCCCATAAGTGTTGATCCTGAGAACACTCCCCAGTAAGCTTCCTCCATATTAATCTCCATCTCAGACCCTGCTTTCTGGGAAACCCAACCAGCAAGCCAATAAGATATTGAATCATTGCCATGTAAAGTCTTTGTGAAGGAACTGTGATATTGGGAACACCACAGGTCTTTAGGTAATCTAAGACACTAAGTAGTTGATCAGGTTCTTGCTGGATTATGGCCTTCAACTCAGAATTTGACAACCGAATAAGCTATGAAAAATCTGGAAAAGTTAGAGATGCCAAAGAAACTTTAGAGAAAACGTTAAAGGATTTGGGATTATTTATTTCAGAGACAGGTAATAGAAAATCAACAATATAAGAATAGAGAGTAAAATTTTAGTATAAAAGATATAGGTTAGACATAAGGAATTTTTGCTAATAATAAAAATTGCTAGAATATTAGGACAATTTCTAATGATGATAATTTATTCATTTAATATTATTTAATAATAACAATAATTTGAGTTTACTTTATGTCAGGAGCTATGCTAAGCATGTCAATAAACCCTTTGCCATCAAGTCGATTCAAGCATGTCCATGTAGCCTATTTAATCCTTACAATAATACTATGAGGAAGTACTATCATTACGCCCATTTTAACAGATGAATACATTAAGCTTACATAGATAATATAACTTGCCTAGAGTTATAAAGCTAGGAAGTGATGAAGTCAGAACTCAAACCCAGGTCTTTCTGACTCCAAAGCTCACACCCTAAATTACTACCTCCTGTGCATATACATTGTGTACTATGTTAGAATCTGAGGAGATGAAAGGACCTCCTTAATTTTCCTTAATCTAAAGGGAAGACTGACTATTCGACATGGACTTTGACAAGTCATAAAATCTTTTGAGGCCTCTACTGCTATCTGTGTAAAATTGAGATAATGATGGCTTTTTCTGCCTAAAAGCATTCAGAAAAAGTAAGTTTGTCTAAGGCTAAGGCCTCTCTTATCAATAAAATCTAGAATTCTGAACTTTTCATTGAATGGAATAAAAATTTTCACTTCAAGAAACTATAAAGTATTTTTCACGTATAGGAAGTTGCTCTGAATGAATTACTTGGGAAAAACTGGGGACAGAAATAATGCCTTTATATGCAATCAGTCCCTTTAACAGACAAGTCTTAAACTTTTAGAAAATGGAAAAGATCAACAGAGCAGGAACTCTGAAAACAGAGTAATTAAAGTTAGAACATGGGATATGAAGGTTTCCAGGAGGAAAGGCATCTTGAGATAAAGATGAATATTGGTGGGCTGGTAGAATCAGGACAGATGTGAAGTAGTACAGCAGGTCATTCAGGCAAGACAGAATAACATGAACAATAACAAGAATAAGCATGGCATGTTTGAGAAAGATAAGTCTTTGGAAAAAAAAAAAGAATAACTCTCATCCTTGTGGAATAATTTAACACCATCTTCTTGTGAAGGCTGGGGAATAGCCCAGCGATCAGTGATGCACAGAGTTGTTCATTTTAAGGTACAAGTGCAAATTTTTATCTGCCATGATACAGACCTGGAGGGTTAACAGACCTCTGTATAGCCATTTTTAAATATGGAATATTTTATGCACTGACATGGAACGATATCCACAATGTATTGCTGAGTTTGAAAAAAACCGCAGACATACATTTATATTTATATGTGTATATGTATGTGCGTGTGAGGGGGTTTTCCATAGATTGATCTGCCAGAGATAATCTAGATCAAGGGTCAGCAAACTTTTTCTGTAGAAGTCCAGATAGTAAATATTTTCAGCTGTCTGGGTCTCATAAGGTCGCTGCCACATATACTTCTTTTCTTTTCGTTTAAATGCAACCCTTTAAAAATATAAAAATATTCTTAGCTCTCAAGGCAGTACAAAAACTGGCCATGCCCCCGATTTAGCCCACAGCCTAATCTAGATGAAGCAGAAGGAACAAGACTAGAGGCTGGGAGACCAGTTCGTAGGCTGTTACAGTGGCCCATGAGTGAGCTTATAGAGGCTCAAACTCAGGTGGTAGGAGTATAACCGAGATATTGTGAGAGGAGAACTGGTAAGACTAGATGATAACCAGATGTGGGAAAGAAGCTTTTCTTTTCAATGATCACTGTGTTCAAGCTTCCCCAAGTTTCTGTAGCAATTGAGAATGAG
This sequence comes from Trichechus manatus latirostris, assembly GCF_000243295.1. Lineage (NCBI taxonomy): Eukaryota > Metazoa > Chordata > Mammalia > Sirenia > Trichechidae > Trichechus > Trichechus manatus. Next base: position 25,739,382 of record NW_004443943.1, read on the forward strand.
TTTTAAATGGACAGCAAGGTAAATAATATATTTTGAGGGGGAGTTAGATTTATGTTTGGATATGTCTCAGTGCAATGTGGCCGATACACCCAGAGTAAAGAGAGAACAGTGTTCTACTTTGTTTTTAATGCTAGTACATTGTTTGGATGTTTGTAAACTAAAGTTAAGAGGCTACATCTGGTTCTCAACTGAAAAAAAACTAAAAGAAAAAAAGAATGGAAAAGCAAAGAAACAGCTCTCAACCTTAAATGATTCTCAAATATGCTTCAGCTTTCTTTTTTCTGGTTGTGTAACAATAGTCACTGTAATTTCTCTGACACTCCTTGGCCTAAAAGCTGGACATTATTCCACATTAACATACCACAAGTGCCATAAGGGAAAAGAGGGCAAATAGGAGGAATCAGGAATAGTAGAGAGACTTTGATGGGAGACAGATCTGGGTTTAAATCCTGATACTGCTACTTACTAACATTTGTGATCTTGGGTTAATTACCTGAACTTCACCTGCCTTATCTAGTCAGTTTGGATACTAATACCTGCTTTACAGGGTTGTTGGGAGAATTACATGAAATATGGTATAAAAGTAGAAAACAACATCTGGCATATGGCAGGTGTTAATAAACCATCATTTCTTTTCCCTTCCAGTATCCCCATCAACCACTTAGTATTTATTAAAAACCTCTTTCTCAGCTGTAGTTGGGTTTATTTGATTAGAGATCATGATACATTGTGAACTAAAAATTACCAGAAGGGGCTTAGAACGCTCAGTATTAAGCACAAAGGGATGCAAAACACATCCAAGACACCAAAGTGAAAACATAAGACTGACAGTTGACTTGGGGAGTTCAAGTCGCCACATACAATCACAATAATAGGTAACATGTATTGAGCACTTACACTGTGCCAGACACCATTCTAAGCTCTTTATATGCACTAAGTTGTTAAATATTTGCAACAACAATATAAAGTAGGTAGATGAGAAAACCAAGTCCCAAAGAGGTTAAGCAATAAATGAGACAATGTAGAACCACACAAGCATTCCCACACAGTGCTGGGGCCATGTTTTCAAAAAACAATTTGTCATTATACATCATGAACTTCAAAAATACTCATAAGTGGAATAATTAGTGACATAAAAATGTTCCTAAAATGTTAGACAACAAATAGTTGATACAAGATGAATATGCAACATAATTGTTACTTTCTGTTTGCCCTCAGCCTCTAACCAAAAGGTTAGTGGTTCAAACTCACCCAGCAGCATTGCAGAAGAAAAGGCCTGGTGATCTGCTTCCATAAAGATTGCAGCCAAGAAAACCCTATGAAGCAGTTCTACTCCGCAACACATGGGGTCACCATGAGTCAGAATTGACTCAATGGCACAAGACAACAATATATTTACATAAAGAGATTAAAAGGAAACATACCAGCAAACTAGCAAGGGTTACTTCTAGGAGACAGGATTGTGGGTGATATGACAAAAACAATGCTATATATTCTCCAAGATGTTTAAGTACATTTCTCCTAGGAATAGGGGGATAACATTTCCTGCCCTAAGCACACTCTCCCTTGTATCCATGTAGCTTCCTTGGCCATGTGACTGAGTTCTGGCCAATGAAATATGGGTGGGAGTGATACATGTCAATGCCAGGCTTAAACATATGTGGGATCTTCCATACGTTCCTTTCCCTTGTCAGCTGTGACAACAGGACTTTCAAGCTATAAAACGGTGCTGTCACAAAGAGAAGTATCCTGGGTCCCTAATGCTTGAGGCCAATTCACCACAGAGAAATAAACTACAAATGTGTTAAGCCCCTGCCATTTCACGGTTTATTTGTTACCTCAGTAATCAAGAGAGGTAATTTTTGTAATCCTCTTTATTCTTCTCCTGTATTTTCCAAAATGTCAATAAGGAACATGTAATGTTTTTACAATTAGGAAAAAAATTTTATTTTTTTGAAGTGCATGCCTTTGGACTCAGTAATTTCAGTTCTGGGAATTTAGTCTAAGCCAATAAACTGAAATGCAGACAAAAACTTATGCAAAAAGGTGTTCACTTCAAAGTTGCTTACAAAATAAAATAATAGAAAACAACTTAAATGCTATTCATTAAAGAAACGATTTATTAAACTATATTCATGTGACAATATTAGGCAGCCATTAAAATTATTATAATGAGAATTTTAATGACATGAGCATATGCTTATAATATCACCATTATATGAAAAAGCAAAATTAAAAGTTGCTCAAATATGGAAATCACAGTTATCAGAAATGTAAGGTAGCGTATCTCTGGGTGATTACCCAATACTCTTATCTACACTGTATAATATTTTCCAAGCTTTCTAAAAAGAGACTATAATACTATTATAAGAAAAAGAGGTGTTCATAAAAACAATATCGTACTATGCTGTGATAGAGATAAAGGAACCAGTGTGATCATTAATGCAATGGAGCTATTGGTAGGGGCACTTAAGGACTGTCTGCTTAGATTCCCTAAGGACAGAGGAAAGAAGCTGACAGTTGTGAGGGAGGAGAGTCATGGTGCTCAAGAAGGAGCTAGGGAGCTGAGATGGAACCGCTTTGTTAGGCAAAGTTTTCCTGTTCAGACACCCTCCCTGTTTTCAGTACAGCATCTAGCCCAACAAGGATTCTGAGAAAGAAAAATTTCAACTAAAGGGAATAAAGAGGCCAGTGCTAAAAGTTTGAAAAGCTATACATTGGGGGCTTCAGAGTCTGTCAACAATATTCTATTTCTTGAACGTTGCATGGGCATTTATGTATAACTATTTGGTAAACTCTGTGTGCATGTTTTTTTTTTTTTTTTTTTTTTGGTTCTTTGTGTGCTAGGTAATTTTAGATTGTGTCTTAGACATCATGAATGTTAAATTGTATTATTTAAGTGTTTGTGTGAAAATTAAGCCCGAGCATTGGAAAACAGCTCTCCTGCACCTTTTAAAAGTGTTTTTTTTTTTTTTTTTTTTTTTTTTGTCAGTGTGCATGCTATATTTAACAATAAAAATGTAAAAAAAAAAGAAAAATCGGCAGGGGTATCTTCCTAGATGAGATGGAAGCAGATGTTAGAGGCAGGAAGGGACAATGTTCAATGCAGACCTGAGGACAGGCCCAGAGGAACAGCAATCACTCAATGTCAGTGTATTGCTTTATAGCTTGCAAAGTACTTCTACATCACATACTGTATTTAAGTTACAGAATGGCCCAGAACAGAGAACTTGTACTCAGGTCAGTTGATGCATACCCAGTGATCTTCCCTCTATACCAAATTCAATGGAAAATACAATTGTGAATTTAAAATTTTGTTTTAAAATATTAATGCGTCAATGTTCTGAGTCTTCCTCCAAGACCTCGCTTAACTAAAGAGGAATTGAGTTTTTGCCTGCTCAGCTTCACCTGGCCACCCTCCATTTGAGGAAAGTTCTATCTCCTCCAGAAAATGTTCTTTCAGTTTTGTGATACAGAGTACGAAGACTCAGAAGAGCAAGGCAGAGTCAAGCTAGAAGAAAGCATGGAGAGCTTAGCCAAGAAAGAGGAGAGGGAAGGAGGAGAAAGCTTTAGATGGCAATGAGAAACTCCAAGGCATCTGCTGGGTGTAAAAGAAGCAGTTTAGAGGGAGAAAAGGATTTTAACAAATGTTACTCGAAGTCTTTGGATTGTATTTTTTTGACCAAGACATCACGTGGTTCCCAGTTTTCTAGAGGCAGCACATTAACTGGCATCCATTGCCAGACTGTGTGCAGGAGCTACGGGAGGTCATACAAAGAATAAAACTTGCCTCCTGCTCTGAAGGGGCTCACAGGCTTGTGAGGGGACAGATGAAAACAATTAAAGTTCTTTGCATGTGTAATGGAAGTGCAGTCATCAGAGTGATTAACTCTGCCTAGGAAAGCTGGAAAAGGCCTCATAAAGGAAGTTAATACCGGGGTTCATAGACCAAGAAGAGGCAGATAGAATGGAAATGGACAATGGGAGTAGCATAGAAACATTAAAGAGTAGGGGCATTGAGAAAATGCCAACAAGTTTGGTACAGATGAAGCTTAAGGAGCTTGAGAGGTAGAAGGATAGAGAAGTAGGGAATGGGTTAGAGGTGAAGTAGGGGATAAGGCCAGAATTCGGTTGAAATAAGTTAAGAGGTTTAAATTTCAACGTTTAGGCAATGGAGAGGTATACTGAAGTTTGTATATTTTAAAATTAACCTAGTGGTACAGCAAAAACAAAAAATTAGAAGAGGATGGAAATGGGGTGGAGGTAGGAACAGGAAAATCAATTAGGAGGCTGTTGCTAACAGAACAGGCAATGGATGGAGTGGTTTTGGGACCAGATGGATGTGGGTTTAAATCCTTGCTGTCACTTACAAGCTGTCTGACCTTGAAAAATTACATAATTTCCACCAAACCTCGGTTTCCTCTTCCATAAAGTAAAGATAACAATATCTATCTTTGTAGAATTTTTGTTGTGAGAATTAAACATGAAAATGTGTCTATTGTAGTATCTGGGTACGTAGTAGGTAGCAAATGTTAGTAACAAATGCAATGGTAGTGCAGTAGCATTGAGAATAGAGATGAAGAGATAGATTCAAGAGACATGATAATATAATTACAATCAAAAGGATTTGGGGTCCCTGGATGTACGGTTAACCCAGAACTGAAAATGTTCCTGAAGCCCACTCTTCAGGCAAAGATTAGACAGGCTTATAAAACAAAAAATAATACATGTGAGGAGTGTGCTTCTTAGTTCAATCAGATACATGAGACCAAATGGGCAGCTCCTGTCCAGAGGCAGGATGAGAAGGGACAGGAACTGGTCAAATGGATACAGGGAACTCGGGGTGGAAAGGGGGAGTGTGCTGTCACATTGTGGGGATTGCAACTAATGTCACAAAACAATATGTGTATAAATTTTTGTATGAGAAATTAACTTGAGCTGTAAACTTTCACCTAAAGCACAATAAAAAATAAATTAATTAATCAAATAAATTAAATTTAAAAAAAAAAGGATTTGAGGACTGGTTGGATGTGAAATGTAAGGATGATGGCAGGAGAGAGAAAAAGGTGCCGCATTTCGCAACTAGTTTGTTCTCCACGATAAATACCTCTAATGCCACCTCATTAAATTGCTAAGACCTGCTTCTGCTAGGCAACAAGGGCTAGTGAACCGAATCCTCTACCATGTCTTTTCGTATGAGTTTAGATCTCTCTTCCTTCTTATATCTCCCTTGACTTCACTGGCTAAATTTACGATTCTCCATTCAAAGATTTCAGATCTTCAGAGGAGATGTATTAAAGAATGAATTAAGTAATTTGGACCCCAGGTAGTGTTGTAATCTATTTAGCAACGACACTGGTTGCAAAATGCTGAAAGAACCCCATCTCTTAATAGTGAAATCTTGAGTGTCCTACAACCAAACTGAGATGACTAAAGTCACTGTTATGAAATGTGCATGTTGTACACATATGAAGTCAGTCACTATTTTAAATTATGTATCTGCTTTAACTGCACTGGGAGAATGTTGAGACGGACTCCAGGACAGAAACCATTTGTAAACTATCTTCCCGTGGTAAAGTAAGTTATGTGTAAATCCCTATAACCTCATGTGGCATCTTTAGTTAGTACACAGTAGAAGCAAAGCAGGGCCCAACAATACTTGGAAGAACAACTGGCCTCAGAGAAGACTGACATATTCCTGGCTTTTGGGCTCTTTCTTAACGTCCAGGAAACACCACCTTAAAGACACTTCATTTTTGAAAAAAAATTGGTCTAAGAGCTTCCCAAATGAGCAGCCCAAATGTCACTGACAGCGCCCAGGGATGTGAGCCAGTGACTGCCCCCTATGGCTTGGAGATGCCTGAATCAGAGCAAATAAGATGAAATTAAAAATTTAAGGGCATATACTCACTGGGTGTATCTGAGATGGATCTGCAAAAATTTTTAAGCAGCTTTCTTAAAAGGGACTTGAAAGGAAGGGATGTTTCCTTGATAAAAGCAAAGAACTATACTGAATGACTGTTGGAGCCTCAAATCCACAAATAACTGAGGGGAGTAAAGTAAACAGCGAATACATTTTTTCCCTTTTTCTCATAAGATCATTGAGGGAAATGAAATTTTAGTAAGTGAAAATGGAGGATTTAAGCTTTGTGAGACTTAGTGCAAGTTCTTCAATGAAAATAAGATGCAAAACAAAACAAAGCAAACAAAAATAAAAACAATATGAAGTTCTCAAACTCTCACAATTTAGTAAAAGTTGGGGCATTTATCTTCATGGAAGGAACCATAAAATAAAAATTAAGATTGCTCCAATATGTTGCCTAAAGGCCAAATAGCAAATGCTTCTTAATTCCTGGCAGCTGCGCATAGTAACTCGCTATAACATCAAATGTATGTCTGATCTAGTATCTTCTTACATACGGAATGAATATGTAATAAGAAAAGTTACCCAGATCTTATGAAAAAGCACCCCAGTGGAAGATGAGGAATCTGAAGTGTGGTAACACTAAGATACCTGCCCTCTATACTTAAGGGTGAAGGGAGAACAGTTTAGAAGATGGTCATCCATCTGCTGCTGAACTGAAGCCAATTTTATCACATTCCAGATGTCCTGCTAACTAAATACTCAATCAGAGAAGCATGATGCTAGGTAGGTATGTTGTGGGCTTCATTCCAAACTTCAAAGATCAATTTAAGAAAAATCAATTTAAAAACTTTCCAAGGATAAAGCAATATTCAAAAATGTATACACAGTATAATCTCAACCATGTAGAAAGTAATATACACTGAAAAAAGTTGGATGTCAAAGTATTAACTATTTTTGTCTTTGATGGTAAGATTATTTTTTCTTCTATATACTTAAACTTCAGTACAATTTTTATATTTTTCTATATACTTTTCTGAATTTACCACATTTTCTACAATGAGCAAGCATTAGCTTTGTAGTAAGAAAGTAAATTTAAAAACAGAAAATTGAGAGGGAGGGAAAAACTTTTCTAAGGGGATGATTCTAGAATCTTCTGTGGAATGTCATCATCTACTCTGGAATTTAGCACCATCTGAAGTCTGCACGTTAAAAACATCATTAACAGCCTAACGCTTCACAAGGCCCAGTCTCTTCTCTCTCGGTGTTTGCTTTTTTCCTCTGTGCAAACACAATAAAATGCTCACAATAATCTTGTTCCATGAAAAAATGTGTGAATGAGAAGAGAAAGAGGGAGTAATCTGCACTTGGGCAGAAGAGTATTTGGAAAGGGTGACTGGAAGAAGGAGTGACTGTGAAACATTCAGAGAAATACACACAGGTAGAAATGCGTCAAACTGCAAATGAGATAGACTTGAGGTCAACCTTAGCAACAGGGAGGAAGGAGCGTATGGCAAACGTGCAATGGAGAGAAGAGAGCAGAGTACAGAAAAAGGATAGCAGGAAACATACAAACTTGGCATGTTTTTTTCTTTTTTTTTAATTTCACATAGGATTCACAACATTCCTCAGAAAATTCAATTTAGTTGCCCTGTTTTAGCTTGCTAACCAGAACCAATTTAATTTTAAATCTACACGCAGAGCCAAGGGGGACAAAATATTTTGCAATTACTTTTAGCTCCCTGTTGGAAGGCAGAACAGGATTTAACCAGTTCTGCGCTGGCTGCAATAACCATCCAGGTTTTGTCAGAGGCCTAAATGGTGTCCTTTGGCTGAGAATTAAAGAGAGAAAACTCTGTACCAAACTTGCTTTGTTTAACAACTTAATGGGAGTGAATTTTTGAGAATGTGACAAATAGCTTTTGATTTATCTGCACAAGGCATGAAATACTGGTGCAAGAGAGCAATTCGTTACACAGACAATGTCTACCCCTTGCTATAACTCTGTCCACTGTCACACTCTATTTGACATCCAGTTAGGTGATTTTTGAAGAACTAGTTTATCACTGCATTTAACAAAGAGTGGAAAACTAATGTATGACTCTCTTGTTGCTTCTCAGCTACCAGGAACACATTTCTCAGACAGCAGTCTATGCAAGTGTCTCTTGGTTTTATGCCCTATTGTGACAGATCGGTAAACAAGCTGATAAAATCAAGTGCTTTCAAAAAGGAGAAGTTATCACATTCATGTATGTGCCTGGCTTGTCATGAAACTTCAAACAGTTTCTGGTTCTGCTTACCATCTGCACAGATTTATTCCAAATAACATAACAAAGTTTGTTTCTTGATTTCTTTCAACATAAATAAAACCATTAAGTTTTGGGGGTGTTTATATTCTGGGAGATAGTGAGATCATCTATTCTGATCCGGCTTAACACATAGGCCTGGCCCCTGCCTCTACACATAGAGGCTCAGCCCCAGTTACCCTCCTCTTGAGTTTCTCCTCAGTCAGCCCTTCCCACATTAGGGCTGCTGTGAATGTCTCCAGAGCATCTATCCTCAACCATTCATTCCTTGTCATGCCTCCTACTGGGAGGAAATGAGGTTGCTATAGGTCTGACTGAAGTTCCCCTTGGGCTATATTGTGGTCTGTCTTTATTAAAAGCCAAATAAAGGCCTCACATGGGGACCTGGCAACTATTTCAGGTTGTGCCAGGTTTTCTGATTCTTGCTTTTCTGGTACAGGAAGTAGAGAAGGAGGAAGCATTTATAAATATTACACAAACAGACAGATCCAACCAGAACTATTTTATCACTGTTAATTTAAATGCAAACACCCTCCCCACCCGAATTCACCATTAGCCTGTTGAAAACAGGAGGAATTTGAGGAAGAACCAACAGCATTTTTAAAAGAAATAATCTGTGCAGACAAAAGAAGAACTAAACTACAAGGTTCTAACTATATATATCAGGTATTCAATAGATATGATGGTGATTCCAGAATTTCATTTGTATGCCATTGTCTAATTTAGAAGTTGGTATCATAAGATCCCTAGATTAGTGGAAAAAACTCAGCAGTGTAAATTACATAATTAACTTTCAGGCAAGTGGTTGGGAATGATTCTGAAACAAACCAAAATAGCAGGATTGAAGTAAAAGTTAAATCTCAGGTCTATTCTACAGACAGAACCTTACACAGTTGTTCAGGTACAGATTGTATAGAGATGAAAATGACCCCAGGTCAAGGCCATACTAGCAAGACGACTTAGACCCTCAACTCTTGCCTACTGCATCATCAGTTACGTATACATACATGATAACATATGGTATCGACCCAGTAGTAAGGCAAGAAAAGTAATTGCTCTCAAGTAATAAAAATGGTAAGATTAAAGATGTCAACAACAAATCCGTTCAATGAATATTTAAACTGATGTTTCTTACACTTCCTTAAACACATTCACGTTTTATTCATTTACATCCCATTACACAAATATTTATTCAACTAGACTCTGTGGTAGACTTTGTGAGGAAATACAAAGACTAACTCAATTTTGGTTTCAGCTCAACCAATATTTATTGAGAACCTCTCCTGGGCCAAGCACTGTGTGAGGTACAAGGGTTGTAAAGAAAAATAAGACACAGCCTGTGCCCATGACAAAAGCGTACAAACAATTTTAACACAAAACACAGAGTTTGCAATTATAGACTGGTAGTCTCACTTACTTTGGACATGTTATCAGGAGGGACCAATCCCCGAAGAAGGACATCATGCTTGGTAAAGTGGAAGGTCAGAGAAAAAGAAGAAGATCCTCAATGAGATAAACACAGTGGTTGCAACAATGGGCTCAAACATGGCAAAGATTATGAGGATGACACACGACTTGGCAGTGTTTTGTTCTGTTGAACACGGTCTCTACGAGTTGGAACAAGCTGACAGCACCTAACAAGGAGATTCAGCAGGAATACCAAAGATGAAGTGATCACTTCCAAGTGGAAATCAGGAAAAGCTCTAAAGAGGATGTGATAACTAAGTAGGTTTTTAGGAGCAAATAGGAGTGTGTCAAGTGGACAAAAATGATTACATTCTAGACAAAGAAGACATTACTTGCAAAAGCAGGGAGTGTATGCAGCTATAATTGGTTCCACAGTGCTGGGATAGAAAATATGAGGGAGCGATATAAGGATATAAGGTTAGGAAGGTGGGCAGGGACAAGTTCATGAATTCTTACATGCCATGCCAGGGAGTTTGGATTTTTTTTTCCTCAAAATGATAGTAAGCCATAGAAGATCTCAAAAAAAGGTCAGATTTGTGTTTGGTATCTGTGTGGAAAGTCAACTAAATAGCAACAAGACTAGAGGCAAGGAGAACAGATAGAAAGCTACTAAAATAGTTCAAGGGAGTGAGGATGAGGGAACTGAGCTAATGTAATACCACCAGGAATAGAGAGAAAGAACAAATTTAAAATATATTCAAGAGACAATATTAACAAGCATTTTAGATTAATTAACATTTATGGGACAACGAAAGTGACCAATATGTATAATAGTGTTTTTTCTACTCACATCAGAATAGAAATTTGAAGCATTAAAAAAAAAAAAAATTAGATACTAAAATGCAAAGCTTTAACAGATTCTAGAAAAAAACAAAAAATAAAAGTCCAGATAGCAGGATATGGTGTCTAGGAAGGAAGGGATGAAGGAATTTTTATAGACAATGCACTTTGATGCCAGAGGATTTACTTCTAGGAGAAAATACTGCTGAAATGGAAAGTCTGCTTCTTGGTTCACTTGACATTCGCAGTAAATTTTAGGAAAGTACTCCAGTTTGGCAAGGCAATATGTAACTGTGGCAGACATGGACATGCCCTGCTCCGATCTCCCTTCAAGAGAACCTGCTGATAGAAGTATAGCTGTCTGACAGCCTCCAGCTGCTGTACCTTCAGATCCACTGCAGCATTCACTCTGAAGTTACCCTCTCAACCAACCCCTCCATTCCCTGTAAGCACTGAGGGTGCAGTAGAGCTAGGCCATTCCCTGCCCCCCAGCATGGGATTTTTCTAATGGGCAACTTCTTGCTTGAGGACTCCCCATCAGCCTGGCCAAGCCTTTCTCAGCACTCCTCTGTGGTCGGAGCCTCTTCCTGCCCAATTTTCTTTCCCTCTCCTGTTCCTTTCACAGGTGCCAGACATGCATCATTGTTTGAAGGCTCTTCCTGCCTACTCTTCTCCTTTCCCCTTCACAGCATCTGCTTTCTCCTTCTTGGTATCTGCTTCTCAGAGGACCCAAACTGACGGTAGTTTAAGTAAGTTTATTAAGAATAAAAATCACAAGGAAATGTGAGACCCTCCTCAGAGAAACGCACACCTAAACCACCCCTGGGAGACAGAAATCTAGCTGGTCTTCAGGGTTTTCCAGAGATTACACAACCCAGCCCAGGGTTTAACAGCCCTCACAAGTCAGGACATTTTATTCCTAATGACTTACCCATCTCCCTTGGGTCATATGTTCCATTCTAACTTCCAGAACATCTTTTACTAACATTTCATATAATTGAATTAAATTAAACTTCCCATAAAAACTGGATTGAACTAAAAATAGTGAAAACTCTATCCATAAGAATTTTGTTTTGAATTGAGTGAATTCTCAACTTAAATAATCATAGTCTCCTCTTTGAGCCCCAGGGGCACAAGCAATTCAGGCAGACAATATAGTCTCTGGAGTTACGATGTTCATCCACCTTCTCAGGAGAATTTGCCTTTCCTGCTGCAAGCAGCTTCATCCAGCTGCCAGTAGAATATTTGGATGACATTGCCTCTAAGTCAATATACAAGAATTCTAGTTAAGAGAGGCAATCTGGCATAATAGCTAAGTGTACAGGCTCAGTGCTCCTACACACTTGAGTCCAAATCCTGGTTCCACTAGGTGATCAAACTGGATGACCTTAGGCAAAATCTTTCCCCCTCTCTAATCTTAGGTTCCCTCATTTGTAAATTGAGAATAGGTAGTCCCCAACTTACAACGTATTCGAGTTACAAGGAACTGCACTTATAACGTTTTTTTTTTTTTTACATCTTATCATTAGTCATTTATACTACATACAATGTTGCAGCGTAATTTGTTATCATTCTCAGATGTTCATTTGCAGATGTTTATATATGTTTCCAACCCCCAAAGACAAATAAAGATTGGATTTATAAAGATACTGATAATAAAAGGCAATAATGATGAAAACTTAAAAAAAAAAGAGGTATTCGACTTACATCAGAACCGACTTACAACGGAGTTGTCGCAACAGAACCCCGTCATAAGTAGGGGACCACTTGTATAATAACAGTTATCTAATCTGTGTGCTTGTTGAGAGGATTAAATGAGCCAAGGTTGATAGAGCATTTGGCACAGTTCCTGGCACACAATGAGTACTCACTAAATGGAAATTACTAACATTTATGTCACTGTCACTAGCAGGAGCATCTGCTCTTGGAGTGGACAGAGTTGCTATCCACACAGCAGAAGCCAGGAGCCATTTAAAATGATCTGGCCTCTTTTTTAAAAGAATTATTTATTTATTTATTTATTTTATTGTACTTCAGGTGAAGGTTTACAGAACAAATAGTTTCTCATGAAACAGAAGTACACATGTTGTTTTATGACATTGGTTAACAACCCCACAACGTATCAACCCTCTAACTTCTCAATCTTTTTTTTTTTCTTTCGGTGAAAATACACATAGCCAAAGATACACCATTTCAAAAATTTCTACATGCACAGGTCAGTGACATTGACTACACTCTTCCAATTGTGCTGTTACTCTCACTTAAGATGAAGGCTTACAGAACAAAACAGTTTCTCATTTAAGTTACTACAAATGTTGCCCTATGACAATGGTTAACAATCTCACAACACATCAACAATATCCTTACTCAACCTTGGGTTCCCTATCACCAGATTCCTTGTCCCCTTCTGCTCGCTGGCCCCTGCCACTGGACTCCTGTACCTTGTTCGTGTCATTTGGTTTTACGGGGCTGTCCACTCCCAGGCTGAACAGTGAACCTCGGACGTAACTTCACCACTGAGCTAAAAGGGTATCTGGGGGCCACACTCTTGGGGCTTCTCCAGTCTCCTTTAGGCCAGTAAATCTGGTCTTTTTTTGTGGATTAGAATTATGCTCTACATCCTTCTCCAGCTCTGTCCAGAACCCTCTGCTGTGATCCCAGTCAGAGCAGTCAGTGGTGGTAGCCCGGATCTGGCCTCTTTTTTGACTAGAAAGCTGAGAAGCTATGTAAGCGGCCACACGTTAAGGCTCAGCCTTCACTCACAGCAGCAAAGGGGAAGCTGGCCTCTCTCTGAATAAGGGGCAGACAGCTGGAGAGGGCCAAAAGAGGGATTACCAGAAGATTATGATGGTCAGGGAAAAGCTAAAACAACTATTTTAACAGACAATTTGTGCTCCAATTACCATCTAAACGTTCATGGTAAATAAGGATCCATAAAAACACATCTGTAAACCCCCAACGTTAGTGACTGGGGCTTTGCATGGTTCATTAGTACATGCTCCTTTGCCCAAATGTGACGTCACTTATCAGCACAGACCTCTCTTCAAAATCTATTCCCCAGCAGTTGGAGCCAGTGTCCTGTGGGGAAATTTTCTTAAATAAATGCAGTTTCACACCTCCTTCATGGGTGCAGGAGAATCCTACTAAGGGAGTACCTTCTATGGTGTTCTGACACCTTTTTTTTTTTTTAAGGTAAGTGTTGGTAACTCTAAATACCTAAAACCCACTGCTCTCAAGTCAATTCCGACTCATACTGACAGTATAGGACAGGGCAGAAATTCCCCATAGGGTTTCCAAGGCTGTAAATCTTTATGGAAGCAGACTGCCACATCTTTTTCCTGCAGAGCAGCTGGTGGGTTTGAACCACTGACCTTTTGGTTAGAAGCCGAGCATTGAACCACTGCACCACCAGGGTTCCTAACTCTAAATAAGTAGGTGACAATTTGTGGGAAAAGATTTGTTTGCTAGATGCAAGTGGTTACCCTTAAAAAAAGGTAAAAGCTAGGACCTACATTCAAGACCTGCATTGTCCAAAACATATATAGTGTGAGTTATGCTTGTAATTTTAAAATTTCTAGTGACCACTGAAAGAAAAAAAAAAAAATAGGTGAAATTAATTTTAATAATATAAATTATTTAACCCAATATGATGGTTAAGGTTGTGTGTCAACTTGGCTGGGCCATGATTCTCAGTGGTTTGGCAGTTATGTAATGATACACTTTGGCAATTACATAATGATGTAGTCATGCTCCATGATGTGATCAGATGTGATCAGTCAATCAGTTGTAAGGGGAGTTTCCTCAGGGTGTGACCAGCATTCAGTACACATATGGAAGTTCTGGCAAAGCTTGCTTGCTTACTCAGGATCCTGCATCTGGCTCATCATCATCTGACCTCCAGTTCTTGGGACTTGAGCCAGCTGCCTGCCATATTGCCTGCTGATCTTGGGATCTGTCAGCTTCCACAACCTGTGAGCTAGTGGCCTGCCATCTTACCTGCTGATCTTGGGATTTGTCAGCCCCTGCAGCCTGTGAGCCAGCAGCCTGCCAGCTTACCTGCCAATCTTGAATTCGTCAGCCCCTGCAGCTATGTGAGTCAGGAGAAGCCTCCAGCCTGATGCCTGACCCATGGACTTGGGACTTGCCAGCCTCTACAACCACATGAGCCATTTCCTTAACATAAATCTCTCTCTGTGTCTCTCTCTCTCTGTATCTATTTATCTATATATACTTCACTGATTTGCTTCTCTAGAGAACCCAGACTAAGACACCCAATATATCTAAAATGTAATCATTCCAACATGTAATCAATATGAAAAAATAATTAATGAAATATTTTATGTATTTTTTAAACTAGGTCTTCAAAATTCCTTGTGTATTTTACACTTACAGCACATCTTATTTCAGACTAGTCATATTTCAAGTGTTCAATAGATACATGTGACTAATGGCTACTAAACTGGACAGCGCAGTTCATGAGGGTTGGACTGGGAAGTGAGAGAGTTACATAAAGGACCAGGTCACTGTTGTGGAGATTAGTCATGTTTTGGCTGTCTAGCATCTTTTGAACTCTCTTCCTGTATTAGGGGGATTTTCCATCCACATTATGAGTCTCATTTCATTGAGGTAATAGAGAGAATTCACTTTCTCAGATTCTCTTTTAGCTAATGCACTGGCAGGTGACCAAGGACTGGTCAATCAGACAAAACCATATGAAATTAGAATCATGAATAAAAATCATGAAAAAGGCACTGTGCATGCAGAATCAATTTTCTGGTAAGAGTGATGATGAAGGTATCCAGCTTTCATGGGCAGCAGTTGGGGGTGATCTGACGTCTACTACCCAACATCCATGGATCCATCTTATGATTTGCTCTATCTATGGCCAGCAGAGGCAGTGGAAGCTTTGCTACAACCATTCCAAGTTTGAATAATGCTTCTGACTATGTAGTCTCCAAACCTGACTCTCTGGCATTCCCAGAGATTCTGTGAACTACCTAATATCTTCTAATAAATTTCTTTTATGCTTAAGATAGAGTGGGTTCTGCAGTTTCAACAAGGAACCCAAAGTAACACAGAAATCTGGATAGTGTTCCATCAAGATTTTGATATTATAGATATAAGGTTCAAGTCCCAGCTCTGCCATTTATTGGTCCTGTTACTCTGCACAAGTCACTCAGTTTCTCTGGATCTCCATCTGCTCATCTATATATATGGGGATAAGAGCAGTATCATCCTTGTAGCAGTTGAGAATTAAAAGAGATAATGTCAAGTTCTTGGTACAGCACTTGGTACATAGTATGTGCTCATATAAAGTGCTCAAGTATTATGGTTATCCAAAATGACAGAATAGGGTGCTCTATCTCCTTTGTGGGGCCCTGGTGGCACAGTGGTTAAGCGTTCAGCTGCTAACCAAAAGGTCTGCAGTTCGAATCTGAGAGCCTAATGCATTGAGTTTAGAATACAAAGGTCACCAGTCTAAGAAAAGAGGTGTGTTTGTCTTGGAGCTGTCCCATTCTAAAGCACAGGGGGTGAATGTCCACAGAGAGAGGATTTTCATAAGACTTAAGCACAAACACAACAGCAGCATGAAGTTGAGCACCTATGAGAAGGGGCAATTTGTAGAAAAGAAGAGAAGGAGAAAGAACAAATAAAAGAGATTTCTGAGCTCCTATCTGAATCAGACTACAAAAGGAAAGGAAATCGAAGGGATAGAAATAGTTTGCCTTTTCCTCAGGGCTCTGAGTGCATCCACGATTGACAAGGAGTAAGAGTATTTCTTTTGGTGATGGAAGAGAACGTGGAACAAGGGACATCGTTAGTAATGTCAGATGGATCATGGCTAAAAGCAGAAAATACCAGAAAGATGTTTACCTGTGTTTTATTGACTATGCAAAGGCATTCACCTGTGTGGATCATAACAAATCATGAATAACATTTTGAAGAATAGGAATTCCAGAACACTTAATCGTGCTCATGAGGAACCTGTACTTAGACCAAGAAGCAGTTGTTTGATCAGAGGATACTGCATGGTTTAAAGTCAGGAAAGGTATGTGTCAGGGTTGTATCTTTTACCATACTTATTCAATCTGTATGCTGAGCAAATAATCCGAGACACTGGACTATATGAAGAAGAACATGACATCAGTATTGGAGGAATACTTACTAACAACCTGCGATATGCAGGTGACACAACCTTGCTTGCAGAAAGTGAAGAAGACTTGAAGTACTTACTGATGAAGATCAAAGACCACAGCCTTCAGTATGGATTACACCTCAACATGAAGAAAACAAACATCCTCACAACTGGACCAATAAGCAACATCATGATAAACAGAGAAAAGATTGAAGTTGTCAAGGACTTCATTTTACTTGGATCCACAATCAACACCCATGGAAGCAGCAGTCAAGAAATCAAACCACGCATTGCATTGAGCAAATATGCTGCAAAAGACCTCTTTAAAGTGTTAAAAAGCAAAGACGTCATCTTGAAAACTAAGGTGCGCCTGACCCAAGCCATGGTGTTTTCAACCGCATCATAAGCATGCAAAAGCTGGACAATGAATAAGGAAGACTGAAGAAGAATTTATGCCTTCGAATTATGGTGCTGGCAAAGAATACTGAATATACCATGGACTGTCAGAGGAATAAACAAATCTGTCTTGGAAGAAGTACAGCCAGAATGCTCACTAGAAGCAAGGATGGCCAGACTTCGTCTCACATACTTTGCACATGTTATTAGGAAGGATCAGTCCCTGGTGAAGGACATCATGCTTGGTAAAGCAGAGGATCATCAAAAAAGAGCGACACCCTCAACAAGATGGACTGACACAGTGGCTGCAACAATTGGCTCAAGCATAACAACTATTGTGAGAATGGTGTAGGACTGGGCAATGTTTTGTTCTGCTGTACTTAGGGTCAGTATGAGTCCGAACCGACTCAATGACACCTAACAACAACAACAAGATTATTTCTTTTGGTGACAGAATATGCCTGCACAACCTTCTGGGACCCCTGGCAACCACTAACCTTTTCTTCACTTCTATAATTTTGTCATTTCAAAAATGTTATACAAACATGCTTATATAAATCGAGTCATACAATATGTAAACTTTGGGGATTGGCTTTTTTTTCACTTAGCATAATGCTCTAGATATTCATCTAAATTTTGTGTATCAATAGCTCATTAATTCATATTGCTGAGTAGTAATCCATCATATGGATGTACCACAGCTTGTTTAACCATTCACGTACTGAAGGACATCTGCGTTGCTTCCAGTTGTGACTATTACAAATAAAAGCTTCCATAAACATTTGTGTACAGATTTTTGTGTGAACATTACTCTTCATTTCTCTGGGATAATATCCAGGAGTACAGTTGTTGGTGGTATGTTGTTGCATGTTTAGTTTTTTAAGAAAATGCCAAACTCTTTTCCAGATTGGCTGTACCACTTTCCATTGTTGATGTAAAAATGATTCCTTTCTTTGCAGATGCAAAGAAATTGGTTTTATCACTATTTAGTGTTATCGCTATTTTTTATTCTAGCCATTCTGATAAGTATGTAGTGATAGCTCATAATATTTTAATTTGCATTTCCTTACTGGCTAATGATATTGAACATCTTTTCATGTGTTTACTCGCCATCTGTATATCCTTTTCAGTGAAATGTTTGTTCATATGTTTTGCTCATTTTCTAATTGGACTGCTTTTTGTTTTTCTTTTTACTGTTCAGTTTTGAGAGTTTGTTATATATTCTAAATATTTGTCCTTTGTCAGATATGTGGTTTGCAAATATTTTCATACATTCTGTAGCTTGTCTTTTCATCCTCTTATCAGTGTCTTACACAAAGCAAAAGTTTTTAGTTTTGACAAAATCCAATTTATGAAATTTTCTTTTTATCAATCATGCTTTGACGTCAAGTCCAGGAATTCTTTGCCTAGCCTTAACTTCTAAAGATTTTCTCCTATGTTTTTTGTTAAAAGTTTTACAGTTTTGTGTCTTATATTTAAGTCTGTGATCCACTTTGAGTTAATTACTATATAAAATGTGAGATGTAGGTAGAGGTCCATCCATTATTTTGCGTATTTTTCATTAATTGTTCCAACATCATTTGTTGAAAAGACTGTCTTTCCTTCATGGAATTGCTTTTGTATCTTTGTCAAAAATCAGTTGGGCATATTTGTATGAGTCGATTTCTGGGTTATATATTCTGTTCCACTGATGTATGTGTCTCTTTCTTCACTAGTACCACACATTCTTGATTACCTTAGCTACATGATAAGTCTTGAAATTGAGTAGAAAAATTACTCCAACTTTATTCCCCTTTTTCAAAATTTACCTATTCTAGTTCCTTTGCATCTCCCATGTAACTTTTCAAATAATCTTGGTGTAGCTAAAAAAAAAAAATTTGGATAGAATTTTTATAGGAATTATGTTAAACCTGTACATCAATTTGGGGCGAATTGACATTTTTACTATGTTGTCTTCCAATCAATGAAAAATGGTATGTATCAATTAATTTTATATGCAATATTTCTTCTTTAGCCTGTTTATATGGTGGATTATACTGATTGTTTTTTGAATATTGAACCAGTCTTCTATCCTGGAATAAACCCCACTTGGTCATTTGCATATCATGAGACTCTAGATCTTATAAACCTGTTTAACTATTTGTTTTACTTTTTTTTTTAACTTTCATTTTGCTAGTTGCCTTCAGTATCCTGACAAAGATAATTACTAATTTGGAAACTTCAAGCATGGTGAAAGAGCAAATGGGGTAGATTTCTGTATAGCTGAGGCTTTTTTTTTGCTTGCTGTTTTTCACTCCCTATCATACCCCGGGAAACCCTGGTGGCGTAGTGGTTAAGTGCTACAGCTGTTAACCAAAAAACTGGCAGTTCAAATCCACCAGGCGCTCCTTGGAAGCTCTATGGGGCAGTTCTACTGTCCTATAGGGTTGCTATGAGGCGGAATGGACTCAACAGCAATGGGTTTCTATTATACCCCCAACCCCTGGTAACCACTAATCTTCTGTTTTAATGGGTTTGCCTATTCTAGATATTTCCTAAAAGTGGAATCATACAATATTTGACATTTTATATCTGGCTTAGTTGACTTAGTATAATGTTTTCAAGGTTCAGTGGCTTTTTTTTTTACATTACTCTGGCAGGGGAGGTGGGGATACTTCTTAGTTATTTCCAGGTGAGGTAAAAGCTCAGATTACCCACTCAGCCTTCACTGATAGCCAAGGGAGGATGCTCATTACTGCCTGGCAGTGGGTGGTTGTTCTGGCTCCCCATGTAGACTCCATTGACAGCACACTGGCCAGGAGTCCCTTATTACCAGCCAGTGGGAATGAAAGTCCAGGCTTCCTACTTGGACCTCACTGACACATCCCAGCAGAGGTGTTGGAGCATCTTGTTACAGTTTCATGAGGGTGCAAATCTAGGCTGCCTGCTTGGCCTTTGCTAACACCGGGGCAGCACTATTTGTGTGTGGGTCTGTGTGAGGTGTCTGGCAGAAGTAGAGCAATTATTGTCAAAAAGTTTTCTGTCTTGCTCTTTTATTGGTCCTCTGGCTACAGAGAGCTGGCTTTTTTGAGATCTTGCAGTTTGTGCCTGTTGGCATTTCCAGGTTGCCTGCTTCTTCAGCTCCAAGTCTAGGATGCATGAGGCAAAAAGAAAACCCAGGGAACTCATCACTGTATTGTTCCGTGGGCCTACATCTGCCTTCTTCTGTCTTTCAAAGTCTTCTTATATTTGTTTTATATAAATATCCCAGGGGGTGGGGGTGGGGGTTGTTGTTGTTGTTGTTATGGAGAGGAAAAGAGGAAAGTACATCTATTTCATCTTTCTAGAAGTAGAAGTCAGCTTCATTATTTTTTAAAATACTATGTTTATTCACTGATAACACCTATTGTCTATCATTTAATATAAAGCAAGCTTCATAAAGGTAGACTTTTTGCCTTGCCTAAAGTAGGTTGTTGAATGAATTTATGAAACCACAAAATGAGTGCTATCAGAAAAGAAATAATAAAAGAACTCAGATTTTTTTATATTGGGACTGAGCCAGTGGGAGAAGATTTGAAGGTGAATAGGAGGAGTGAAAAAAAAGTCTAAATAAGAACTGAAGGTAACAAACAAAATTAAAACAAAATGTGACCAGAGAGCAGTGAAACATATAGAGGGAGTACGCAGGCTGAGCTGAAGGAATGAGATGGTGTAATAAAGCTAGGATTACCCACTCATGGATACAGATCTTTAGTCTGCCCCATGATCAGCAAGCACTGCATGAAGAATGAAAAAAAGGACACATGCTTCATATTAATTTTTTAGGTAGTGGAAAAAGTTTAATTTCCTTAAACCATCATTAACCTATTTGCCTAACTACTTCCTCATTGCCTTCCCTCTTAGTCACCCTCTTTCTAGCATTGACAACAATGATCACAACAACAAAACATCAATGCATCTGCAAGGTGCTGTTAAATATGAGACATGCTTTTTCCATCAAGTCTATAGGGTAATAAAAAGTCAGTGATTAGGATGCATTAAATGAGAAGTTATTGTACATTCAGATGAGAGTCCTGCTCTGGAGTTACCCATAAATGTTAAATGTCCCTAATGGAGAGAAAATAAGACTATATATTCATATTTGCTTGTATTTGCATAAAGACAGTCTAGAACAGAGAACAGCAAAACTATGGCCAGTGAGCCAAGTCAGCCTGTTTTATTACAGCCCACAGCTAAGAATGGTTTTTACATTTTTTAATAGCTGGAAAAAAATCAAAAGAAGCATAATATTTTTTAACACAAGAAAATTGTATGAAATTCAAATTTCAGTGTCCATGAATACAGTTTTATTGGCATACAGCCATGCTCACTTGTTTACTATTGCCTATGGCTGATTTCATGCTACAACAGCAGAGTTTAGTTGTGACAGAGACCGTATGGCCCACAGAGCCTGAAATATTTACCATTTGATCCATTATAGAAAAAGTTTTCCAACCTTTGCTCTAAATCATTATATAAGAAACTTTTAAAAATGGTTAACTGTGAGAAGGGGGAAGGATGAGGGCAGAAATGGGAGACTTTTACTGAATATCTTTTTACATTATTTTGATTTTTGGACTACATAAGTGTATTACCTATTAAAAACAGTTTAAAAATAAGTTCCAATTGTCTGTGAATCTTCCTGTCAAAGAATACTCCTATATCCTGTGGTAGACAGTCTCCAAGATGCCCCCTCCCCCATGATCCCTATCTTCTTGTATTTACCCTTGTATAGTCCCTCCCACACTGTATTCAAAAGGTCTGTGTGACAAATAATGTATGGCAGAAGGTATGTAACTTCGAAGATTAGGTTATAAAAGATGGAATCTTCCATCTGGGTCTCTCTCTCATTTCCTCTCTCTCTCAGCTCACTTGCTCTGGAGGAAGCCCGCTACCATGTCATGAGGATGCTCAGGCAACCTATGGAAAGGCCCATGTGATCAGAAACTGAAGGCTTTGTCCAATAGCTAGTGAGGAGCTAAAGCCTGCCAACAATGACATGAGTCGTAAATGGATCTTCACCCAGTCAAGCCTTCAAATGAGACTGCAGCCCCAGCCAGTATTTTGACTGCAACCTCATGAAAGACCTTAAGCCAAAAACACCTAGCTAAACTGCTCTCAGATTCCTTCCCAACAGAAACTGTGAGATGACAAAAGTTTGTATTTTCAAGCCACTAAGTTTTGGGGTAATTTGTTACATAGCAACAGGTAACTAATGCCTAGTCTTTGGCTTAAAAAAAAAAAAAAAATTGGGATGGGGTTAGGAACAAAAACCCAGACTAGGAGCATCCAGGGTGCTGAGCAGACAAAAAGATACAAGGACAAAATGCAGATCAATTTGGAAGGCAAAGAGTGGGTGGCAGAGAATGAGCACTATTACTTTTAATAACCAGGGGACCATTATCTCCCATTTAATGAACATTACATATCTATTAATGGAGCCTAAGGTTGCTTTATCTTGTTTGGCTGTCACACCACAATGGTTGTTCAATCAACAGCGAATTCACTTATGTGCAAATTCATCATTTTAGCTAGAAGATGTATGTCATGAAAGACTTCATAAATTGCTTTGCTGAAATCAATAAACCCTTTGTGTATGGAATTCCCCAATACACAAAGCCACCAGCCCCACCTAAAAAGGAAGCAAATTTACTTTGGCAGGATTTCTTCTTAGTGAACACAAGTTGGCTCTTAGTGATCACCACTTATTCTTCTAAATATTCACAAAGCACAAACTTTATAATTCTTCAAATTGTTCTCACAGATATTAGAACATATAAATCACTCTTTTCTTTCTAGAATTCACTCCTTTTCCTTTAAAAAAAAATGACATCTTTTGCTCATAATTTATCTTCTGATAGCTTTCTCTGCTTACCACACTTGCAGATGACACAGTAAAAGTCTCTCGTTGCTTTTTCTCTGTACTCTCGTAGACATAAACTGTCGATCCAACAAGTAAAGAACTCATCAGATGTTCTGCCTTTGGTAGACACTAACTTTCAGCAGCCATCACGATAGTTCAGTTGCTCACAATTACTATAATTTGCTTCTCTTTAACTTGATAATCTGTATTAGAAAAAGATTATATGCATCCTCTCTCTGGTCAGACAGTCTGTATACAGTCAGACATCAGACAATCAGATGATTTCGATTTGAAAGAAACTTTAGAAATCTTAAAGAAACTGAGGCTCAGGGAGCATAAAGGGTTTGTCCAAGGTCACACAGCTGGACAGATTTAGAAGTTAAAGCTCTCAACTTTTACTCAAGGCATCTTACATTGCAACACAAGATCTCTCCCTTACCACAGTTCAAGTGCACATAACTTTCTCTTTTCATGCTCAGCTAAATGCTCTTTGCCATGTTAAAGTTTGCTTACTTCCATGAAGTCAATCCTTTTGATGCATTCATTCATGCAACGAGCGTTTATTGAGCACTTACCAGCCAGTATTATAATGGTCTATTTATGAACAATTTTATGTGAATATAACCTATTGTTAGTCCAGTATACTACTAAGACTGTACACCACAACATTATCCACTATAACAGCCAAAAATAAATTTAATTTAAAAATCAAACCAACAAAAGGGAAGTGTAGCATAAATTATGATCCATCAATATGATAGAATAGTATACAGCTATTATGTTATAATTTTGATTGCTACCCAGTATAATATTAAAAGCAGGATATAAAGTGACAGGACACAATCGCAAAAACAGTCTAATTAACCTTGCATTTCACTATGACATTATGTCATGTTAGAACGTGCCAGCACTTTTTTTATTACAATATTGATATTTGCTCATTTAATAAACAAGTCAATGTTCCCATTTCAAATGACTCATTCAAGAAGATGAGCAATTCAATTGATAAGCCATGAGGTGACACAGATTCCCTCTTCCAAAAACCACAAGGCACCACTGTGATTTTCAGCCCATTGGGAAATGTTAATATTTTCTTTTCCATTTACTTACTCTAACTATTGGCACCACTGTTTACACATGCACTGACCATTGTATGACCTTCTGTGCCACCTTATGTCAGAAACTATAATGGAAAGAAGTTCATGTAATAACTACCCAAGCCAGGCCTAAAAGTACAAGTGACAAGAAGTGGTGGCTAACCCCTTTCCACACCACTAGTTAACTAGAGAAGGGAGAGCAGTACAAGATGTGGGAAAAGGCAAAAGAGCCATTTTATAAGCATGAGGAGACAAAATTGGCCCCTTTCTTGTTTTAAACCTAAAAGCACACTGCAATAGCCCTGTCTGGATGGCAACAGTGTGAGTACAGAAATACCGCAGACCGAGCTCTAATGGAGAATAGAAGCAAGTATTTTTATCCTGATTGGTACCATTAAGATACCCTGATCATTGTTACATGGCTTTTTTTTTTTTTTTTTTTTTTACAAGAAAACACACTGCCTTTGTGAAGAAACTACAAAGACGACATGTGTGATACGTGGAGACTCTGGACTAGATGTTCTTCCAAGGAGGTCTCCCTCCTTTGCATGCAAGAAAAGGGTCTGCTTTGGAGAAGCACCAGGGAAGTGACAAAAAATAATACATGAGGTATAATATTTGGCCACATTGTGCACAGGGCCAGGAGGAAAGAAGTAAAAAAAAATGTCTAGTGTAGCTGACTGCAAAAGGTTTAAGACAGATAAGCTGAGTGTGCAGGAAAACATGACAGCGGCTTTACTGGAAAACAGGAATTCCGAAGACATTTTAAAAGACGTGGATCTCTTAATCTCATAGGAATCCTGCGTGCTGTTTTTCATACTTGTAAGCTCCCCGAAGGCAGGAACAGAACATTATTTTCTCTTTGTATTTCCAAATACAGTGCCCTATACAGGAGATGCTTAATAAATAATAATATTAAAACTAACATTCTCTGATACTTTGATAACCAATTCTCTGCTACAAACTTAACACAGATTATGCAACTGAATTTTTGCAACTCTTTGAATAAGTATTATCATCAACCCCATTTTACAGAGGAGGAAATGAAGGCTTAGAGCTGTAAGCGACTTGCAAAAGTTCATCCAGCTATAATCTGTGAAGTCAAGATTTAAACCCAGGTAGCTGATTCCAAAGCCTTAATCACTCTTGACCCTACACCAAATAAATGATTGCTCACTTGAATTGCTGTCTTACAGGTAAAGGGGTATGAATGAGTGACCTCTGCCTGATTCCATTTTACAGGATTTTGTTTTCACATGAGATGGTCAAAAAAGTACAATCAACTGTCAGAGGTGGGCTCCTGTAGATCACCTCTTTTTCCCCATGTCCCATGTATATGAAAAGAGGGTGGTCAAGAAAGACAAGGACCATTGAGGAAGGGTCCTCTGCTCTAAAGGATTTGTGTGTCTATATGAATTACTCAGTGTGAATTATTTTGATCAGTTTGCTTTCCTTTTAGGGACTAAAAGAATTCCTCTTGCTCTGGCCAAAGAAAATGACTATACGACTGAGAACAAAGGTTCTCATGATGTAGTTGTCATAAGCTCTGACAGAGAATGACTCATGACACCCTCCCCACTTATGCCAGAACCCCAGATAAGTCCAAGGGACTGTTGCAGAGTTGAAAAGATATCAAAGGCTCCTGGTGGACAAGCAGTACACTTCTAACACAAGAGAGCAGGACTTCCTCCCAGCAGCAGAGCTGATCTGGCAGCTCTGAGATGCCCAACAAGAAATTTCAGTTGTAAGATTCCTGTGGGAGCTATGATTCACCTGGTGCTCCTCTTGATGCGGGGGCCTTGGGATAGGTGTCTTCCCACATGACTGGGACCTTGATGACTTGGCCTTATCCCACACTGGATATGTTTATTTATTTATTTTATTTTTTCCCATACAAAAATTTATACATACATTGTTATGTGACTCTAATTGCTCTCCCCATACTGTAACAGCACACTCCTCCTTTCTACCCTGATTCCCCATGTCCATTCAACCAGCTCCTAACCGTCTCTGCCTTCCCATCTCACCTCCAGACAGGAACTGCGCATTTAGTCTCTTGTATCTACTTGACCTAAGAGGCACACTCCTCACAAGTATCACTTTATATCCCACAGTCCAGTCCCCTCCCTGTCTGAAGAGCTGGCCTCGGGAACTGTTTTAGTTCTGGGCTGATAGAGAATCCAGTGACCATGCTTTCTGGGGTTCCTCCAGTCTCAGTCAGACCATTATGTCTGGTCTTCTTACTAGAATTTGAGTTCTGCATCCCACCTTTCTTCTGCTCCATCCGGGACTCTCTGTTGTGTTCCCTGTC
>NW_004443943.1:25767122-25824587 GCF_000243295.1 Trichechus manatus latirostris
TACCAATCTGGATGCACTTTATTTCTTTTTCTAGCCTAATTGCTCTAGCTAGGACCTCCAGCACCATGTTGAATAAGAGTGGTGATAACGGGTATCCTTGTCTGGTTCCCGTTCTCAGGGGGAATGCTTTCAACGTCTCTCCATTTAGGATGATGTTGGCTGTTGGCTTTGTATAAATGCCCTTAATTATATTGAGGATTTTCCCTTCTATTCCTATCTGGTTGAGAGTTTTTATCATGAATGGGTGTTGGACTTTGTCAAATGCCTCTTCTGCATCAATTGATAAGATCATGTGGTTATTGTCTTTTATTTATGTGATGGATTACTACACTGGATATGTTTAATTCAGCTCCACCACTGTGACTGTATCCTTTAGCCTTATCAGTGCTGGCTTACCTCACTATCCTTCTGTCTAACATAGCAGGGACCTGGGAAGACTCAGCTAACTCACGGCACCAAACCATGTTCCCGTTGCCTGGGTCTGGGCCCTTCTTCCCCTGACCCAGGCCTGGGTACTACAGTATCATATAGCATTTACACAGCCCTGCTTGTGGCTTGTGAACTCACTTGGTTCATAGCAAAAGAACACAGTTTCATAGTAAGAGAATGGAAGGGATAGACTATTTTGGAGCCTGAGGAATTGGGGGAGAGAGGTAAAACACATCTGGATGATACATGGCAATGAGAGAGTAAAACAACAGGCATCATGGAGGCAGCATAACATGACCTAATATGACAGACCAACTGGTTAAGAACACATGCTTTGGAATCAGAGACAGATTATCCAATAATCAAGGTAAGCACATGCTTAGGGCATCAACAAAACAGGGGGACCAGTTGTCCAAAGCAAAGACCCATAGGTGCCAAGCAGACAGGACACAAGGAAAAGTGAGCACACAACAATGATTCCAGAAAGACTCGATTCATTATCCTTATTATGTATAGAAGTACATGCTGTTCGGCAGTTTAATTGTGATGAAATCATTGAAGAATTTGTAAGAGCAAAGACTAGAAAGAAATATTTTTAATTATAACATGTTAGAGATGAAAGATCTATCTAAAACTAAAATATAGCAATTTGTTATAGTATTTGTTTTCTGATCATTAAATTTTCTTTTATGACATCTTTTGTTCATTTATAATTATAGCATTTATTACAAAACAATCATCAAAACTGAAGTATGAGACATTTAAAGCAAAATTGCTTAAAGTCAATTTTTCATTGTGGGAGATCAACAGAATTTTACGTTGATTGTTGAAACTAAGTTCACTGACTCATTTTCTTTGTTGTAGAATATGTAGAATATTCTTTTGCAGAAAATATGCTATGTAGTAAAAATTTTAGTACCCCGCATCCACTAAAAATTTCATAATCCCATTCATCTCATTCCACTAAAATGGCATACGCCACTTTTGCATTCAATCACTAATATTATAGTCGCATCTAAAAAGAAGTTACATCATGGATAGCTAAGACACACACACATATATATAAAAAAACAAAACTCATTGCCATGGAGTCAAGTCTGACTCATAGTGACCCTATAGAACAGAGGAGAACTGCCCCATAGGGTTTCTAAGAAGCAGCTGGTGGATTCGAACTGCTGACCTTTTGGTTAGCAGCCAAGCTCTTAACCACTGCACCACCAGGGCTCCAAATAATTTAAAGCCATCCACTTGTGGTATTTTTATTATAGCAACCCACAGTGACCCATTGCCACTGACCCTATATATATGTGTGTGTTTGTGTGCGTGTGTGTATATATATGTGTATGTATTATCAGTGTTTAGGGCCCTTGCATGCTTTAATCTGGCCCTGTTGAAGCCCAGTAGACCTGGATCCTCACATCAGTTCTGACTATTTGTGGCTATGCAATGTTAAACACTTTACTTAACTCCTCCAAGCCCAGACTTCTTCATCTGTAAATTGGGAATAATGCTTCCAATTTCACATGGCTTTTGCCAGGATTTAGGAGCACTGGTGGTGCAGTGGTTCAGCACTCAGATGTTAACTGAAAGGTCAGCAGTTCGTACCTACCAGCTGCTCCACAGAAGAAAGATGTGGCAGTCTCCTTCCATAAAGATTACAGCCTTGGAAACCCTATGAGGCAGTTCTACTCTGCCCTATAGGGTCACTATGAGTTGGAATCTACTCGACAGCAATGGGTTTTTGCCAGGATTAAAATGGTAATGTACTCTTCAAAATTTTAACATAGACTTACCATATGACATAGCAATTCCACTCCAAGGTATGTACCCTAAAGAATTGGAAGCAGGTACTCAAACAGATACTTGTAACCAATGTTCATTGCAGCATTATTCACAATAGCTAAAAGGTAGAAACAACCCAAGTGTTTATCAATTGATGAATGGTTAAACAAAACATGGTATATACATAGAATGGAATATTATTTCATCACAGAGAGAAATGAAGTTTTGATACACGGATGAACCTTGAAAACATTATGCTAAATGAAATAAGTCAGACACAAAAGGACATATACTGTATGATCCCACTTACATAACATGTCCAGAAAAAGGCAAATGCATAACAGACCGAAGTAGATTAGTGGTTTCCAGGGGCTGAAGTAGGGGAGAATGGAGAGTTATTGTTTAATGGGTACTGAGTTCATGTTTGGGGTGATGAAAAAGGTTTAATAATAGATAGTGGTAATGGTTGCACAACACTCTGAATGTAATTAATAACACTGAAGTGCACACTTAAAAATGGTTAAAATGGCAAATTTTATGTTAGATATATTGTACCATAATAAAATTTTTTTGAAAATGTAATATAAGCACAGTGCTGAGTATAGTGCCAAATCTAAAATAACCAATCAAAAGATAGTAGTTCCTATTATCGAGAGGGAACTTGCAATGGGAGGAAAAGAGCCTTAAGAGTTTGGAGAGGGTTATGGGCACAAAGTGGGAAGACCTGAAACTCTTCATTCCCTTTTCCCTTCTGTTGGGAGCACATCAAAAGTGTCACTAAAAATCTTGATTAAACACTCATGACAGCAAGTTACCTAGGTTTCCTCGAAAATGACAGTAATAACAGCGTTAACCCATTGCTGTCGAGTCGATTCTGACTCATAGTGACCGTATAGGACAGAGTAGAACCGCCCCATACGGTTTCCAAGGAGTGGCTGGTGGATTCGAACTGCTGACTTTTTGGTTAGCAGTTGTAGCTCTTAACCACTGTGCCACCATTAGGGAGAACATAATGAACTTCAAACTTTAAAAAGTCACCAATTGACTGGAATTAATTTCTGAAATTTCTTAAAGTTCTGTATTTTCCTTTTCTGTAATAAAAAAGAAAATCTTCAGATTGACTTTAATATAGACATTTTTCTATGGCTTTTATAACTTTGGTATAGAAAGCCTATTGTTTTATATGAAGGAATATAATGAAAGAGACTGCTTCCCTCATTTTGAAAAATGAGATAAGGTGTAGCCTTGATGGTGCCCACACAGAGGAGAGAGGCTACACTTTTTCTACTCAATTCACCTTTTGCTGAACACCCCTAAGTGCCAGCCCGTACGAATGAATGTGAGATGAAGCAGACCCCATCCTTTGTGAGGAGAGCAGAGTTCTCCCCCTCTGTACTTGGGGTAATATTCTCTTTAACTCTCTTTAGATTTCCTTTTACTCTCATAATCCTCCTTGCCATCCCACCATCAAAAGAAAAAAACTAAAAGTCCTCATCTTTTCATAATCTACCTTTGCCGTTATGGACTCAGAGCTCCCATTCTTTCTCAGGACTTCCTATTTTATCACCCCTCTCAGAGATTCCCTATGCACATTAATATCACTTGATCACTTGGTCCTTGATAGTGTCTCATTTTCTTCCCTTAAAAAATCAGAAATATTTAACAAGTTAACAAGTGTTTCTTCATGTCCTACTATTTACAAAGTATTCTAAATCAACATTTTCTTACATCACCAGTAGTTGTCCCTTTTAGGAGCATCTTATGTGTTTTTCTGCATGGGGCAAAAGAGATGGCAAGCTAATGGCAGTCATCAACATGTAGTCATTGGGATCCTGGAAGCACAGCTCTACAAAGCACTAGCCTTGTTCCACATAGCATGTCAGCAAGAAATAAATGAAATAAAAGACTCTTATTCTATGTGAGGCAATGGTTATAAATATGAGGTGAGTATGACATAAACTCACCATTTTCTACCTTGTTCCTTTCTAATGTATGAACAGCTCAGACTCTATTGAGTGAAACTAAGAATAACCTGAATTTGATTGCTGTAAATGCTTAGAGGTAACAATGTATGCCCCCCAAAAAACTTAGAAATGAAGGTTAAACTGAGTATTAAATACTCATAGACCATATCATCAATGATATATAAAACTCTCAGGCTAGGAAGACCTATTTAAATACATTACTATATCTGAAATAAGAAAGTATGATTCATAAGAAGACAGGTCAGCCTTAGAAGCAGAATCATGGAGGAAAATGCTGACATGAGTAGGAGGAATTGTAGCCTACAGATTTCACTCACTCAGTAATTTTTTATTGAGTACCCACTAAACATTATTTTAGATCTGAGGACATCATAGTGAACAATAGGTCCCTGCCCGACAGAGATTGCATTCAAGACAGGAGGGACAAAGAAATAAAGAAAGAAACATAAATTTCCAATTGTTTAAAGTGTCATGAAGAAGACAAACCAGAGAATAATGGTATGATAGAGTATGGCTGTGATACATGTTCAGGCAGGTGAGGGATACTCTAAATTGGTTTGGAGTAGGTTTGGCTGAATATAACAAAAAGAACCCGAAAGAACAGTGGCTTAAACAAGATAAAGTTTATTTTCCTTTCATTTAAAACAAGCCAGGAGGTGGGTGGCACACGGTTACTTATGAGATTCACAAATTCATCAGGGACTCAGGCTTTCCAGATCTCTGCTCCAACACACCTAGAGAATGTCCTTTTTCCCGTGATCCAAGGTGGCTGCCAGAGTCCAGCCACCACATCTGGTATTCCAGGGAACATGACAGAGAAGGAGTAGAAGAAAGACGCACTTCCTTTTAAGAATTTTTTTTCGAAGTATTGCATTACACTTTGGCTTATATGTCATTGCTCAGAATTCAGTCACAAGGCAACATCCAGCTGTAAAGGAGGCTAGAGAATATAGTCATTTGGCTGTGTGGCAATGTGCCTAACAAAGAAAGAAGAGATATTGGGAAGCAACTGGCAATTTTGTCAAAGGTGGTGAGGCAAAGCCTCTCAAGGAACTACCATATGACCTGAGGTCTCAGTGATAAGAAAGAGGCAGCCTTGAGAACATATGGAGGTAGAACATTCCAACCAAGGAAACAACAAGTACAAAATTCCTGTAGTAGGGATGAGTTCATTCCATTGTGTATCTTCAGAATCAAAAGAAGCTTAAGGCCCTGGAACATACTGAATGAGGAAAAGAGTGCTTGTCTGAGGCTGGGTTCTCTAGAGAAGCAAAACCAGTGAAGTGTCTATATACATGCATATATATATATGTATACACACACACACACACACACACACACACACACACACACACACAGAGAGAGAGAGAGAGAGAGAGAGATCAAGGAGATGGCTCATGTGGTTGTAGAGGCTGGAAAGTCCCAAATCCATGGGTCAGGCTGGAGGCTTCTCTTGACTCACGTAGCTGCAGGGGCTGGCAAACCCAAGATCCAGACCGCAAAGGCTGACAAATCCTAAGATTGGCAGGTAAGCTACTAGCTCAAGTTTCAAGAACCAGAGGTCAGAAGAACAGGAGCCAGCTACAGTAGCCAGAGGGAGCAAAAGCCAGTGAGCCATGCCAGAAAGCCCACCTATATTGGATGCAGGCCACACCCCCAAGAAAAATCCCTTTCAACTGACTGGCTACTCACAGCAGATTCCATCATGGAGATGATCACATTATATCAGATCTCATCATAGAAGTGATTGCATCACTACATGACTAGCAAACTACATCGTAACTGCCAAACCACTGAGAATCATGGCCCAGCCAAGCCGACACACAACCTTAAACAATCACAGTGCTACAGCATGAAGTCAGGAAATTGGCATGTTAGATCTTATAATAGAACCAAAAAAAAAAAAAAAAAAACCAAAGCCATCACGTCGATTCCTACTCATAGTGACCCTATTTCAGTCACCTTGAGGGGGCATCCCCATTATGACAAGGATGGGCAAGGCCATCTTAGCCTGAGACGATCAAACATTCACTTTATCTAAGTCCCCTTGTTGTAAATGCATGCTCACACACCAATCTTCTGATTCCATGTGAAGTGGCTTCTGATTATGATTTAGCTTTTTCCATGTTTCTTGAGCTCCATTCCCCTCTCCTCCATGTTCCTTAGCAGCTTTTCCCAATTGTTGCACTGGGATGCTTGGGCTTTAAGATCATGGAGGCATGTCATGAACAGAGATGCAATTCAAGGTAGTTAAATCTTAAATTCCCTCAGAATAAACATACTGGTTGGATAATATAAGATTTCATTTTGGCTTCCAAGAAAAATATTCAGAAACGACTCTCTTAACCTTTGTTTGCAATAAAATAAACAGCTCAACAGTTTCTCTTTTGCTTCTCAAAGATTTCATACAGGGCTTTGTGGGAAGTGTTCACATCTGCAGAGAGAAGAAAGGGAGCAGCTGGAGAGACTCTCTCTTCTTCCAGCATTTGCTCTCTGTAAGCTTTGAGAATCTGAGTCACTGATCTCCCAGAAAGTATAGCTGTTTAAAGATGGATCTGGATTCCCGAGAGGACATCAGCAGCATTGTTAACAAAATAATGCCCTATAAGGATAATGTCTCCAAGGCCTTTCATTGTCTCTACATATGTCATGCACATACAAACGCACATACACACATATATTCACACACACACATACATACACAAACATATATAATAGCTAAACCTGGCCAAATAATTTGCATATGACACATTTTAATATATCTGTAGAAATTGACTGGACATTGTAAAGACTAAGTTAAAGTCAAGGTTCCGTTTCTTTAAGAATTTATAGTCAAACAGATAATAGAATTTAAAAAAAAAAAAAAAAGCAAGGATAAAGAGGCCACTCAGAGAACTGTGGAACAAAAGAGAAGCTAATGCAACAGCAAAGGTTAAACTTTAAAATGAATGAATAATGGTGATGATAATTATTATTGGTATCAATTAAGCATTTACTACATGTTAGGCAACATGCTGAGCACTTTATCTCATTTAATAATAACAACCTTAAGAGACAGGCATTG
Organism: Trichechus manatus latirostris; assembly: GCF_000243295.1. Taxonomy (NCBI): domain Eukaryota; kingdom Metazoa; phylum Chordata; class Mammalia; order Sirenia; family Trichechidae; genus Trichechus; species Trichechus manatus. The sequence goes on from NW_004443943.1 coordinate 25,774,383, forward strand.
TTTATTATAACTGATTTTATAGTTAAAGAACCTAAGGCCTGGAGAGATTAAATTTTTCGACAAAGTCTGAGAACTAAGTAAGTGCTTGACCTGGATTCAAATCATATCTGACTCGAAACCCTGTGCTTCTAATAGCTTCTTATGTTTATGTAATGCTCATATGCCACCCCATGTGTCTGTCAGTTTGTCGTACTGTGGTGGCTTGCTGTTGCTGAGATACTGGAAGCTATACTACCTGTATTCAAATACCAGCAGGGTCACTCATGCTGGACAGGTTTCAGCTGAGCTTCCAGACTAAGACAGACTAGGAAGAAGGATCTGGAGGTCTACTTCTGAAAAAAACTTAGCCATTGAAAACCTTACGAATAGCAGCGAAACACTGTCTGATATATGCTGGAAGATGAGCCCCTCAGGTTGGAAGGCACTCAACATACGACTGGAGAAGAGCTGCCTCCTCAAAGTAGCAAAACAAACCCATAGCCATCAAGTCAATTATGACTCAAAGTGACCCTATAGGACAAGGTAGAACTGCTCCATAGGTTTTCCAAGGAGCAGCTAGTGGATTCGAACTGCCGACCTTTATGGTTAGCAACTGAGCTCTTAATCACTGCGTCACCAGGGCTCCCTTCAAAGTAGGGTCAAACTTAATGCTTTGGGGACCTCCATTTGCTGATGTGGCATGACTCAAAATGAGAAGAAACAGCTGCAAACATCCATTAATAATCGAAACATGGAATGTACAAAGTATGAATCAGTACAGTGCTGTCAGTGATAGGATAATATCCATAGGCCTACAAGGAAGACCAGTTAATATGACTATTATTCAAATTTATGCACCAACCACTAAGGCCAACGATGAAGAAACTGAAGACTTTTACCAACTTCTACAGTCTGAAATTGATCAAACATGCAATCAAGAAGCATTAATAATTACTGGTGATTGGAATGTAAAAGTTGGAAACAAAGAAGAAGGATCGGTAGTTGGAAAATATAGCCTTGGTGACAGAAACGATGCCAGAAATCTCATGATTTTGCAAGACCAACAGCTTCTTCACCAGAAATACCTTTTTTCAACAACATGAACGGTGACTATACACAGGGACCTTACCAGATGGAATACACAGGAATCAAATCAAATATGTTTGTGGAAAGAGATGATAGAAAAGCTCAATATCATCAGTTAGAATAAGGCCAGGAGCTGACTGCAGAACAGACCATCAATTGCTCATATGCAAGTTCAAATTGAAACTGAAGAAAATTAAAACAAGTCCACGAGAGCTAAAGTACAACCATGAGTATATCCCACCTGAATTTAGAAACCATCTCAAGAATAGATTTGATGCATTGAACACTAATGAATGAAGACCAGATGAGTTGTGGAATGACATCAAAGACATCATACATGAAGAAAGCAAGATGTCATTAAAAAGACAGGAAAGAAGGAAAAGAACAAAGTGTATGTCAGAAGAGACTCTGAAACTTGCTCTTGAACTTTGAGTATCTAGAACAAATGGAAGAAATGATAAAGTAGAAGAGCCGAACAGAAGATTCCAAAGGGCAGTTCAAGAAGACAAAGTATTATAATAACATGTGCAAAGACCAGGAGTTAAAAAACCAAAAGGGAAGAATATGCTTGGCATTTCTCAAGCTGTAAGAACTAAAGAAAAATTTAAGCCTTGAGTTGCAATACTGAAGGATTCTACAGGGAAAATATTGAAGGACACAGGAAGCATCAAAAGAAGATGGAAGGAATACACAGAGTCCCGTACCAAAAAGAATTGGTCCATGTTCAATCGTTTCAGGAGGTGGTATCTGATCAAGAACCAATGGTACTGAAGGAAGAAGTCCAAGCTGTACTGAAGACATTGGTGAAAAACAAGACCCCAGGAACTAATGGAATACCAATTAAGATGTTTCAACAAACGGATGCAGCGCTGGAAGTGCTCACTTGTGTATGCCAAGAAATTTGGAAGACACCTGCCTGACCGACTAACTGGAAGAGATTCATATTTATGTCTATTTCAAAGAAAGGCGACCCAACAGAATGCAGAAATTATAGAAAAATATCATTAATATCACAAAAGCATAATTTTGCTGAAGATCATTCAAAAGCGATTGCAGCAGTATATCAACAGGGGAACTGCCAGAAATTCAAGCCAGATTCAGAAGAGGACATGGAACAAAGGATATCACTGCTGATGTTAGATGGATCATGGCTGAAAGCAGAGAATACCAGAAAGATGTTTACCTGTGTTTTATTGACTATGCAAAGGCATTCGTCCGTGTGGATCATAACAAATTATGGATAACTTTGCAAAGAACGGGAATTCCAGAACACTTGATTGTACTCATGAGAAACTCGTACACAGACCAAGAGGCAGTCGTTCAAACAGAACAAGGGAATACTGCGTGTTTTAAAGTCAGGAAAGGTGTGTGTTAGCCTTATTCATCTTATTCATACTTATTCAATCTCTGTGTTAAGCAAATAATCAGAGAAGCTGGACTATATGAACAAGAATGTGGCATCAGGATTGGAGGAAGACTCATTAACAATTGCATCATGCAGATGACACAACCTTGCTTACAGAAAGAGGACTTGAAGCACTTACTGATGAAGATCAAAGACTACAGCCTTCAGAATGGATTATACTACAACATAAACAAAACAAAAATCCTCACAACTGGATCGATAAGCAACGTCATGATAAATGGATAAAAGATTGAAGTTGTCAAGGATTTCATTTTACTTGGATCCACAATCAACACCCCTGGAAGCAGCAGTCAAGAAATCAAATGATGTATTACATTGGGAAAATCTGCTGCAAAAGATCTCTTTAAAGTGTTAAAAAAGACGTCACTTTAAGGACTAAGATGGGCCTGACGCAAGCCATGGTGCTTGCAATTGCCTCATATGCATGTGAAAGCTGGACAATGAATAAGGAAGCCTGAAGAAGAATCGACACCTTTGAAATATGGTGTTGGCGAAGAATATTGAATACCATGGGCTGCCAAAAGAAGGAACAAATCTGTCATGGAAGAAGTACAGCCAGAATGCTCCTTAGAAGTGAGGATGGCGAGACTTCGTCTCACATACTTTGGACATGTTATTAGGAGGGAGCAGTCCCTGGAGAAGGACATCATGTTTTATAAAGCCCAGGGTCTTTGAAAAAGAGGAAAATCCTCAACGAGATGGATTGATACAGTGACTGCAACAATGAGCTCAAGCATAACAACGATTATGAGGATGGCGCAGGACTGGGCAGTTTTGTTCTATTGTCCACATGGTCACTGTGAGTCAAAACCACCTCAAGGGCACCTAACAACAACAACACATGCCACAGGGGGTAGGAAAGAAGGAGAGGAAAGAGCAAACTTAAGCTATATTAATAGTTAAAGTTTATAATATTTCTATTGGGTTATATTCTTGTCAGACCTCACCTGGAGCATCACGTTAAACTTAGGAACCAAATTTAGAGACACAGACTTGTAGAGTTAGAAAGTGCTGGCTCCCATTACCTCTAGCTCTGTGATCTTGACCAGTTCCATAAGAGTCTCAATTTCTCCATCGGAAAGTGGGAAACGTATCTACTTTACAGCTGATGCAAAGACTAGAGGTAATGTATGTGAAGTGAAAAGCACAGTGCCCAGCATACAGTACACATAGAAGGCACGACAGTTAGGGCAGCCACTGTATTTATTATTATTATTCCAAGAGGAGGATGACTAGGATATTGATTATGTTTTGTGAACATCCACATGAGATGAGAATTCATACTTTCTAAGAGAGTAGTTTCACTATTACTTTGCATTCTGCTACAAATTACAATTCTTAACAAACTCTAAGTGGGCTCTTCTGAGGCAAACAAGATAGATCATATAAATCTAATAATTTTATGTTCCCCACAGAACTGAGAGGGATTTTCTAGAGTCTCTTGTCAAAATTATCTCCAAAAAAAATTATCTCTGGAAAAGAAGTCCCAGTGGCTGTTGCTGTCCTGCCAAATCCAAACACTCGTATCTCTTCAAAGGTCTAGCCCATAAAGAAATATCACTATATGTCTTGACTGACAACATTTATCTTGTATTTCAAAGCATCAAAGCACTGTTTGTACCCAAGATGTTTTGTGAAATGATATTAATGTGTTCAGTGATCTGCATTTGAGAGGTTGTATTTCTGAAGCTGATAAACTCCAGCAAACCTCACCAGAGAAGCCCATTTTCAGTATGTAAACTTTTTCTACATTCGAAAGGCATCTATTATTTACATTTACAGAGGCATTTATAGTCTAAGGAGCCCTGGTGGCACAGTGGTTAAGAGCTCACCTGCTAACCAAAAGGTCAGGGGTTCAAATCCACCATCCTCTCCTTGGAAACCCTATGGGGCAGTTCTATTCTGTCCTATAAAGGTCACTATGAGTTGGAATCAACTTGACAGCAAAGGGTTTGGTTTTTATAAACTAAAGCAGAGACACAGACGAATGGAGGTAGAGGAACTTCATTTAGATGGAAACAACTAGGAAGAAGGCATTAGAAATACAGAAAAGCTGGGCACTCAACTCACTCTTACTTCCAGGCTCAAAATGAGTTCTGCATGCAGAGAAACAAGATTATAAACCAGGAGCAAAAGTCTTACGCAGTGCTTTCTCCTTCTCCTTTTCCTACTGTCACCAGAGAAGCCAGTGTGTGTCTGTAGACAGTTTTTTCACAGGAATATCCTTCCCATAACTTCTTCCAACTAAAAGTCTTAAATACCACTTCTTCCATAAAATCTGCCCTTTTTCTACTAGGATCACATCCATTAAACCTAAAATCTAGACTGTCAATTTACCAAAGTACTTCCAAAGTGAGAAACTCATTCAATGTTCAATTCTTTTTCTGAACTTCTCATTAGTTAAGAAGCAAGTTTCAGTGTCATGCTAATATGTCATTAACACCTCTCCAAAACTTGCTAAGCTTTTTCATGAGGACTCAGTCTCAGAGGAGCCAAGAAACAGACAACGACCTAGACAGAATTTAATAACACTATTTTGTTTATACTGTCTTTATTTTTAGTTATTGTCTATTTATGGTAAAGGGTAATGGTCTTCCATTTATAGCAGTAACATAAAATTTACTTTCTAAATTCATTTCTTTGAATTATTAAAGTTAAAAGATGTAATAATGCCATGCAGACTAGGAAAAATTATGAAGGTGGGTTGAGAATGATTAAATTTGGAAGACACTTGTTATTACATAAGCTGAAAACAGAAAATTTTAAAATATATCTACTACCCTAAACGAGACCTGGTGGGACAGTGGCTAAAGCGCTCGACTGCTAACCAGCAGGTCAGTGGTTCAAACCCACCAGTAGCTCCACAGGAGAAAGATGTGGCACCCTGCTTACATAAAGATTTACAGCCTTGGAAACCCTATGGGGCAGTTATACTCTGTCCTATAGGGTCGTTATGAGTCAGAATCAACTCGACGGCAGTGGGTTTACTACCCTAAGGTAGAACTAATCTCTTCCTTGAATCTCTTCCTTGTCTGTACTCCCACAGCCCTGTTTGTACTTCTAAAGATAGCACGAATTTATCTTCTCTGAATTACAGTTAGCTATGTACATTTCTCATCTTCCCTAAATGGAGTGTAAACTCCTGGAAGTCAGAGACCTTGTCTTGTTCATCTCTGTGGATCCCCTTTATCTTATACAGAGTAAATTCTCTGTGGATAATGGTTGAACTGGGTCCCTGATTCACCTCGCCCTGATCTGTAGAATACAGGTAGTCAGTTTAACGATCCTCAGGACGCATATAGTATAAGATTTTGGTTACTCATTATTTAAAGATCAGTCAACAAATAATCAAGATATACTTAATGTATTTCTATCATGTCCACACTTCTTTAGGTATGAAGAAAAAACTAACAAAACACTTTTATAACTTTTTTTCCTGATTGTAAAAGTAAAAGGTGATTACTGCAGAAAAATTAGACAATACAAAAGGCTAAAACAAAAAGGTATAAAAATAGAGAAACCATAATTTCCACACCTGCAGGTAACCACTAGTAACATTTTAGTGTATTTTATTCCACTCTCTTTTCTTTGCTTGTTGGTTTATTTTCAGAATTGAGAATGTATTTGTGTATCAAATTCTATTCCTGGTTTTCATCTTCTCACTCATCCTCTTATTCACTCTTGGGTCGCCTTGTTTTTTACTTGGTTTCTATATAATGCTTCTATGCTACCAACCATGTGAATGACTAGTAATGCAGAAACATGAAGAGATACAGGAGTATGTCCCCGTATAGACTTCTGCCCAGTAGAGGAATTCCATAACGTAAGAGGAAACATAAGGAATTTCAAAAAAGGTTTGTCAAAATGTTTCTTTAGGTGGAGAACATCAGTGGTGGCCATTTTCAATTAATGATTAGTCACAGAACCATAGACTATGTGGGCTGGACAAGACTTTGAGATGCCTTTATAGACTGGAACCAGAGGTTTAGATAAGGTTAATGACTTACCAAAGAACACTGACTAGGAATAGCAAGGACTATCATCTAGACTCACAGCCAGATGGAGATAAAATATTTCACATTATAATGAAAGTCAATGGGAAGCACAGTTGAATGTTCACAGTTGTGAAGCCCGTGTCTGTTACTAAATGAGGAACACCTGCTTAGCTCTATGAATCAACACAAGAGTTTTTCCTCATCTCAATGCCTTGTGACCATCACTTTCCTGAATTTCAATTTTGCTCTTCTCTCAACTTGCCTACCCTTCTGTGTGTTTTATTTTCCAGTTTCCATTTTCATTCTTATGAATGTGTAACAATACAAACAATTCCTGTTTAAAGTCTTCTGTGTGGAGGTCTAAAATCTTTGGCAGAAAATAGCTGTTACAATTATAAATAAATGAGTTTATTTATTGAAAGTGGAATTAGGTTGAGCTACTTGGTGTTTCTTGGCATTACTTTCATTTTAGCCCTTTCCTAGCTAACAGCTTGACTATTGTTTTGCGAGTCACTTAGAAACTGTATTATCTGAAAATATCAAGCATCTAATACTGCTATACTGGTGATTACATTTGATTTCTTAAAGCATCTTCCTAGTCTGATTTTCCCACCCGGTAATCATTCTGCTGGAAACCCTGGTGGTGTGGTGGTTAAGTGCTACAGGTGCTAACCAAAAGGTCAGCAGTTCAAATCCACCAGGTGCTCCTTGGAAACTCTATGGGGCAGTTCTACTCTGTCCTATAGGGTCACTATGAATCGGAATTAACTCAATGGCAATGGGTTTTTTTTAATCATTCTCCTATCTATATTTTGGGTACCTCTTCCCTCTCCTTCTGCCTAATTATTAATGTTTCTCAAGGATCTGTTCTCAGTTTTATGTTCTTATCTCTGTCAAAATCCTCTCTTCCTTAAAGATTTCATCTTCATTTATGATTTTTGCTACCCCTTTTATTAGTCAAATATTAAATAAACCTTTCAAGTGTGGACTTTCCTCCTAAGTTCTGATCATATTTTCTTAACACGTCTGGAGAACATTTCCTGTTATATGTCCATGTCTTGCCGTCCTGTGACAAAACCCAGTTTCATTGTATTTTCCCAAATATCAATGCCAACCCCTGGTCTTCCTTTATCTCCTAATGGAAGTAAACCATTCTCCTAGACAGACTCAAAACCTTGAAAGCACCCTTGACTTCATTCCCCTGCCCATTGTATTTAATACTCACCAAGTATTGTTGATTCTTCCTTGATCCTCTTTCTAATATCCATGTTTCCTTCTCATGTTTCCAGTTTCCAGGTAGGGCCACTTATTACTTCATGCCTAGACTATTGCAATATGTTCCTTGCTAGTCTCTCTAATCAACAGAACTTTCCACTTTAATCAGTCCTGTACATGTCTACCAGAATACTCTTCCTAAAATATTGCTTTCATCATGTAATTCTCCTAATCAAAAAACATTTAAAAGGTATTGTTGTCTAAAGAAGAAAGTCCAGATTTCATAATTCAATCTATTTCCAGCCCAACTGAGTAAGGGCATAAGGGATTGAAATACCAGTTTCTACCGCTTACTAACTGGGTGATCTTGAACAAGTCACGTAACCTCTATAAACCTCAATTTCTTTATCTAAAGAATAAAGATGTAATGCTCTCACAAAGTTGCAAGACAAATAAATTAATAAATAATATTAACATGTCTGACACATGGTAGGCATTCAATCAAGGTCATTTGATTCTGAATAGAAGGTCTCTTTCAGCTCTAAAGTTCAACGATTCTGTTTCACAATCGGTCTTTCTACTCCAGACCAATTCCCATCTTCACTTCTCCCAAACAGACCTTCTACATTTGCTTGTGCCCCTTCTTTCCAACTCCACAAATATTACCTCTTCAAAACTTATCTACTCTGTGAAGTGTATAACAAAAGCCTCACCTAAAGTGGTCACTCCCTCTTCTAAGCACTCAAGTATCTTAAATTATTAGCTGTCTTGTATCATGAACTTTTCATGTACTCTGAACTTATCACCTCAGCAACATTACATGCTATTTGAGGGCTAATACTCCGTATTGTTCCTCTTTGTATTCCTCATCCATTCAATCATTCATGGGAAATCCTCTTTGATAAAGAGTGAATTAAGCTGAGTTCTAAAGGATAAGTAGAAGTTGGGCTGGCAAAGAGAGGCAGAAAGATCTTCCAGGCAGAAGGTAGAGCTTATGTGACGATCTGGAGGCCAGAAATGGTTTGGCAAATTAAAGGAAATGAAAAAAGAAATGAGGCAGAGAGACAAATAAGGGACCAGACAGAAGGAGAGTAAAGGGGGAGAGAAGAGGAAGCAATTCTTTTCCCTGAGCATATTCTATCAAAGTCCCACATTTTATTAAAGTACCCAGTAATATATTGAATGATAGCTTTTAATACTGTGATGAAAAGATTTCAGAGGTGTTGGTGAAGAATATCAAATGTACCATGGAGTGACGGAAGAACGAACAAATCTGTCTTGGAAGAAGTACAGCCAGAATGCTCCTTAGAAGCAAGGATGGTGAGACTTCATCTCGTGTACTTTGGACATGTTACCTGGAGGGACCGGTCACTGGAGAAGGACTTCATGCTTGGTAAAGTAGAAGGTCAGTGAAAGAAAGGAAGGCCTTCAACAAGATGAACCGACACAGTGCTTGCAGTGATGGGCTCAAGCATAGCAATGATTGTGACGATGGCATAGGACTGGACAGTGTTTTGTTCTGTTGTACATACAGTCTCTATGATTCAGAACTCACTCAACGGCACCTATCAACAACAACAGTATGAAAACTGCCACGATGAACCACCACAACAAAAAAGATAGTTAAAGGGTGGCACTTTTTAAAATTACAACTCTTTCACCAACCAAAGGTCAGATCCTCTACTCCCTCCATGACCTTCTCCCTCGATTCAGCTTACATTAAAATCCTTATAGGCTGGATTCAGATCATGCAGGACTAACCTCAAGTTAGAACCCAACATAAAACACTTACCTAGAATGATAAAGCCAGAAACACCAAGAAGAGAGAGTTAAAGCACAGACTTATCCATTTACCACCTTAAGGCTTGTGGGATCTTTCCTTTCTATCAAATAGGGGAAGTCTGGGCAAAAATAGTTGGCCTTGGGCTCTAGACCAGTGCAACTATTTTCTTTTTTAAAAAAATTTTATTGTGCTTCAAGTGAAAGTTTACAGTGCAAATTAGTTTCTCATTCAAAAATTTATACACAAATTGTTTGGTGACATTGGTTGCACCAATGTGACTATTAACTACCTGATCTAGGAATGAACTGTAGAGACTTTCTCTTTGATACGAAAGAGCAGGTGGAAAAAGGAAAGGTTAGTAAAGGCAATCTTCGGGTTACTAAGACTTGACTTGAAAGGTTGGTGGTTTAAGTCCACCCAGAGTTGGCTTGGAAGAAAATCTTGGTGATCTACTTCCAAAATATCAGCTACTGAAAACCCTATCAAGCACAGTTCTACTCTGACACACATGGGGTTGCCATGAGCTGGAATCAACTCCATGACAACTGGTTTTCTTCAAGTCTTAGTTCTTAATCTGAAAAATTCATCATTCAAACCAGGAGTACATGAGTCATGTGCATGATGGGCTTGTTTCCAGTATTCCCTAAGGCCCCAAAATTTCAATCTTTATTGGATCAGACACTGCTTCTCCTCTTGCTTCTAGCCCCTAGTCAATTTGGGAAGACACCCACCATAATTGGGTTGTTTTTGAACTCTCTCGAGTTTAAAAAATCTTACAAGGCATCTATCCATAACAAGTGGCTGTTTGGGGTCACTAGTAGTTACTCAACTGAATCATCATCCAAATACTTTATTTTCTTTACCAGTTCATTATTTAAATTATTTTTTTCAAACTTAGCTTACAGTCTGTCTGAAGCTAGACCACATGTGAAGTCTGACATTTTAAAGGTCAGCTGGTTTGAGTTATTTGTATGTAAGAGTCCACAGATTTGTTTTTTCTTTTCAAGTAGGGAAATGTCTATGGTTTTTTCCACTTGAAAAACTAAATAAAACATACAAATAGCTCATGAGCTTTCCTCAGACTTTTCCAGAAAGAGTGTATATTTGCACTGAGACCAAGTAATGGGAAGTTGAAACTTCAGATGGCTTAGACAGTTCACATTGTAATATGTAAAAAAAAAAGCCAAGGAAGGCTTCCACTAGTTTAAGCAGTGAAAAGAAACTATGGCTTCTTCTTGTCTGTGTTATAGCACTCTACAGTGTCATGTACTCTAAAACAAAGCCACATTTGCGGAATGGCTGGGGTGGGGCTAATACGGTAGTATATGCTAAGCTGTTTCTGAAATATCCTGTTGCCTCTGAGCTTATACCCAGCTCCACTATCCCTATCAGCTTTTTGAGCCTAAGGCTCCATGGAAACTGCCAGCTGAAAGCTTAGATGAAAACAGTTGGGAGTCTACCACCTTCTCCTAATTGCTGTCTACTCTAAACTGTGGTTCTCATGGCAGACCATATACACACTCCCTTGTGTAACTCTTTTTGAGGTATTCAATAAATACACTTGAACATGTCCCCTTATGGGCCCACATGAAAATTCCCATGGGGTATAAACACAAAAGCAGAATTACAAGGTCAGAGAGTAAGGATTTCTTCATCTGCTCTCCAGAACAGCTGTGCCAGGCTACAATCCCACCAAGAGTGCACGAGGGTTCCTACAGCCTCACGTGCTTGCCATTACCAAACTTTCTAATTTTTGCCAATGTAATAGGTAGAAAGACCTAGTGATCTGCTCCCATAAAGATTACAGACTAGAAAACCCTATGGGGCAGTTCTCCTCTGTCACATGTTGTTGGCACCTAAAAACAATGCGTAGAAAGTAATATCTCATTGTTTTTGTAATTTGCATTTAAAAATTACTAATGATTTTGCGTATGTGCTTGTTAGCATTTAGTCTTTCCTCCTCAGTAGATTTTCTGTTCCTATCCTTCACCTATTTTTCTCTTGGAGTAGCTATCTTGTTTGTTCCAGGAGTTATGTATACATCTGAGATATTAGCCTCTTGTTAATTATAGACATCGAAAATATATTCTCTCCTGTCTCCTCCTCTTCTCTATTCCTGGAAGCGTCATTGAACAAAATTCTTTAATTTTGATGTAATTCATCAGTGTTTCCCTTATGGGTTATGCTTTTGAAATCTTGAAATCATTTTTTGAGCCCTTAGATCACACATATTAACTTACATTTTCTTCTATTGACTTTAAAGTTTTATCTTCCACATATATGTCCACTGATCACTGATCTGTGGTGCCATCTTTATCATGTGTAAGTAACACATACACATGGATATTTCTTTGAGATCTCTAATCAGCTCCATTGGTCTATTTATCTGACATTATATCATTAAGTTATTTATGCTGTAGATAAAATAACTTTGCTACTTTCTTTTCTTCTTCCTGTCTTCTCTTAACATAGCTCCAATCCTTTCTTCCTCTCACCCCTCCCCGAAAAAGTTCAAGATTACAAACGGAAGGAAGGAAGGTAGGAGAGACAGATGATGGCGAGAGCTCAGTGAAGACAGCCATCCTAGTTCTGTTTCTTGTATATTAATTCATACTCCTATTCAGCAACGCAGAAGGCATTTTAGTTCCCAGAAGTGGAGCCTCACATTGATGCAGTTATCGCTTATGTATTTATAGTATCTATATTTTGTGGGAACTCTCCATGTGGGTAAGTTCCTTGTTTAGAGACCAAAAATACTTTTTGATACAGATGATAAATTTTTTTAAGATGATCAATTTTAGATGTTAATTCTTGAATTATGTAATAGTAACACCATCATGTTAAGCTGTTTCTAAATTCTTCTAGATTAGGTAAGCACTCCTTTCCAAAAAAAAACTTTATAAATTGTTTTTCTACTTACAAGGACCACAGTGGCTTCTACTGTACAATATTATTTTGTAATAATTTATACAAGTCAAATGGAAATGATAATAAACTATATTAATGAACTATACATTTAAGGCCTAGTATGCTTTCACCAATCAGAGACTGTGGTAACCCTTGTCAAGAAAGCCCTCAGCATAGTGAAAAAAAAACAAACCAAACCAAACCAAACCCATTGCCATTGAGTCAATTCCAACTCATAGCAACCCTATAGGACAGAACAGAGCTGCCCTATAGAGTTACCAAGGAGCACCTGGTGGATTCAAATTGCTGACCTTTTGGTTAGCAGCCATAGCTGTTAACCACTATGCCACTAGTAGGGACCCAAAATTGACAGTGCTTCCAGTTTTCTATGTTTGAGCTATATAATCATGAGCACAAGTATAATATCAAAATTATTTTAAAAAATAGACAATCTTCTGTCTAGAACAACTGCAAGTCACAACTTTGTCCCAAAGAAAAAAAGTATCTTTCAGAAGAAAGCTGTTACCCAAGTATAAGTGCCAAGCTGATTCACAAATTTCAGAGTATCCCTTCAATGTATCAGCATACGAGAACGCTCAAAGAATTCTCTGCCCACAAATGCCTTTGTCTATGAAGCTAAATTCTCCCGTACAGTGGAGACTCTGCCTCCAAAGTAAAATACCCTTGCATACAGTCCTGGTGGTAAAGCGGTTAAGAGCTCAGGCTGCTAAAGGTCTGCAGTTTGAATCCACCAGCTACTTCTTGGAAACCCTATAGGGCAGCTCTACTCTGTCCTTTAGGGTCACTAGGAGTCTACAAGTCAGAATTGACACGACAGCACACAACAACAAAACTTTAAAAAGCATTTGCAGTGTAAACAGAACTACTGAACTAGGTGGTCCTGATAATCACATCGAAGCCATGATAAAAGGTAAATTTTAAAATTTGCTTTTCCAAATACGAACTGAGCCCTGATGGCAAAGTGGTTAAGTACTCAGGCTGCTAACTAAAAGGTCGGCAGTTCAAATCCACCAGCCACTCCTTGGAAACTCTATTAGGCAGTTCTACTCTGTCCTATAGGGTCGCTGTGAGTCAGAATTGACTCGACGGCACACAACAACAACAACAAATATCCACAACTTCTAAGAACAAGAATATAACATTTTTTCCAAGGGGAAAAATGAGACCCCATGTTTTTCATTGGAATTTTCTGGGATTATATTTGGGTAATGTTTTTTAACCTTCCTTTCTACTTGTCTGTATTTTCCAAATTGCCTACAGTGAGCAAAATGGGCAAAAATGAAATAATTTCAGTTAAAAAAATCCGTATTCATCCTCCATGCCCCAAAACCAATACCACCACACATATATACAAGGACAAAACAGGAGTTTAAAATACAGGGACGTTTGACTAACCAAAAAAGAATGAGTTGTAATGCTGAATAAAACATCTTTAATGTGAGATTTTAAAAGATGGCGGCAACTTTATAGAGAGAAGGATTATCTAGTTATCCAAAAGATTCGGGCAAATTCTGAGTTACACGTTAGGCATGGTAATTCAAGTTTAGGCACCAATATTATATTATCTATGTTATAAAGTAGCTAAAAATCTTATTGCCTTGTTCCTTTGTGATGTTAATAAATATCTCCCCATCTACAACCACTCACTGGAGATTGACTGCAGATGTACTAATATTATTTTGGAAGCAGGGAGCCAATGCTGAATAAAGATAACAGCAAACTTTTATTAGTGGGAAAACCTAATGCTATTAATTTTGTTATTCTGGTGGCCAGTGTAGCAGATGGAATGTTAGCTTTATCTTCTTTAAATGAAGACTAAACTATGAAAGTAAAGTTAAGAATGTTCATCTAATTTGATTTTAATTTTATCTTCTTCAACATTATTTCCTAAGAGGATTCCTGTTTCACTTTTGTTTGGGTGACTGCTCTTCATGAAATTTTATTAGATTTAACAGAGAAACTGCAGCAGTTGCAGAGATTATAATGTTGATATATCGGGCTGAATCAGTGCACATGCTGCTACATACTTACAAAGTAGTGAAACTATGTACTATGAGATTACACTAACTGTTCAAAGAATAGAAACAATAGCCACCCTTTTTGCAAGACTTTTGGTCTTCTTCTGGGCTATTTCTCTGTACTTCCACCAGAGGAATGGATTGGAAAAAGAGTAAATATTTATAGAAAAATATAAGCATATGCAATTTATTCAGGAAGTTCTTTCTCATATCATAGGTATTTGAGACCCAGCTTATGTGTTTCAAGAGTGGCAAGAGCAACAGTGAGTGGGGTTAAGGCTAGATTATTCACCAGAGAATAATTCAAACAATAGTAGAGGCTGGAACTAGGTTAGGCTTCTGGCATTTAGTTCACCTGAACAAATTAGGACCTGGGAGATTTCTTCAGAAATCAGAAGAGTTCAGATTCAGAAAGCTTGAGATCTGAAAGAAATCTTAGAATTAATTCCCCATAGAGAAAAAGCTGAACCAATGCTGGTTTTAGAAATAGAGTAAAACTGAGAAAAAGATTGTTTTATTGTTTTCCTTCCATAACAAGGTAGAATAAAGTTGCCAAATCTTGGTCCATTTTTCCTTTAAAATTCTTCACTCATCCCACCCTTCTACTCCATTTCCCTACTGTAGCTCCAGTTCAGCCCTCCTCACCTCAGAGGAGACTTACCACAACAACCTCTGAGGTGGATTTCTTATTCTGTGCTCGGCTATGTTAGTTCTATCTTCCAAAAGATTTTTGAGTCCTTGAGGAAAAGGACTATGTCTTATACTTCTACATCCGCCCAAAAGAAAAGAACAACGATAGTTAATAATAGTCAATGTTTATTAAGTGCTTACTATGTGCCAGGCACTGTTCTAAATGGATAAATGATGGGGGTAAGTGAAAAATTTAATCTGGTAACAGAGCCTACATTCTACTATCTTTCCTTGGGGGCAGGGGGAGAATACATAGTAAAATATCTCAGTAAGAACTGAGCAACAGTGGCTGCGAAGAGATTCAGAATCTAGTATACACTAAAAGACAACTCTTAAGCATGACTGAGCTGTATTTTGTACATACTGCCATCTCCCTGTTTATAGATGGCAATATAATCATTTCTCACACCCAAAGGAAGGAACTGTTTGTACCCTCATGAAAACAGACTTGACAGTTGTAGCTATCTGTGGTAGTCTAAAAATTGTCTCCCCCAAAAGATACCCACATCAAATCCCTGGAAACTGTGAATGTTATTTTATTTGAAGAAGGGGGTCTTTGCAGATGTAATTAAGTTAAGGATCTTGAAATGAGATCATCCTGGATTATCCAGGCAGGCTCTAAATCCAATGACAAATGTCCTTATAAGAGACTTAGAGGAGAATAGACAGAAGAGGAGAGGGCAATGTGATCACAGAGGTGGAGTGAAGTGATGCAGCCACAAGCCAAGGAACATCTGGAGCCACCAGAAGCTGGAAGAGGCAAGGAACAAGATCTCCCCTAAAGCCTTCTGAGGAAGCCCAGCCCAGCAGACACCTTGATTTCGGACTCTGGCCATCAGAACCAAGAGATAATAAGTTTCTGTTGTTTACGCCAGCAAGTTTGTGATCATTTGTTACAGCAGCCACAGGAAACTAATATATTATCCATCTGTTATCTGTAATAAACTATAAATTCCTTGAAGATAGGAACTCTGTTTTGTGTGTCTTTGTAGCCTTCCTTTTATCAATGTAGATAGTGCCTAAGAAGTATGCTTTAATGGCAATATCACTGGGGAATAAGAATGGAAATGGAAAAAAGAGGGCTGATTTGTAACCTAAAACTATGTGACCTTAAGCATTTAATCCATTCATTCAGTAATGATGCACTGGGGTCTACTTATACTCTAAGCAATACACTGGGTAACCAGAAAGTCAACTGCAAAAACAACAAACATGATCCCTGCCCACAAGTCATTTCAAGTGACTTATTACACTATCTTGTAATTAATATTTTAACAGTGGAAGAACAGGATTCATTGTAAATTCACAGGAGGGACAGGAAGCCAAAACTTAAGGGTGATGGAGTCCGGGAAGCAAGACACTTAACTTCTCTGGGACTTCATTATGAAACAAATAATAACAGGAGTAGTACATGTGCTGCTTGCCATAAAGAATTATTGTGTTCTCATCTAAAACAGGTTCTTTGTAATAAACAATAGATAATTTTTATAAAATGCTTATAAGTACCTGGTCTGTGCTAAGAATTTTATACAAATTTTCTCATTTAATAATTATCTATAGTAGATATGAGTTATATATTAATTATTATAGTATATATGTTCATATACAGGTTCATACACTTCCTCTATTTATATTTCATATATTTATAGTATATATGAAATAATGCACTATTATTTCTCCAATTTTACAAATGGAAAAACAGACTCAGGGACAATAAATATCATGCCCAAATCCACAAAGCTAGTGAAAGGTAGAACTAGGATTTGAATCAGGCTTAATTCCACAACCTGAGTTTTTAACCATTACATTATACTAGTTACACAAACATTAAAAATTGCAAATATTATTAGACAAAGTCTTCAATAAGTACTTGTTACATAAGCATGTATCTTTGAGCAGGCATAACAGATAAAGGAAACATGGCTATCCTCTCAAAGGAATCACCTTCCATCAGCAGGCCCTCAAAGAAAAACAAAAGAAGCATAGGGTAGTGCCAACAGAAGTGGCAAAAATAACCTAGTAATCTGGTGCTGTTTCACCACAGTTTGCATTTTCAACTAACCAATGGCTTGTTCTGTGATTTGAAAACAATCACTTTACTTACTTCAGTTTCTGTTTGTCTGTTAGTAACTCGATAATAAATTCATAAAATTAAAATATATATTTTTTCCTTATAGGGCTATTCTGAGAATTATATGATAATAAAGCATGTGGGAACTTTAAGATGCTACCTTGTTCTTCCTAATTCATTCAAAGCATCACAAAAGTCCTGAAAATTGCAATGCATTAAAAAACTGTGGTTTGCCAGTAGAACAATGGGATGCAGAACTCAAATTCTAGTAAGAGGACCAGACATAATGGTCTGACTAAGACTGGAGGCATCCCGGAAAGCATGGCCCCTGGTCTCTCCATTACCCCAGAACTAAAACAATTTCCGAGGCCAACTCTTCAAACAGGGATTGGACTGGACTGTGAGACATAAAGTGATACTTGTGAAGAATGTGTCTCTTAGACAAGTAGATATAAGAGACCAAACGGGCGGCTTCTGTACAGAGATGAGAGGGGAAGGCAGAGAGAGTTAGGAGCTGGTTGAATGTTCATGGGGAATCAGGGGCAGAGGGGAGGAGTGTGCTGTCGCAGAATGGGGTGAGCGGTTGGGGTATCACAACAATGTATGTCAAAAAAAATTCTGTATGGGAGACTAACTTGAAATGTAAACCTCATTTAATTACAACAATAAAAAAAAACTGTGGTTTGCAATAAATTAAATTATTTACTACCACAGTTCGCTAAAAAAGAACAATGAATAGAAAAGAAATCAATCCTTTCTTAATGATATACTGTTTCAAACATCGTTCCTATTTTTCCAAAAGGAAAAATGTCTAGAGAAAGAGCTTGCAAGGTAAAGGATGGAAAGGCCACGCTGGACTGGCCTCAGAAAAGATAAAGACGGTCATTCTAAACCTGAAGCCACATTAGGAAGCCACTTGCAGCTAAAGAGGCAAGATGTACGTTTTTGCAGGGCTCACAGACAGGGAATGATTCCTACAAGTGTCTCATCTTGCAGTTCTCCATAAGGAAGCAACCTAGTATACATAAAGGCAGGGGATTTATAGTCAGCAAGACCTCAGTTCAGATGTGAACACTGCTACCTTCCAACCTATGTGACCTTGGACAAATCATTTAACATTTTTAGCCTCATCTCTAAAAAGAGGGAATGGTTATCTATCCCACAATTTTCCTTCAAGAATTAAATGAGATAATCATGTTAAATACTTAAAAAAAAACCAGTTGCCACTGAGTCGATTTCGACTCATGGTGACCCCACGTATGTCAGAGTAGAACTGTACTCCATAGGATTTCAATGGCTGATTTTTCAGAAGTATATTGCCAGGCCTTTCTTCCAAGGCTCCTCTGGGTGGACTTGAACCACCAGCCTTTCCATGAACAGCTGAACTTGCTAACTGTTTGCACCACCTAGGAACTCTCTCGTTGTTAGCTACTGTTGAGTCAAACCGCAACTCACCGCAACCCCATGCACAGTGGAATGTTATCAGGTCCTGCTCCCCATGATCTGTTGTGGATCAGACCAATGTGATCCATAGAGCTTTCATTGGCTGATCTTCAGAAGTAGATCACCAGGCCTTTCTTCCTTTCTTAGTCTGGAAGCTCTGCTAAAACCTATTCAGCATCATACTAACATGCAAGCCTTCACTAACAGACAGGTGGTGACTTTGCATGAGGTGTATTGGCCCATGCATTGGCCTGGAATCAAACCCAGGTCTCCCACATGGAAGGTGAGAACTCTACCACTGAACCACCACCGTCTCCATCCAGGGATTCCTCGCACATCATAAAAATTCAGAAATGTCAATAAATTCTTGTTTTTGTTGGTTAAAAATAGTGGAATACTGGCAATTTCATAAAGTTCAACCTAATGTTACTGCACAGGTAACTTTTACTGTTAAATAAACAGTTGAGATGACATTTACATCTACTGCATGTATATTCTGGCTGACAAGTCAAAATGTTTTTCCTCTATGGTGCAATATCTGCTTTGATTTGGCTGCTAATCTGGAGTAAGATGGGATATTACAGTCAGAACATTTCCAAATTCTGACGATTTCAGTAGCTATCCCTCTTTAGCCAAAGATGGGGATATGTTTATGTTAGGTGGCAAACACTCCAGCATATTAGATATGTGAAATATTGAGAGAAAAACTCAACCATACCAGCCACTAGCAATTGAAAAAAAAAACTCAAGTGGAATCAATTCTGCATATATATAATCTATTATTCAATAAAATATATTACTGGTCAAACAGTCAGATTCTCACATTGCCTAGGCTACTCCATGATTTCTTTTTTTAAGGCAATTTAACTCTTCATTCTCTCCTTCTGCCCTCTCATCCCCAAATCACTATCTTTAATCCCTATCCCCCAAGCTCCTTTCCAGTTTCCCCCTTTCTAAGTGTCAGAATCAGTATGATCTAAATGGAAAAAGCAGGAGCTTTGGAAATAAACATACTAAGTTTAACCCTGGATCTACCATGTGATAGTGTGAGACCTTGGACAAGTCCTTTAACATCTCTTGAACTCTCAATTTCTGGGAAGTGGGGCTCACACTCTCACAGGGTTAGTATAGGAATCATCGAAATAACATTTATGCAAGGTTGGCATGGTACTTGCTTTACTGACCGGTTTGAGAAATGTTCATTTTTTCTTGCTTCCTCTTGCTCTGGCTCCACCAGGAGATCCAAATAGCTCTTAGGTGAAAAAGCACTAGACTCCTGAAAGTTCAAAACTCCATTTCCAGTACTGATACCTCTTCTAACTTTTGTATCATTTTGTCACCTACTTAGTGGCTATTTCTACCTTTACTACCTCCTCCCCTAATATATCTAAAACCAGTTTCCTTCCTAAATGCCTTATTTCTGCAGCTATTCTTATATCTCCCTTACTACTTTTCCAAAAAAGTCCATTCTATCCTTTCATTCATGCATTCTTTCCCATTCCCCTAATACCTTCGTAATCTTACCTTCGTAATACCTGAGCCGTGGCTTAAAGCAACACTTTCGTTACTGGCCTCCTTCCCTCAAACTGTCTACTCAGCAACACATGCTAGTCATTAACTCCATCCTAATCTTAAATCACAGCTTCTTAATTACCATTGTGAGAAGACAGCTCTTCTAGCCTTCTTTTCCCTCAAAAATTTAGGTTTTGTTTCATCTTTTTCAATACATGGGCTTAAAGTATTTTTCAGAGGAAAAAAGGCTTGACCTCCATCAGAAATTCAGATAAAGAGATAAAAGGTCACCTGTCAGAAAACAAGAAATAGCTTGATCTGAACAGTGTCATCCGAAGCTCTCTTTCAACTGCTATAGAATAACTACAGACATTCTGTCTTGTGAGGAATCTGGGGCAGTGAGAAGAGAAGCATATGCAAAGCTGTTTAAGTTAATCTCATAAACAACAACAATAACAAAACAGATGAAAGAGCTGGAGGTGATGAGTGCCCTATGGAGAGAGCTTTCTCTCTAAATGCAATTGATTCCCTAAACCCTAACACTTACAAGACTCTCATAGGAACATAGGAATTCCTGGCTCAGTTTTGAGGGTAAAGTCCCTTAAGATTTGTTATCTAAAGGAAAAGGAAATAAATTTTTATTTCCTCTTGATAAATAAAGATAAAAGAAAGTCAAGAATCAGGAGAAAAGAGCTGATAAGCAGCTAAAAACAGATGTGGTCATCTATATCGTATTTGCCAATAATTAACCAAGCAGAGACCAAGACAAAGTTAATTTATGATTAAAAAAAAAATCCACTGTGCATTCTAGATAAGATTACAACCTTAATAGCAATCGCCTAAAGTCAACAGGAAAACTAATTGCGTTTACCGTTCTATTCCATTTAATCTGAAGTATATCTTGTTTAGTTATTTACCTATAATACTACAAATACCATTGTATTTTAATCATTATTCATTTAAGGGAAAAAAATTCAATTATAGAGTCTGGACTATGTCGCTAATATCTTGACTTACTTGCTCTCAAAAAAACCATGAAGCAGTTGTCAAGAGACTAGCGTTTTGGAACTACTCTCTTGGGTGACCTTAAGATGAGTTACTCAAATTCTTTGGGACTTGTTTCCATTCAGCAGTGTTTACATAACCAATATTTACTGGCTACTATTAAATGCCAGACAACATGCTGAAAAATGGTCCTTGCCATGAAAGCACCTACGGCATCGTGGTAGTACCTTGAACAACATGTCAAATACGTCTTCCAGATCAAAAATAAAAATTAATTAAAATTCATTCATCCATATTCCAAAATAAGGCAAGCTTCTGGAGCTCTAGCAACAGGAACTAGATAACAGTCTAGATAGACAGTTTCCATGGATACACCAAGATTCTATCTTATCTAGTAGCAAGAAAGACATATTCCATTGTTCTAAAACCTGCAATCACTTCATATTACCTACACACACACACACACACACAAAAAAAAAAAAAAACAGCTTAGTTTATTCTTCAGAACTTTTCACAATATATCCCAATACAACTTTCTAAATTTTTTGTCCTACCATTTCCCAGTTCAAACTTCATGCCCAAGCCATACTGGTCTACTCATTTTCTCTATAATCGATCATGCATATTCCCATCCCTACCGTTTTTCTCATGCCACTTCCCTAACATGGAATGACTTTTCTAGCCTTCATCCATCAAAAGTCTACCCATTTTACAAATGTCTAGTTAGTTCATTCATTCAAAGTTTATTGAGTATCTACAACATGTAGACTTTGAAGATACAAGAAAGAACTAAGTCCCTTACAATCAAATGGAAAATGACAGACAATAAAAGATAAACAAATATAAATGTGGAGATAAATAAAGCAGAGCAAGGGAGCTAGAGAGTGCTGAGGTCAGAGTAGGGGATGGCATTTGATATAGGTGGCCAGGAAAAGCCTCTCTCACGTTTGAACAGAGACCTGAAAGAAAGTGAGAGGCAAGCCACCCTTGTATCTGAGGGAAGAAGTTTCCATGCAGAAGAACAGCAGATGCAAAGACTCTTACATAACTGCATGCTCTGCATTTTCAAGGAAGATCAGTGAGGCCAGTGAGAGTAACAAATGGGAGAGGAGAGTGTTAGGAGAAAGATCAGAGAGTGGGCAGATGGTGGAGGATGGGCTACGGGGAGTGACAGGCAGACAATATGGCCTTGTAGGCCACAATAAGAGCTGTGGCTTTAATCTGAGAAACATGGGAAGCCATTGGGGGGATTTTGAGTAGAAGAGTTATATGGTTTGACTTAGGCTTCAAAGGATCCACATTTTTACCCCAGTGAAAGTAAAAGGTAAAGGAGGAAGATGAAGAAGTGTTGTAGGTTTTGAGGAGAGAAGAGAAAGTGAGGAGAATAGGAGAGTGAATGTATTAAAAAACATAGTGAGATGGCTGGGCATCACCAAGGCTTACTTAAGGTTGTTGTGGTTTGTGCTGTCGAGTCAATTCCACTCATAACATCCCTACAGGACAGAGGAGAACTGTCCCATAGGGTTTCCTAGGCTATAATCTACAGGAGCAAATCACCTGGTCTTTCTCCTGCAGTGCTACTCAGTGAGTTTGAACCACCAACCTTCTGGTTAGCAGCCGAGCACTTAACTGTTGTGCCACCAGGGCTCCTTATTTCAAGTTAATGATCATGAAATTAAAGTGAGACCAGTTAGCAAGGTGGTGTATTTTTCTCCAGGCATATAAAACTGTTTGGGAGCAGTTCTGAAGCAGGCTGTACCCAGGTGACTCCATTCGCTCCAAAACCCTCCCGGACCATTCCAAACTTCAACTACCTCTTTCATTTCCTCAGCTCCACAAATATTTCTCTAATGCTGTATAGTACTGACTCCTTTTTCCACTAATGTAGAAATGAATCAGTTGCATCTTTTAACTTTTTCTTGTCTTCCCAGAAATCAGATTTTAAGTTCCTGAAAGGCAGAGGCAATATATTACTGCATATTCCTAAATATAGGATAAACTCATATTTAAGGCAAGGTTATTTTTCAAAAAGAAATGTTAAAAAGTATGAAGATATATTTTACTGTATAAAATTCTTTATTGCTCCCTGGGGCTGTAGGGAACTAAAATAGTCCCTTTCCCCTTTAGCTTTCTGCCTTCTTTAGGACTGATTCTATAATTTAAATAGTTGTTTTTTCATAGTAACTGTTTCTTTTAATAGAATTTCTTAGTAATAACTCTCTAAAGGGGCCAAAATAAGACATTTTAAAAATAGAAAATGTTAATATACTCCAGAACACAAGCATGAGATTATACTGTTGTCAATCATTTACTGGGGAGATCCACAGGGAAGCCAAGGCAATGAGGGTTTCATTTCCAAGCCACAGCCCAACCACTGTTGAATCATTGGAGTACAGTGAGATTTAATCCAATTTAATACATCTTCATTGACTACCTACTCTGTGCAAGGCACTGTCCTACAGAGGAAATAATGAAGAATAAGAAAAGCCCTGCACTAAAGGAGCTTATCAAGCAAGGAAGAATAGAATGATGGCTGTAAAGGGGGCACAAAGCACTTAAGAAAAGGGCAATATCCCTCTTCCATATAGGTATTCTTAGTGGTAGCCAGGTGTGAAGTAAACTAACATGTGAGACAGGAGTCAGAAAGTCTTTATAGTGCAGTGGTTAAGAATACGGGGTTTCAAGTTATACAGCACCGGTTCCAAATCTGGCTATGCTTATTTTGTAGCTGTGTGACCTTGGATAAATTATTTAACCTCTCTGAACTTCAGTTCACACTGGGGGTAGTAATAGTTGTGGAGAGAATTACTACAGTTAACCAATATCTAGTTTTCTACTTCTGGGTACATAGGAGGATTGTACTTTTTTGTCCCCTCTTTGACATTTTTGACCTCTAGGAAGATTTGTCATATTGAGTTAGAACATGGTTCTTCCATCCAGTCATTCATCAAACTGAAAATTTAGGCTGTAAGAAGAACGCCTATACACTGTGACTGGTGCTAAAATCGAGAAAATTATAAATACATTCTTGTTGTTGTTAGTTGCCATACAGTCAGATCCAACTCATAGTGAGCTTATGCATCACAGAGCAAAACGCCGCTCAGTCCTGCACCATCTTCATGATCGCTGGTATGTTCATGTCCATTGTTGTGGCTAGGTGTCAATCCATCCCACTGAGGGTTTTCCCTCATTTTTTGCTGATCCTCTACTTTACCAAATAGGATGTCCTCTTCTAGTGGTTGGTTTTTCTCCTAATATATACAAACTAAGCAAACCAAAGTCTGACCATTCTCACTTCTAACGAGCATTCTAGTTGTATTTCTTCTAAGATTTTGTTCATTCTTCTGGAAGTCCATGGTGTATTCAATAGTCTTTGCCAATACCATGATTCAAATGTATCAATTCTTCTGTCTTCCTTTTTCATTGTGAAGCTTTTGCATGCATATGAGGCAACTGAAAAGGCCATGGCTTGGTTCAGGCACACCTTAGTCATCGAAGTGACATCTTTGCATTTTAAAACCTTAAAGAGGTCTTTTGCAACAGATTTCCCCAATGCAATATGTCAGTTGATTTCTTGACTGCTGCTTCAATGGATGTTGATTGTTGACCCAAGTAGAACGAAATCATTGACAATTTCCATTTCTTCTTCATTAATCATGATGTTGTATATCAGTCCAGTTGTAAGAGTTTTCATTTTCTTCACATTCAGGTGTAATCCATACTGAAGGCTATATGTAGCTTTGAACTTCATCAGTTAAGTGCTTCACAAAGTCATCTTCATTTTCAGCAATCAAAGTTGTGTTATCTGCATATTGCAGGTTGTTAATGAGTCTTTCTCCAGTCCTGATGCCATGTTCTTCTTCATATAGTCCAGCTTCCCAGATTATTTGTTCAGCATACAGATTGAATAAGTAAGGTGAAAAGATACTTGTGTCTATATGACTTGCTTCGGTAAATGAAATGAAAGCAGAAGCGATGCATGTAACTTCCAGGTAGAAGCATGAATTATTGGTGCCAAAACTTCCATCCCATTCTTCTGTATTGCTGTGATGTGGAATCCTATTTTGATATGAACATGCCATAAGATTGAAGAAATCTGGAGTGAGAGTTAACACATGGAGGGCAGCTGCCCTCGAAGTTACCCAGTCCTGCAATGGACATTGTGGGCATGAGAAAAAAACTTCTGTGTGTTAAACCACGGCAGTACTGAAGTTATCTGTTATAATAGCATAGTCTAGCTTATTCTGACAGATAGCTTCATTTTCAGGGTTGTTGTGAGGATTAAATGTGAAGATAGATGCAAAGGACTCAAAACAGTGATAGGCATACAATAAGTACTCAGTAAATAATTGCTACTATATTATTCACAGTAATGTCCCTTAGATTTTAAAATGTTCAAGGTAGAAAGGGACAGAAAACATGTGAAAGGAAGTAAGCTGAAGAGTGGGCAGTAGAGATGAAAATAATAGTTGACTTTTTTGGCTGCAGAAGGAAAGCCAAATACTACTCCGATTTCTACTCTCCCCAAGGTCTCCTGACCTGTCTCCACAAATGAGAACAAATGTATGTTGAAGATGAGTATTAAGTATCTGGAGACAGACTGGCCCAGAAGCAACAGAAGAAAGCAGAGATTAAGAATCAAGTAGAAATAATTAAACTTTGGCTTCCCTTCCATAGCTAAGCTCAGAGTTCAGCATCTCTTCATAACCATCATTAACAGTCCACATTAGGAACGAACACCTGGATTTTGCCTAGAAACCTGTTCTAATTCCTATGTAGACTGGACAAGCACATACTTAAAGAATAGAGTCTTTGACTTCTATGAAGATTTGCCATTTTGAGTTAGATCCAGTCAACCACCAAACAGTAAATATTGAAGAAGGCTTCATAAAAGTGGTGCATTTTGAGCTGGATCTTAAAGAATGAAGAGGGCTAGGGCCTCTGAGACAAAGAGAGTGGCTTATATAAAAATGTAAAAATACAATGTCATATTCTGGAAAAGACAAGTTGTTCAGACAAGTAGAATGTCCTACAGTTTCATAATGGTATTTGTTAAAAGTGAACATAGCTGTTCTCTTGGACATAAACTTCAAACTTAGGAACGCCCCTTTCCCCTCCCTGCCATGGCCTAGTTCCTCTAAATAACTTAAGGAACTGCCGTTCATTAAACCTTTCAAACTTTCCGCTGAATATATTTCTATTTTTGCCCTTCACCACCTCTTCAGTTAATAAGTTCCATAAGTTGGGTAAAGTAGTCCTTCATTTCTATGTACAAAGCTTCAGTGATAATCTTCTTATGCTGCATACTGGGAACCAGTGACTAAGACCATACTTATTATGTCCATCGTCTGTAAATGTTTACAGATTAGTTATATTCCTTCTCAGCTTCATATATTCAGTTCTAATCTGTATTATTTGTTCCTGAACAAAATCTCCATTACCACCACTCCCCATCCTCACTCTATATTACTTCAGTTGACCCTTCTGATTCCATCGTTTTGAAGTATGGCAACCAAAATTACATATGAGATCCTAGGTATAAGTGTACCTATTTTACTCAAGGGTAAAATACTGTTTTCCAGAGAGTTATCAGTATACATTACTTGCCACAGCAAATAACATCAAGAAACTGTCTTCAGTAGCTCTTGGTTTTCATATCTGTAGCCACAGTGAAGTTCACTGATTATCTTTCTTTCTGTCATAAAGGTGCAGAAATTAAGCATGAAGATTCTGGAGTCAGACTGCCTGATTTAAACCCTAACTTCATCGTTTTCTAGCTGCAACTTGAACAAATTACTTAACTTCTTTAAGCCTTGGTTTCCTTACCTTTCAATGTGGATAATAATAATCCTACCTTGAAGGACTGTTGTGAGAATAAAATGAAATACCTACAAAGCATTAGTTAAGCAATAAGTCTATTATATAGTAAGCACTCAACAAAAGTTAGCTGTTACTGTTATTACTGTTTTTGTTGTCGTTGTTGGCACATTTCTGATCACTTATCCCCCTTCAGCTTTATATTTCACTGTCTGGGAAAACTGAGTTCAACCTATGTATTTGAAGAAATCTCTGTATGTTCTTCTCTCCAGATTAATTTTACAAATACTAAACCTGAATCTTCTTTCTGATCCATGGGGATTCTAACATTCATTCAGCAATTCCACTGGCTAGATATTTATATAAGAAAAATGAAAACCTACATCTACAAAAAGCTGCATACAAAAATATTCATAGAAGCTTTATTCATGATAGCCAAAGACTGTAAACAATCCAGACGTCCATCAATAGCAGGATGGGTAAACAAACTGTGGTATATTCACATAACGGAATAGTATACAGCAACAAAAGGAGCCTGAGTGGCCCAAGTGGTTTGCAGCCAGTTGCTAACCCAAAGTTTGGCAGTTTGAACCCACCTAGTAGCTCCACAGTAGAAAGGCCTGGCAAACTGCTTCTGTAAAGATTAAACCCAGAGCCCTCAAGTTGATTGTGACTCATAGCAACCCTATTGGACAGAGCAGAACTGCCACATAGGGTTTCTCAGGCTGTAAATCTTTACAGAAGCAAAGTGCCACATCTTTCTGATGGGTTTGAACCACCAACTTTTGGGTTAGCAGCCAGGCGCTTAACCACTGCACCACCAGGGCTCCTTTCCGTAAAGATTACAGCCAAGAAAACTCTATGCAGCATTTCTATTCTGTAGTACATGAGTCACCATTAGTCAGGGCCAACTCAACAGCAGCTAACAACAACTCAGCAACAAAAGATGGACGAACTACTGATACAAACAATATCACGGACAAATCTCAAAAATGATGAACTTTGAAAACATTATGTTGAGTAAAAGAAGCCAGACAAAAAAGTACATGCTGTAAGATTCCATTTATATAAAGCTCTAGAAGAGTCAAAATTAACCTATGATGACAGAAATCAGACCAGTGATTGCTTGGGGATGGGGTAGTGTTAGCGCTGAATAGGCAGGGCCCTAAGGGAACTTCCCGGGAGTGATGGAAATGTACTGGGTGCTGAAAGGAATGAGATTACCCGAGGGTATGCATTTGGGAAAACTGATCAAACTGATCACGTAAGACCTTTGCACCTCACTGTACGTAAATTGTACCTCAGTAAAACAATATTTTTAAAAGGTAAGTGTATATTCCTTCCTTCTGTTTCATTTCTAAATAAATTCCCTACTTCAGTCAAAACAGACCCTCCTCTCTCTGAACTCAGTGTAATGACAGCATTTTAAAGACCTTTGATTAGAACTTTGTTACAGATTTTTGCAAGTCTAATTGGATTATATTCATTTGTTCCCCTCAAAATGACTGGCAACTTATCTTCACAAACAGAAGACTGAAGGGACTACAGTATTTCCATTCTCTGTGTTTTATACTTTGGCACATTTTCACACACAGTTTAAGAATATACAAATAGCCTTCTTATCGAAAGGAACCTTAAGTGTTTTACAAACCTTCCAAACAGATTTTTAAACTATCTAATATTTTATAGGAGCAACATTTCATGCACACTAAAGTGCAGCCACATCTGGCCTGCAACATGGCAGCTGTTTAACAGCCATGACACCTCACAAAAGTTCAGGGCAGGAAGTGAAGAATTCTACAGCCAAACGAGGCTAAGACAAGGAAGGCTGCAGAAGAAGAAGGCTGCAATCGCTTGGGCTGGAGCACAGCCAGCATGATGTGGTTAACACCTCTGTTGTAATGAAAAGCACAAGTGTCATTAGTGGACAGAGCCTCATCTCACAGAAGGCACGTCCCACAGTACAGTGACCTTTTCCTTCCATAACGAGCACTGGTTTATTTCTAATACAATAGGGAAAATTCTCCCACTAGCCAGACCCAAACCATTTCTTTCTAAGATCTCCCTTCCAGGTACTATACCACACACAAACTTAACTGTGCTGAAATTTGATAAAATCTTTGTCCCGATGTCAGAAGGTCAAGCCAACACTTGATTGGATGTATTTCACCACAGGCAACTCGATCAGATAAAGCTGTGATTTGGGTTTATGGACTATGACAAACATATTGTTGTCCAAAGACCTTCTTTTAGTACTTTTCGAAAACTTTTGTATTGTTTATCAAATTAAAGGACATAATTTTGAGTGGGGTTTTTTTCCCCATGATATCCTTAAAGTATCTTCCTGATGAAAGCTCAGCTGATTTCTGTTGAGCCTAGATGTAAAGAGATGAAAGAGGATTATACGATTTCTTCACTTGCTTTTGGCTGATACTATCTGCCTACGAAAGCTTCTTGTAAGAAGGGCGTGAATGCGCCTGTAAATAATCATCACACCTTGGCCTCACCTCCCTGGAAACATAGTAGATTCTCCTTTGTTTAGCTCCAAACTGGTCTGGATGCTACATCTCAAATCATTTTTTCCATACACAGCAATTGAACCAGACCATTCAGCCTTCCAGCAACTCTCCATCGCTCTCAGGATTACATAAGGATTGGTGCCTTGAAATTCAATGCTTCCCCCTTGATAGTCATATGTTCACTACTTGAAAGGCTAGATTAAGATAATCCAGTGTCCAAATTTCTGTACTACAGTAAGAGGTTCACCCATGCAAAAGGTACATTCTACCCTTTCACAATTCATAAAAGCCTATAGTGACATATCCTGGATACCAGAGGATACTATGGAGACTCCAGCCTTGTATGGTGACTAGCAGAAGTAAATCCTCTAAGTTCAAATGTCTTGTTTTCCCTTCCATATACCATGGTGCCTTTTCATGTTGCCACTCTATACTGAAGTAATCTCACTGGAAGTGAGATGTGAGCTGGGACTTAAAGGATGGGCAGGATTTCACTGTGGAGTGGTATGGTGAAAGCAGGTAAGCATACTCTATGTACCATGGTTTATAAGCAGAAAAGCCCAAACGAAAGGTGAGTTCAATGGACTATAAGCAAGCTTGCTTTGGAGGAAAGTGGGAATTATATAGAATAGAAAAGGGAGATAACACTCCAAAGACAGGTCTGGGTCACATTGTGGAAGAATTTTACCAAAGATTAGGAGTTTTACTTTATCCTCTTGATAGTGGGGAGCTGCTAGAGTTCTTTAAATGATATTATGGAAGTCACTTTTAAGGAATGTCATCTGGTATGGGGTATAATAAGTGGATTGGTGGAGAAAGAATAAAGCAGAGAAACTAGTCTGAGGTGGCTGCTGTAGTAGTGCAGATGCAGAGTAGGATAAGCAGGTAAAGTAGGATAGAATGGAAAGGACAAGAAAAACGACAACAATCCTTAGCACATGGTGGACACTATTCAATAAACACTTACAGAAAGGCACAGCGTTTAAAAAAAAAAAAAAAAACAGTGCAAAGAGAAGGTCATTAGAGCTTGTCAGCTGTGGAGCACAGGAGAAAAGGTACATGATATGTCACTCTACTGTCAGGCCTAGACAACCCTGAGAATGGTAGGACCATTAACCAAAATAAGAAATTGAAGAGAAAGGAACCAAATTTAAGAAAGAAAAATTACAAGTTTAGATTAAGATACACTGAGAAGAATCAAGAAACCAAGTGAAAATGTTTAGTGGCGATAATCATTCAGGAGATAGATCAAGTTGGAGATTTAGATTTGACCATCATCTGCATATAAGTGAAGTCAAAGCAGGGAATAAAATTACCAAGGATAATTGCATAGTGACAAGAGCTAAGGGCTAAGGGCTAAGAACTAGATGTAAAAAAAAAAAAAACACAGTCAGAGGCACAAGTCAGTATCAAATGTTGCATACAAAACAAAGAAGACTAAGGATGGGAAAAGACACTTGGATTTGGCAATTAAAAGGTCATGGTGACCTTCAAGAGTTCAGCTCTGGGCAAGTAACCAGAGAAAAAGGAAGATTTCAGAAAGCTAATGAAAGCATAGATTGAAAATGGAGACAGACTACTTATATGAAAAGATTGGCAGTGAGAGAAAAAAAGAAATAGGATCTATATTATGCACTAAGCTTAATGTACCTGGGAGAACTTTAATTTTTTCAGTCTATTATTTTTTTATTTTTATAGTGAAATTCTGTTATAAAGCACCATTAGTCTATAATCTGAATTAGGCTATACCACGTGTCAAATCCTATCCCCTGTGTACATTGTGTTATATAGAATATCAGTCTCAACACACGAGAGAAAGCATATAATATGAATATTACTCTTGTTCACCGCACTCTGTATCTGTGTTATTATAGGGTTGTACTATAATTTGAATTTAGAACACTAATGTTCCTTCACTGGGACTTTACTACCTTTATTATTTGAAATAAATCACACCATTTCTCTAATCGCCCTCTATTGACAACTTTACTAAGCTGGTGAGATGATGATGTTGGAGTGTGAAAACTGTACTGAAATAAGATTTATGTCTAAATCCAGATGTTTAGACATATTAAACCACTATGGAGCCAGATGATTTATTTTCTCTCACGGCAGGTCAAAAACATGGCTTAGAGAACACTTAAGAGAAGTAAGCTAATGCAGTCATATTTCACTACTGGAATCTTTGGTTCTAATTTGAGTCAGTTTACCAATGGAATAAGCTTGATGGACTTGTACAAAACTCTAGTCACCTACCTGCTTCCACCGGGCACATCTGGTGCTATCAACAAGAAATTTCTCACATACACAGCAGTAGTAGTAGTAGCCATTTAAACAACTCAGGCCATAGTTACATGAATTTTCGTAGTCCAAGCTAGTGAAAGGAATAAAGACACAATAAACCTGATCTTTAAATTTTTTCTTTCAATGGATAAACTGCTGATAGAAAAGGTATTTTGCTACTAGTCAAGTATGCAGGAAGAAAGCAGTCACAGCCAAAGGAACATAGTCACCCAAACCCATGGGTATTTATCAAAGATTTGTTGATGATACTATTGGTGAATACACTTCAGGATCAAAATCATATTCAGAGTGAAAAATATTATACCAATTTAAGTCCAAAAAATTCTCTAAATTATACTCCATCAAGTTACAATTGCAGTGCATGAAAAATGTAGAGAATGGTCTAGATCAAGGGTCAGCAAACTTTTTCTCTAAAGAGCTAGAGAGTAAATATTTTAGGCTTTGTTGGCCATATAGTTTCTGTCATGGCTATTCAACTCTGCCATTGTAGTGCAAAAGCAGCCATAGACAATATGTAAAAGAATAAGTATGGCTGTGTTCCAATAAAACTTTATTTAAAAAAAACAGGTGGCAAAAAGAAGTACTCAAAAAAGGAAAAGAAAAAAAAAACTCACAATAATGGAGTATGTCAAAGGGACAGAGGAGCCAACAGAAACAGTTCCCAATGGTCAAAGGTGAAATAATTTGAGCAACAATATAAATAAGGTAGTACTGGATTAGGAGTTCTTGGGTGGTGCAAACAGTTAAGCCCTGGACTACTAGCCAAAAGGTTGGTGGTCTGAACCCACCCAGAGGTGCCTCAGGAGAAAGACCTGGTGATCTACTTCCAAAAGGTCACAGCTTTGAAAACCCTGCAAAGCACCATTCTATTGTGGCAAACATGGAGTCACCATGGTTGGGATAAATTCAATGGCAACTGGTAGTATTGGATTATAACTCATATCTATGACTCCTTATTAATATAAACAAACAATTGAATAAATAAATAAGTGAAGAAGAGAGAAATCTCTCATGTAGAAGAATACAAATAACTTATGTAGATACTCTGCCCTCCAGGAGGTGGAATATAATTCCCCACCCCTCAAAAGTGAGCTGTGCATAGTGACTTACTTCCAAAGAGTACAATATGGAAAGGGGGAGCGGGAAAGAGTAATTTTACAGAGGAAAAACCTGACAAACAGTACTTTATCCAGGTAATCAAGGTCAACATCAGCAGTGATAAGTCATATTAATAATCTGTACCTTTGATATGATATGATGAAAATAGCACTTTACCTCAGTGATCTTCTTCCCCAAAACTTATAACCCCAGTCTAATTATGAGAAAACAACAGACAAATCCTAATTCTACAAAATGCCTGATCACTACTCCTCAAAACTGTCAAGGTCATCAAAAAAGGGAAGTCTGAGAAACTGTCACAGCCAAGAGGAGCCCTATGGAGGCATGACAACTAAATGTAATATGATATTCCAGATGAGATCCTAAACAGAAAAAAAAAAAAAAAAGATATTAGGTAAAAAGTAAGGAAATCTGAATAAAATATGGACTTTAGTTAATTAAGAAAATAATAATAATAATTTGGCCCAAGGGCCATGGTTTTCTGGCCCTAGTTTGGGTTAATTGCCATATTCAGTGCAGGTCATGGAGGTCTCCCTTGGGCACAAAACAAAACAAAGAACTAGATGACAGAATGAGAGCAGGGCCTTTAGAGATCATTTATTCTAGTCCCCTATTTTACAGCTGAGAAAACTGAGAAACAAAGAGGTTAAGTGTCTTACTCAAGGCCCATCAGCCTGTAAGTTGTGGACCTAAAGCTGGGATTCAGGGTCCAACTTCCTGGCTAATGCTCTTTGTGCTATACTGTGCTGCTGATAAATATAATCCCAAGTCACTCCAAAAAGCACTTTGGCAACTCGACTAATTTATGCCCTCCAAAAAAGAAAATCTTAGTATACCTTCCTATTTTCTTCCCAGATAAGACTTTTTGCCCCTGAGTTCCTGCAGCTGAAAGCTAGAACCCACAAAGCACTAGCGACCAGAAGGACTGACTCCTCACTGCTTGCCATCTCCTGATCTTGTTTACATGTTTTTGTCTGCAAACGTTTTAATGGAAGAAGAGAAAACGAGTGCTTTAATTTCCCAATAAAATCTGTACCGCAGTATGAGTCATTGTTTTCTTTTTTTACACTAGCCAGGGTAAAGCCTTCTGGTTTTAATAACTAATACTGCTGAGTTCAATAAAAAGCACTGAATTTAATTTAATCCAAACCTTGATCAATGCCAGCTTCCCCTGGAATTTTATCTTTGTTTTAATTTGAGTCTCCATGTTCAGAAAAATGAGAGGCCAACAGGAAAGGAACAGAAGTCAATTAGCTTGTAGGCTTGTTTCTAGGCAAAGGACATGAAAATACAAGATTGACAGGTAAACTCCAAGACTCTAATGTTTCAGCCTGGCTGGACAAACTTTTCCTGGCACAATTAATGTTTTCTTTAGTCCTGAATAAAGAAATTGAACAATTCACAGCCTCATTTGGAAAATGTTTTTAAAATAAAATATTCCAAAGCCAATTAGTATCAGATTTCTAAGCTAGAAGTATATTGCCTTTAATGTGTTAATAATTGAGAGAGATGCTACTGTAAAATTAGAGACAGAAAGCCTTCAGAGTCAGTCTGTTTGAACACTCAAGCAACCAGGCTGAGTTTTTGAGGACTGGAATAAATATGAGGACTAGAATGGATATAAAATGAAGTAATCAGCTGAGAGTTTTGCTAAGTTTTTCTTAAATGGATCCTTCATTCAGTCCTGAAATGAAAGCGTATCTGAAAGCATGCATCATTTTAGAAGAATTACCATTTACTATAAACTGGCACTACTGTTATAACTTATACCTGAAAATTCCTATTGTTCTGTTAAGCGAATCAAAAATCTTGTGCAGGTGGGGGACTATGAAAATCTCCATTTTGGTTCAGTTATGTAGTTTTTCAGTCAAAAGCTTTTAGAGCTGTTCTGAAGGGTTTTAGAAGACTGAGCACCAAGGCCAGCTTCCAGTCTCCCCGCAAGAGGAAGGTTACTGGCAGCCATACATCCTCGTTACCATCCTACAGTCCACTCAACAGTGGGCCAGAGGACAAGGCAGCCAGCCTCTTGTAAAAATCCCAGACTTCAGTCTCCGTGGCACCTGGGTTCTCCACAAGGGTTTAGTGTCCAAGCTTGAGCCAACTACGATTCGCAGACTATAGAATGTTAACCCTGGGAGGAGACATGGAGAGCATCTAAGCCAGCGATTCACATACTTTTGGATTTCACGGACCAGTAACATTTTCAAAAAAATAAATATTAAGAGCACCAAAATAGGGTATCTCATTTTTTTTTTTTTTGTGGTTGCTTGCTTTTGCAAAGTAAAGGTATTTAAAATAGCAACTACCATCAATTATCAACACCATTTCATAATGTTATAGACATTTTAATAACAAAAGTGCAGGAAAGTCATAAACTTGAAACTTAATTATTAAATAAATTGAGCTTCTTAAGAACTCACCACATTGTTCTTATTTTCTCATTTCAACATAACTTGCTGAAAACTTCATCACAGACTAGCATTCCTATATAGATCATTGTCTGGGAAACAATCAGCTAGTCTAACCCTTTCATTTCACTAATGAGAACACTGATTTCCTGAGAGATGAAGAAACTTCCTCAAAGAAACCAAACTGACTGATGGTAGAGGGTAGACCAGAACCCTCATCTCTAAAGTCCAAGTATGTTGCTTTTTCGTTGATAGCAAACTATTTCATTTGATCAACAAACATCTCTTGATCCCTGACTACAAGCTTATGCAAAGACTAAGAAGAGTAGAGTAGGGAGGTGAGTAGAGGTTTGGAGAAAAGACACATAACAACTGTAATTCAGAGAAGAGTATATTGTACAGAGAGGTGCAAATTGCTTTGACAGTTTTAGAAAAAAGACGAGCCATTTTTGGTTGGAGTCATCGTGATGTCTTTATAGAGGAGGCCACACTTGCACTGGGTCTTAAGGAAAAAAGGCAGTAAGGGCAATCATAGAGTGAATAGTGTGAGCAAAATTAGTAGGAAAGGAAGTTAAGAATCTCTAGTGAAATATCAAGTAGTTTAATGTGGACAAAGCTTAAGAATAGATAGTAAGTAAAGAGTGAGAAAAGTTGTTTGGGGATTTCAGTGGAGAATGTCATTCTGCAAGTTTAGACCAATGCATCTCAAACACTGATGTGCATAAGAACACTCTAAAGAGTTATTAGGACATAGATTCCTGGAGCCCATCCCCAGATATTCTGATCCAATAGGTCTGGGTGGAGCCTGATAACTCATTTCTAATAAGCTCCTAGGTGATGCTGATGCTGTCCATTAGTGAACTGCATTTTGAGTAGCATTGTTAACATAAACACTACAGTTAAAGCCACTGAAATTTTTTGAGCAAGAGAACGATACTCTATTATTGTCTATTTACTCACTTACTTGGGACTGAAAAAAATGGAATTACCCAATATCAAGTAAATTATTAATAGCAGACCCTTAGAAATCTCCCTGTTGTAACCACAGCTGTTTTTCCATAAAGAAATAATAAAAAATCCACCAAAATTCTTTTCGGAATGAGACTGTTTACTGTGCTTAAAGAGAACATCAGATGGAACTTGTCTGTAATTCAAAGTAACAAACAAAAACACGAAGTAACCATTATCTTGGAAAGCCAAAGCACTAACAAGGAAACTAAATGTGTTTATTAGCTACCTCTTTGAAAGTCTTTAAGCACAAACATTATAAAAAGTAAATAAAACATTCTTGGGAAGAAAAAATTACCATGGAATTTGCCTGTTTAAGAATCTTCATCTTCCCTTAGAAGCAGGAATAATGTTAACAATATATCCCCTCAAGCTTGTGAAAAAAAACAAGGCTTGTGAATTAAGTCTTGTGGAAGAGGGCTTAGGCTTGACTCCTCTGATTCCAAAGATCAGACCTATGACCAATGGTATAAATTTTAAGAGAAACTAGATATGGCTAAAGATAAGAACTTTTTAAATACATAACTTTCTAAGTCTATTCAAAGATGACTGGACAATCTCATGGTATGGGGGTTGTTCTACCCTAGAAGTGTTTAAGCAAAACCTGGCCAACCATTTGAGAGATTTAGAGAAAAGGGAAATCAAGCAAGGATCAGATGGTATGTTGGCCTAGATGACCTCTAAGAAGCCACTCAACTCTAGGAGTCTATGATTCCTCTCCCATCCCAGCCCCTGCCAGCCAGGAGTCAGTAACATATTATCCAAATCCTCCAGGATGGACACAAAACCTTCAGGAGGATGAATATTAATTCCACAATTTCAGAATATTGGCAACTCAGTAGTCATCAGTCATGCCTGGCTGAGCTACCATTAGGAGATGGGAACCTGGACTCCTAAATATAACACTCTTCCTTTAAAACCAAGCTACCTTTCAATAGACCAGTATCCTCAAAGCCACTTTGGTGAATGGTTTCAATACACATTTCTTAAGCACCCTACTCCATGCCAGGCAATGTGCTTAGGTATTGTACAGAAATAAAGACACCCAAACATTGTGTGGAATTAAGCCTCTTTAACTTGATAGAGTCTTACCACTCCAGACAGAGGAGGACTAAGTGCTAATCAGGAGGAAAAGTAGAAGGAATAGAAATCCACTTGAAGAGCTTCCCTGTTCAGGAATACCTACCCACCACCTGACAGTTCATGGAACTCCACCAGTAAAAACCCTTTCCTTTGATTCTTAAAGGTTTTGTATTAGAAGACTTCTATTAAAAAGTAAATTTCTCCTTGGAAAAGAAATAAGATTCTAAAAGCATAATCATGTCCCCTCTTTGGACTTCAAATTCCCTGCTTACAAAGTAAGTGGTTTTGACCATATGATCTCTGTGGTCCCCTCTAACTATGAAAATGTAGGACTTATTAGGCCTACAGGCCAGGGAATAGGAACAGTTTATGGCTGGGTTTTCAAGGCTGCCTAGAAGTGGAGGTTGGAGTCATAAGCAGCCCAAAGTACTTACAATGATCAAACCTTCTCCTAACCCTGAAGTTATAGGGAAAAGATTTAAACATGCCTCCAAGCCTCATGGGCAATTCACTCTCTTAGAGCTGTTGGACAACTTTTGGCTAATAAAGATTAAACAAATAAATATAAAAAATGGCTCTATCCAGAATCCTGAGAGGCCAATTTGCTGTTAATGGTGGTGTTTAGGCCCTAAAAGGGTATTAACTTACAGAGTAGTAAAATCTCCAAACACAGCCCAGAGCTTTAAAAGACATACAGGTGCCAAAATTAAGGGCCAAATTACCAATCTGTTTTAAATGATGGTCTGGGAATACTCAATAGGACACGGAAAATGTATGACAAATAATATCTTCAATACAAAGAAAAAGTTGCTTGAATTTATTAGAGGAAATGTACTGCCTCCTGGGACTTCTTTTTTGCCCACTCCCCAAACAGGTGATTTTTCAAAATCGACTTGAAGACACAGCTAATGCAAAATTACCCTTTAAGTATAAAATAAGGTCATTTTTAACTAAAACGGTTTCCATGTCAGCATTTGCCAAAAACCTTTGGGAACTTAGAAATATCAAGGAAACGCACATTCCATTAGTATCAAAACTAGGTGCTTCCATGATATTTAAATGCCTGCATTACTCAACATATGCAAAAGCTTTAGACCAGACTAAAGCCGGCTGCTTCTCTTTCTACTCACCCACAAGTTTAAAGAATTGCATTGGCAGCCCTGCTGGATGACAGCAGAATGACTTCCTGTCAAGTAACCTCCATCCTCCAAGGTGACAGGAAATGGGTTTAAACACTGGTAATATCACTAATCAGTTTGAGGGAGCACATGTTTCCAGCGTGCAATTGTGAAGTTTAGTTTCGGTGTATTAGCCACTTGCTGGGCCATGTGATTTAGCATAATGACAGATGAACGTAAAGGTCAGATTTACTGTTGAAGAGGTGTCATCAAGGGTTGCATATTACTTCAAGATGTCCTCCGCATCAGAGGCATCTCACATGTAGGCGTTTATTTCTCCAA
Organism: Trichechus manatus latirostris; assembly: GCF_000243295.1. Taxonomy (NCBI): domain Eukaryota; kingdom Metazoa; phylum Chordata; class Mammalia; order Sirenia; family Trichechidae; genus Trichechus; species Trichechus manatus. The sequence goes on from NW_004443943.1 coordinate 25,813,252, forward strand.
TAGAATTCTTCAATTTTCCAAAAACCCTTATGAAAGCCCCCAAACTTATTTCAACACGTGAAAAACTGGACTTTCTCTTATTCCTGATTGAGATCAAATAGTCTAAGGTAATGGTCTTACCATTATATGATCCTACCTTGGTCTTTAAAATAAGTGTATGCATTCATATAATTTCAAGCTTTGCCAAATCTACTCTAAGTCAATTTAAAATAACTAAGTTTTCCACAAAAGTTCTTTCTAGTGCTCCCAGTATTTTGATGCCACTTCAAGGAACGAGGTGGTTTCCTCCCTCAAATACAATGGCATTTGTATTTCTTCTCGAAGAAGCACTATTCAGTTTTATACTGAGGACAGGAGGAAACAAAATTTTCCTTTTATTTGTGGAACAGGAAGGGACGGTAGGGATCTTCTCACAGAGTCCATTCATATTATAAATTCATTCCCTCAGTCTCCATTTTAGTTTTTGAGAACTTTATGCTATGTCAAAGGGAGCCCTGGTGACCAATGGTTAAAGCGCTCACCTGCTAACTGAAAGGTCAGTGGATTGAACTCACCAGAAGCTTCATGGGAGAAAGATGTGGCAATCTGCTTCCATAAAGATTTATAGCCTTGGAAACCCTATAGGGCAGTTCTACTCTGTCCTAAAGGTTGCTATTAATCGACTCGACAGAAGTGGGTTTGAGTTTGGGTACTCTATGTTGGGTATTTTGCTAGCAGTACAATAATGACTAGAACTAGACACAGTTCCTGCTCTCTTGGAGCATTAATATAAATGATCAATCATTAACTAAATAATTATACAAATGAATGTATAATTCATAAATTAAATATTCATAACTATTAAATAAATAAATTAGATAATTGATGCTCTTGTTAGGTGCCATTGAGTCAGTTCTGACTCATGGCGACTGCATGTACAACAGAACGAAATACTGCCCGGTCCTTCACCATCCTCACAATTGTTGTTATGCTTGAGCCCATTGTTGCAGCCACTGTATCAGTCTATCTCGTTGAAGGTCTTCCTCTTTTTTGCTGACCCTCTACTTTACCAAGCATGATGTCCTTCTTCAGGGATTGGTCCCTTCTGATAACATGTCAAAAGTACGTGACACCAAGTCTTGCCATCCTTGCTGTGGCTGTACTTCTCCCAAGACAGATTTCTTCGTTCCTCTGACAGTCCATGGTATATTCAATATTCTTCCCTAACACCATAATTCAAAGTCATCGATTCTTCTTTGGTCTTCCTTACACACTGGCCAGCTTCCACATGCATATGAGGCAACTGAAAACACCATGGCTTGGGTCAGGCGCACCTTAGTCCTTAAAGTGACATTTTTGCTTTTGAGCACTTTAAAGAGGTCTTTTGCAGCAGATTTGCCCAGTGCAATGCATCGTTTGATTTCTTGAGTGCTGCTTCCATGGGCATTGATTGTGGATCCAAGTAAAATGAAATCCTTAACAACTTCAATATTTTCTGAACTTATCATGATGTTGCTTTGTCTTTACTTTGTCTCTCGAGCTGCCTTTTGAAATCTTCTGTTCAGCTCTTTTACTTCATCATTTCTTCCATTCGCTTTAGCTACTCTACATTCAAGAGCAACTTTAAGTCTCTTCTGACATTCCTTTTGGTATTTTCTTTCTTTCCTGTCTTTTTAATGACCTCTTGCTTTCTTCATCTATGATGTCCCTGACATCATTCCACAACTCATCTCATCTTTGCGCAATTAGTGTTCAGTGCATCAAATCTATTCTTGAGATGGTGTCTAAATTCAAGTGGGATATACTCAATGTCATACTTTTGCTCTCATGGACTTGTTCTAATTTTCTTTAACTTCAACTTGAACTTGCATATGAGCAATTGATGGCCTGTTCCGCAGTCAGTCCCTGGCCTTGTTCTTACTGATGTTATTGAGCTTTTCCATCATCTCTTTCTACAGATGTAGTCGATTTGATTTCTGTGTATTCCATCTGGTGAGGTCCGTGTGTACAGTCGCTGTTTATGTTGTTGAAAAAAGTTATTTCCAATGAAGAAGTTGGTGGTCTTACAAAATTCTATCATGCGATCTCCAGCGTCATTTCTATCATCAAAGCTGTATTTTCCAACTATCGGCCCTTCTTCTTTGTTTCCAACTTTCGCATTGCAATTACCAGTAATTACTAATGCATCTTGATTGTATGTTTGATCAATTTCAGACTACAGAAGTTGGTAAAAATCTTCAATTTCTTCATCTTTGGCCTTAGTGGTTGGTGAGTAAATTTGCATAGTAGTTGTATTAACTGATCTTCCTTGTAGGCATATGGATATTATCCTATCACTGAAAGCATTGTACTTTAGGATACATCTTGAAATGTTCTTTTTGACAACGAACGCAACACTGTTGCCCTTCAATTTGTCATTCCCAGCATAGCAGAGCATTCAAAATGGCCAATACCAGTCTATTTCTGCTCTCTAATGCCTAGGATATTGATGTTTATGTGCTCCATTTCATTTTTGATAACTTCCGATTTTCCTAGATTCATTTTTGTACATTCCACCTTCCTATTATTCACGAATGTTTGCAGATGTTTCTTCTCATTTTGAGTCATGCCACATCAGCAAATTAAGGTCCTGAAAGCTTGACTCCATCCACGTCATTAAGATCGACTCTACTTTGAGGATGCAGATCTTCCCAGTCATATTTTGAGTGCCTTCCAACCTGAGGGGTTCATCTTCTGGCACTATATCAGACAATGTTCCATTGTTATTCATAAGGTTTTCACCAGCCAGTTTTTTCAAAAGTAGACTGCTAGGTCCTTCTTCCTAGTCTGTCTTAGTCTGGAAGCTCCACCAAGGGTGACCCTGTTGGTATTTTAAACACCAGTGGCAAAGCTTCCAGTATCACAGCAACACACAACTACCACAGTACAACAAATTGACAGACACGTAAATTAGATAATTACTCAGAGGAAGGTACAATTATTAACTGAAAATAAGTAAAAAGAGAGAAGTAAAATGGCTTTCTAAGGTCTCACAGTAAGTCTGTTATAGAATATAGGTCTCCTGGCTCACAGCCTAATTCTCTTTTACTCTGTACCCCAGTGCATTTCAGTGTACTTTCTCTGGATTAAAAGATGATCTGACATTCTATCTCCACGGCAGTCTCATAGCAGCTCATCCAGAGCAGGGCTTTCCAAGTTTTTTTACCCCCTACTACAACTAAAAAATGCTTTGCTCTATGCTGTGCTTTGTTGAGACATACCTGGGGGAAGGGCAGGGTGTGTGTCTATGTGCGCATGTGTGCACTGGAGGAGGGTACCTAGAGGTGAACTTTACAATTGAGGTCTACTATTATTTTGTGAAGAATACGCAGACTCTGCTAGTGAAAGGAAAAGACAGCGGGACTCATTTGGTCTTTCATGATCCATGCGCCCAAAGAAAAAGATGTATACCTGGGGACAGGTGAAGGGAGGCATTTTAATTGATTTTCTAGAATAACTATTGGCTTTTTTTTTCTTAAATACTGGTTGAAAATGGTGAGTCAGCCTAGCTTAAAAGAGCCAGAAAACACGGAGGCCACAGATATGACTTGGCAAAACAGAAGAGTCAACTATGGAAGAGGAGGCTGCTTCTTGGTTAGAAGGGCCAGAGCTCTCTAGAGCAGTATCTCAAAATTCAGGGCTGGAACTTCCTGGAAGATGGCAGTGTGCACAATTCCACACTCCTACCACCTCCCCTCCCTGCACATAATCACAAATAAAAAAACCCAGAAATCTGCACTCTCAACTCTGTAAGAACTCTAAAAGCAATTGCAGGGTTGCAACAATTAAAAAAAACCAAACCCGTTGCTATCAAGTGAATTCTGACCCTATAGGACAGAGTAGAACTGCCCCATAGGGTTTCCAAGGAGCAGCTGGTAGATTCAACCTTCTGGTTAGCAGCCGAGCTCTTAACCACTATGTCATCAGGGCTCCATTGCACCAACTAAGTAAATGCTGAATCAACAAAAAGGTGACTTTTAAATGATAGGAAAACTTATTTCTCTACTGCTGCACCCATCACCCTCCCAGGATTTGTAGTGATGACACAGGGGGTCTGTTCTCTGGCTCTGGGGTGAGCAGAGCAGATTTTGCTAGCAGACTACTGTGTGTGTCTGTTCTCATCTGTCTGGGGGCTGCCTGAGGACCGAAGGAGGGTATTCCTCCTGGTTTGGCCAGCCTCAAAGATTACACAGGGCAAGGGGAAAGGGAGTAGTGAGCAACGCCTGAAGGCTGTGACTGCCCTAAACTACCTGGGACTGAACAGTACAATTGGAGTATACAAGTAACTTTTAAGGGTGGAAGGAGAAGGCAATGTGAGAGTTTCTTACGGAATTTACTGCTTTCAAAAACACTGTGTATTAGGTGGAATTGAGAAAACAACACATAAGCTCAAGAAAATACGCGTGAGCACCAAATACCTAAGAAATCACATTTACACCTTGAGCTGATTTCTAAGCACAGACTCATGTTGAAAGACTGAGAGAGGTGTTTTCTTCTTTCTATTTTTTCTTTTTCTTTCTTTCATTTCTGTATCTTTTTCTTCCTTTTCTTTACTTTGCTCCATTCTTTTCTGTCTTTCCTTTTAATTGTGCTTTAGGTGAAACTTTACAGAGCAAATGAGTTTCTCATTCAACAATTTATACACAAATTGTTTTGTGATATTGGTTGCAATACTCACAATGTGTCAGCACTCTCCCCTTCCATACTTCAATTCCCGTTTCCATCTGTCCATTTTTCCTGTCCCTTCCTGCCTTCTCGTCATTTCTTTTGGTCAGGTGTTGCCTTTTTGGTCTCATGCACATGATTTAACTAAGAAGTACATTCCTCACGTGTGTTAGTGTATGTTTTATAACCATGTCTAATCGTTGGCTGAAGAGTGAGCTTTGGGAGTGGCTTCAGTTCTGAGTTAAAAGAGAGTCCAGGGTCCATAGTCTCAGGGGTTCCACCAGTCTCTGTAAGACCAGTAAGCCTGGTCTTTTTTGTGTGAATTTGAATTTTGTTCTACATTTTTCTCCTGCTCTGTCCGGGACCCTCTATTGTGATCCCTGACACAGCAGTTGGTGGTGGTAGCCAGGCACCATCTACTCTTCTGGACTCAGGCTGCCAGAGGCTGTGGTACTGCGGTCCATTAGTCTTTTGGACTAATATTTCCCTTGTGTCTTTGGTTTTCTTCATTCTCCTTTGCTGCAGACAGGATGTGACCAGGAGATGTATCTTAGATGGTCGCTCGCAAGCCTTTAAGACCCCAGATGCTACCCACCAAAGTTGGATGTAGAACATTTTCTTTATGAACTTTTATGCCAGTTGACCTAGATGACCCACAAGACCACAGCATTCTTTTCTTTTTTGTTTTTGTTTTCTTTTATTTTTTTCCTCTTTCTTCTTCAATTTTTTTCTTTATTCCTAGAGTACAAAGAAATCTCTTACAGAATGCCAGCTGGACACAAGCTGAACAGAGGCAGTGGTGTCCACACATGTCCAGGAGGGTAGTCAGTGAAAAAATAGTTAGGGGAGGTCTCTGTTTAAACAGACTACTACAACATTCAACAGTTTAAAAAAAAAAAAAAACCCTGGGAAAAGGGAAAAAAATCTGAGTCTCAGAACTAACATCATATTGTGGAAATGTCCCAGTTTCAACAAAAAGTCACAAAGCATACAAAGAAACAGCAAAGAGTAGCCCATTCAAAAAAACAAAACAACAGACAGAAACCATCCCTATGGAAATCAAGATAATAGACAGACTACAAGTCTTTGAAACAACAGTATTAAATTGTTCAAAGAACTAAAGAAAAACATAGATGAAGAACTAAAGTAAATCAGAAAACAACGTGTGAACAAAATTAAAATATCAATATAAAGAGACAGAAACTATAAAAAGGAACTAAAGAGAGTTACTGGAGGTTACAAACACAATAACTAAAATGAAAAATTATCTGGAAGAGCTTAACAGCAAATTTGAGCTGTCAGAAGAAAGAGTCAGCAAACTAGTAGAAAAGACAATTGAAATCATCGAATCTGAGGAGCACAAAGAAAAAAGAACGAAAAAAAGTGAACAGAGACTAAGGAAATTGTGGGACAACATAAACTAACAGATGTATCATGGAAGTTCCAGAAGGAGAAGAGAGACAGACAGGTACAGAAAGGATACTGGAAGAAATAATGGCAGAGAACTTTCCAAACAGGTCAGAGGACAAAGTCTACACATAGAAGAAGTTCAATGAACTCCATGTAGGATCCCAATGAGACACACTATAATGAAACTCTCAAAAACCAAAGATAATCTTGAAAGTAGCAAGAAAGACGTGAATCATTACATACAAGGGATCCTCAATAAGATTAAGCACTGATTTCTCCTCAGAAAACCTGGAGGCCAGAGGCAGTGGGATGTCATGTTTATAGTGCCAACAGACATGTCAACCAAGAATTCTATATCCAACAAACTGTACTTCAAGAATGAGGAGGATTGGCTTATTTCACTCAACCAATCACAAAAGGACAAATATTGTATGACATCACTTCTATAAAAAGACAAGAAAAGACAAATACATAGAGACCAAAGTTTATTAGTGTTTACCAGGGGTGGGTTGTTGTTGTTGTTAGGTGTTGTTATGGATTGAACTGTGTCCCCCCAAAATGTGTGTCAACTTAGCTAGGCCATGATTCCCAGTATTGTGTGATTGTCCATCATTTTGTCATCTGATATGATTTTCCTATGTGTTGTAAATCCTACCTCTCTGATATTAATGAGGCAGGATTAGAGAAAGTTATGTTAATAAGGCAGGACTCAATCTACAAGGTTAGGTAGTATCTTGAGTCAATCTCTTTTGAGATGTAAAAAAGAATCAAGCAGAGAGATAAGAGGATCTCAAACCACCAAGAAAGCAGTGCCAGGAGCACAGCACATCATTTGAAGCCAGGGTTTCTGCACTGAGAATCTCCTAGGCCAGGGAAACATTGATGACAAGGACCTTTCCCCAGAACCGACAGAGAGAGAAAGCTTTCCCCAGGAGTTGGCAGCCTGAATTTGGACTTCTAGCCTCCTAAACTGTGAGAGAATAAATTTCTCTTTGTTAAAGCCATCCACTTGTGGTATTTCTGTTATAGCAGCACTAGATAACCAAGATAGGTGCCATCGAGTCAGTTCCAACTAATAGCGACCCTATGTACAACAGAATGAAACACTGCCTGGCCCTGTACCATCCTCACAATCATGGTTATGTTTAAGCCCATTGTTGCAGCCACTGTATCAATCCATCTCCTTGAGGGTCTTCCTCTTTTTTGCTGACCCTCTACCTTACCAAGCATGATGTTCTTCTCCACGTACTGGTCCCTCCTGATAACATGTCTGAAGTATGTGAGACGAAGTCTCACCATCCTTGTCTCCAAGGAGCATTCTGGCTGTACTTCATCCAAGATAGATTTGTTCATTCTTCTGGCAGTCAAAGGTATATTCAGTATTCTTTGCCAACACCATAATTCAAAGGCGTCAATTCTTCTTCGGTCCTCCTTATTCATTGTCCAGCTTTCGCAAGCATATGAGGCAATTGAAAATATCATGGCTTGGGGCAGGCAAACCTTAGTCCTCAAAGTGACATCTTTGCTTTTTAACAATTAAAGGGATCTTTTGCAGCAGATTTGCCTAAAACATCATTTGACCAGGTGGGAGGGAGGGGGAAAAGGGGGTATCCTAGTTATCCAGTGCTGTTGTAACAGAAATACCACAAGTGGATGCCTTTAACAAACAGAAATTTATTCTCTCACAGTCTAGTAGGCTAGAAGTCTGAGGGCACCAGCTCCAGGGGAAGGCTTTCTCTCTCTGTCCACTCTGGGGGAAGGTCCTTGTCATCAATTTTCCCCTGGGTCTAGGAGTTTCTCAGCACAGAAGCTCCAGGTCCGAAGGATGCACTCTGCTCCCAGCTCTTCCTTCTTGGTGGTAGGAGGTCCCTCTCCTCTCTGCCCACTTCTCTCTTTTATATCTCAAAACAGATTGACTCAAGATACAACCTAATCCTTTAGAGTGAATCCTGCCTCATTAACATAACTGCTTGTAATTCTGCCTCATTAATATCATAGAGGTTAGGAATTACAACACATAGGATAATCACATCAGATCACAAAATGGTGGATAACCACAAAATACTAGGAATCATGGCCTAGCCAAGTTGATAAGAATTTTGAGGGGACACAATTCAATCCATAATGGGGGGTTAACGGTGATGGAAAAACTGCATGGATTAAGGGTAGGGTTGTACTGCTGATTATTGTAATTGGCAATAAGTTGTACACCTGTAAAAAGTAGAATTGGCAAAAGTTGTGTGATAGATATATTTACAACAATGACAAAAAAAAAAAGAGAGTAGCTGCTGAGGCTGCTTACCTACAATCAAACACCTCATGGGATTTGGTTCCTTGGTTTGGAGGTTTAGGGTCATGGTTTCATGGGATATCTCAGTTAATTGGTCTAATAACATGTTTAGTGCTTCTGTTCTATCTCCTAGTTCATCGTGTAATGCCTGGGGTCTTAATAGCTTACAAATGACCGCTCAAGGCATAACATTTGGTCTCTATTCACCTGGAAAAACAGATGAAGAAAGGCAGTCAAGAATGGGGGGAGGATATGAACAACTGCTTGCTTTGCTATGATATCGGAAGAACTAGATGGTGCAGGCTACCATTACTGAACATTTTGATCGAAGATTCCATAGAAGAATCCTGATGAAAGGGGAGGAAATGCAGAAAAGAATTTCAAATTCTTATGGACTCTAGACTTCCTAGAGCCATGGAGGGTACATGGACCCCTGAAACTATTGCTCTGAGATAATCTTTAAACCTTAAACCAAAAATATCCCCTGAAGTCTTCTGAAAACCAAACAATAATTTAGCTTAACTAGTAAAAAAAAGGTCTGCCTTGAGCATTATGCTCTTTTAAGAACAATCTATATGGGATCAAATGACAACAGCAACTGGAAAGATTAGAATAGGAAACTCAGGGAGCAGTGAGCTTATTTTAATGAGGGGGGAACAACTCAGAAAAGGAAGGTGAGGATGGTTGCACAACTCGAAGAATGTAATCAATGTCACTAAATTGTACATGTAGAAGTTGTTTAAAAAAAGGGAGAAAGAATATTGACAGATTGTGATAAATGTAACTAATGTCACTGAACAATTTGTGTGGAAATTGTCAAATGGAAACCTAACTTGCTGTACAAACTTTCACCAAAAACTCAATAAAATATTATTGAAAAAAAAAAAAAACTAACTAAAAAAGAATGAGGGGAAATTTAAACATTCCCAGATAAATAAAAGTTGAGGGAGGTTGTTACTACCTGACATGGGCTACAAGAAATGCTAAAGGAAGTCCAGCAGATTGAAATGAAAGAACATTAGATAGTAACTCAGAACTAAATGTAAATGGATTAAAGTCTCCAATCAAAAGACAGAGATTGATTGGTACAACGAATTAAAAAACATGATCAATCCATATGCTGCCTAACAGAGACATGCCTCAGACCCAAAGACACAAAAAGATTGAAAGTGAAAAGATGGAAAGAAAAAAAACATTCCATGCAAACAGTAACAAAAAGACAGCTGGAATGGCTACACTGTTATCAGAAAAAATAGACTTTAAGTCAAAATCTGTTACAAGAATGACAAAAGGGTCAATTCATCCAGAAGTTATAACAACAATAAATATATTACATGCACCTAACATCAGAGCCCTAAAATATATGAAGCAAACAACGACAGAATTGAAGAGAGAAATTGACAATTCTATAACAATAGCTTGAAACATCAATGTGCCACACAATGGCTAGAATATCTAGAAAGAAGACCAATTAAGGATTTGAACACCACTATAAACCAATTAGATTTAACATATATAGAACACTCCACCCAACAACAGCACAATACACATTTTTCTCCAGTGCATATGGATTATTTTCCCTGATAGACCATATGCTAGTTCACAAAACAAGTCTCAAATGTAAAAAGACTGAAATCATACAACATATCTTGTTTGACAACAATGAAATAAAACCAGAAATCAATAGCAGAAGGAAAACTAGAAATTACACAACTGTGTGGAAATTAAATAACATAGTATTTATATATATAAACAAACAACTATGTGGAAATTAAATAACATAGTATTTTTAAACACAATATAAATAAATAACAATGAGTCAAAGAAGAAATTAAAAGGGAAATCAGACAAAAATGAAAGCACAATGTATCAAAACTTATGGGATGCACTGAAGGCAGTGTGTAGAGGAAAATTTACTGGGTAAACATCTACATTAAAAAAGAAGAAAGATTTTAATCAATAACTTAACTTTATTACTTGAAGAACTAGAAAAATAAGAGCAAACTAAGCCCAAAGCTACCAGAAGAGAGGAAATCATAAAGATCAGAGCAGTGATAAATGAATAGAGAATAGAAAAACAATAGATAGCATCAGCAACACCAGAGGTTGGTTTTTTGAAAACATCAGCAAAACCAACAAAACATTAGCTAGACTAACTAAGAAAAAAATAAAGATGATGCAAATAAGTAAAATTAGAAATCAAAGTGAAGACATCACTACCAACTCTACAGAAACAAAAAGGATTATAAGAGAATGCTAGGAAAAACTATATACCAATGAATTAGATAACTCAGATGAAATGGGAAAATTCCTAGAAACACATAAACTACCTAAAGTGGCTGAACAAGAAAAAGAATATCTCAACATACCCATAACAAGTGAAGAGACTGATTCAGTAATTTAAAAACTTCCAAGAAAGTAAAGTCCGGTACTAGATAGCTTCACTGGGAAATCTGACCATTTAAAGAAGAATTGACACCAATCCTTCTTAAATGCTTCCCAAAAATAGAAGAGTAGGGTATACTAACTAAGTCATTCTATGAGGCCAGCATTTCTCTGATTTCAAGTTCAGATAAAGATATCACAACAAAAAAAGACAGGCCAATACCCCTTATTAATATAGATGTAAAAGTTCTTAATAAAATACTAACAAATCTAATCCAACAGCATATTAAAAGGATTATATACATCATGACCAAGTAGGATTTATCCCAGGAATGCAAGGGTGATTCAATATAAGAAAATCAATCAATGTAATGCATCACATTAATAAAGTGAAGGAAAAGAATTGCATGATTACCTCAGTTGATGCAGAAAAGGAATTCGACGAAACCCAACACCTTTTTTTTTTTTAATTATACTTCAGGTGAAGGCTTACAGAACAAATAGTTTCTCATGAAACAGTAGTATACATATTGTTTTATGACATTGGTTAACAACCCCACAACATGTC
>NW_004443943.1:25824687-25833988 GCF_000243295.1 Trichechus manatus latirostris
CAAAACTATCCTTACTCAACCTTGGGTTCCCTATCACCAGCTTTCCTGTCCCCTTCTGCCTTCTGGCCCTTGTCCCTGGACTGCTGTACCTCATTAGTTCCATTTGGTTTTATGGGGCTGTCCCAACACCTTTTCATGATTAAAACACACACACATACTCAATAAACTAGGAGTAGAAGGGAAATTGCTCAATCATAATAAAGACAATTCATGAAAAATTCACAGCTAACATCGTATTCCAAACCAAACCCATTGTCACTGAGTCAATTCTGACTCATAGTGACACTCCATCAGGATTGGATGAAGACTAATTAACAACCTGTAATATGCAGATGATACAACCTTGCTTGCTGAAAGTGAGGAAGACTTGAAGCACTTTTTGACAAAGATCAAAGACTGCAGCCTTCAGTATGGATTACACCTCAACATAAAGAAAACAAAAATCCTCACAACTGGACCAATAAGCAACATCATGATAAACGGAGAAAATATTGAAGTTGTTAACTGGAAGTTCTAGTCAGAGAAATTACACGTGAAAAAGAAATAAAATGTATTCAAATAAGAAAGAATTACAACTATTTCTATTTGTAGATGAAATTATCCTATATACAGAAAATCCCAAGGAATTCAGAAGAAAGATACCAGGGCTAATAAATGAATTCAGCAAAGTCACAGGGTACATGATCAACGCAAAAAACTCAGTTATATTTCCATACACCAACAATGAACAGTCTGAAAAGTAAATTAAGAAAACAATTTCATTTACAATAGCATCTAAAAGAATAAAATATCTAGGAATAAATTTGACCAGGGAGGTGAAAGACTAAAAATTATAAAACATTGCTGAAATAAAGACCTAAATAAATGGGAAAACATTCCATGTTCATGGGTTGCAACACTTAATATTTTTAAGATACCAATACTACCTAAAGTGATCTATAGATTCAACACAATGCCTTTCAAATTTCCTGCTGCCTTTTTTGCAGGAATGGAAAAGTCAATCAAATTCATATGGAATTGCAAGGGTCCCCACAAAGCCAAAACAATCTTGACAAAGAAGAACAAAATATAGGACTCGCACTTCCAATTTCAAAACATATTATAAAGCTATAGTAAGCAAAACAGTCTGAGACTCATATAAAGATAGACATATAGACCAATGGAATAGAATCGAGAGTCCTGAAATAAAAATAAAACCATACATCTATGGTCAGTTGATTTTTGACAAAGGCAGCAAGTCCATTCAATGGGGAAAGAATAGCCTCTTCAATAAATTGTGCTAGGACAAATGGATCTCCACATGCCAAAGAATGAAGTTGGACCCATGCCTCACATAATATATGAAAATTAACTCAAAATGGATCAATGACCTAAATATAAGAACTAAAACCATAAAACTTTTAGAAGAAAACAGGGGTAAAGCTTTGAGACCTAGTTTTCGACAATGGATTCTTAGATATGTCACCAAAAGCATGAGCATCAAAAGACAAAATAGATAAATGGGACTTCATCAAAATTAAAAATGTTTATGCTTCAAAGAGCCTTATCAAGAAAGTGAAGGACAACCTACAGAATGGGAGAAGTTATTTGGTAACCATGTATCTGACAAGGGCCTAATATCCATAATATATAAAGAACTACAACTCAACAATAAAAACACAGACAACCTAATTAAAAAATGGGAAAAGGACTTGAATAGACATTTCTTCAAAGAAGATATACAAATGGCCAGAGAGCACATGAAAAGATACTTGACAGCATGAGTCATTTGCAAGTTGCCATTGAGTCAATTCCAACTCACAGAGACGCCATCTGTTGCAGAGTAGACCTGCACTTCATAGGGCTTTCATGTGTGTGGTTCAAACCACCATCCCTTCAGTTAGTAGCCAAAGACTTACCTATTTGTGCCACCTAGGGACTCCTCATTAGTCATTAGGGAAATGCAAATCAAAACCACAATGATATGCCATTTTACCCCCAATAGAATGGCTATTATCATAAAAAGGGAAAAAAAGCAAGCCTGGCTGAGGACGTGGAGATATTGGAACCCTCATCCATTGCTGGTGAGAATGTAAAATAGTGCAGCCACTGTGGAAAACAGTTTGGCAGTTCCTCAAAAAGTTAAACATTGCATTACCATTTGACCCAGAAATTCCACTCCCAGGTATACACCTCAAAGACTTGAAACAGTGGCTCAGATATTTGTACACTAATGTTTATTGCAGCATTAGTCACAATAGCCAAAAGATGGCAACAATCCAAGTGTCTATCAACAGATGAATGGATAAACAAAATGTTGTCTACCCATTGTCTTAGGCTGGGTTCTCTAGAGAAGCAAAACCAGTAAACCATATAAATATATACAGAGAGAGGTTTATGTCAAAGAAACAACTCATGTGATCGTAGAGGCTGGAACGTCCCAAGTCCGTGGATCAGGATAGAGGCTTCTCCCGATTCATGTAGCTGCAGGGGCTGGCGAACCCAAGATCAGCAGTTCGGAAAGCAGGGCTCTTGCTCACAGGCTGTGAATATCGATGAATCCCAAGATTGGCAGGGAAGACCATAAGGCTCCTGATTTACATAGCTGCAGGGACTGGCAAACCCAAGATCAGCAGGTCAGGGAGCAGGGCTCTGCTCACAGGCTATGAAGATTGATGAATCCCAAGATCAGCAGATAAGCTGACAGTTCAAGTCCCAAGAACCAAACGTCAGATGAACAGGAGGCGGCCACAGGATCCAGAGTGAGCAAAAAGCCAGAAACTCTGCTTATATTCAGATGCAGGCCACACCCCCCAAGAAATTCCCGTTCAACTGACTGGCTACTCACAGCATATTCAATCATGGGAGTGATCACATATAAACACTGAGAATCATGGTCCAGCCAAGTTGACACACAATCTTAACCATCATACCCATATAATGGGATATTATTCAGCCATAAAGATAAATGAAGTTCTGATACATGCTATGACATGGGTGCATTAAGAGCTTTACGGTTTCTTGTTCTCCCATAATCATAACTCCTCTCACAACTTAGTTGTTTACCTCAACAGGAGAAAAGCAGCTGTCTTCCACACTCAACCTACAAACTATGTGCCTAATTGATACATGCTGAATACATAAACGTGTTGACAGTGGCATAAATCTGCATTTGTGAACATTAATAATAAGTATTCATTGAGTACTTAGTACGTGACAGACACTGTGTTAAGGTGGTGAATGCATTATTTTATTTAATCCTGATAGCCATGTAAGATAGCTGATACTATTATTCCCATTTCATAGATTAGAAAAAAGAAAGCTTAGAGAGATTAAATAATTTATCCAAAATTACTCAACTAATAAAAGGTAACAGCCAGGATTTAAACTTACGTCTATTTGACTTCAAAGCCCATGCTTCTGGTCCCGATATTTATTATCCCCTTGAGGGTCAAGACAGGACAAGATGTAGAGCATCTCACTCCAGGGTCCTACTCTGAATTAATTAGTACACTTTCAGCAGCACACAACAAGAAAGAAGTGTGTAACAAGTAAATGTAATATCTCACATAAAAAAAGAAGTCTTGAAGTAGAGTATTTTTAGGCCTGGGTAATTCAGTTAATTAGAAGCAAGGATGGCAAGACTTCATCTCACATACTTTGGACCTGTTATCAGGAGAGACCAGTCCCTGGAAACAGACATCATGCTTGGTAAAGTAGAGGGTCAGCGAAAAAGAGAAAGACCCTTAACAAGACGGATTGACACAGTGGCTGCAACAATGGGCAACGATTGTGAGGATGACGCAGGACCTGGCAGTGTTTTGTTCTGTTGTATGTAGGGTTGCTTTGAGTCGAAACCAACTAGACGGCACCTAACAACAACAATTCTGTGGCTCATTGATATCTTTAATGATGCAAATATTTGGACGTTTCTACTCTGCTGTCCTTAAGTGTTGGCTTTCGTCCTCAGGCTTGTCCCCTAACTGTAGCAGGATGACTGCAACAGCTGCAGGCATCACTCTTCACACAGTTTTTGTCTAGAGGCAGATAAGGGGATGTTCTATGTGCATTTCTTTTAAAAGCGAAGAAATCTTTCCCGGAAGCCCCCCAGTAGACATCCATTTTTACTTCATTGGCCATTCCCAAACCACACTGGTAAGGGGACTAGAATTTCCACTTTTGATTTAAAGTAATCAAGATCAACCTACCTAAGGTTGGGAAGGAATCAGCCTCCTCTGAAGCATGTAACTGCCTGTTCCTGAACAAAACTGAGGTTGTTTTTAGAAAGGAAGAAGGGCAAGAACGACTGTTGGGTAGGAAACTAATAGTAACTGCCACATATCCAAACCAAATCATAAGTGAAACTAGAAGCTATATCAAATGAGGCATTTTCTAACCACTGCCCAATACTAGTTGACAAATGCTTTCAAATCTAGTTATGTTCAAAGGCAAAGCAGTAATCAATTCCAATCGCCTAGGCTTTGGGAATGAGAAGAAATTATAGACGCTACCAAAATAATCCATTTCCCATCCGTCTGACGTCAAAGGAAGAAAATCATGGTCTCTCTCTGAGTCTAGAGTCCAGACTTTAGACAAAGAGAAGAAAATATATAGAATCCATTCTCCCAATCTCCCTGCCCTGAAAGACAAAGAACTGTTTGCTGTACCAAGGGCCCGAGATGGTGCCTCAGTACATACCTATGTTTCAGAATTTCTTTTATATTAACTTAGGTGGAAAAAACTCCTGTCTCTTCATCCCTATTGAGATTATAAACCTGAGATTATCATTCCATGTTTCTGGCCCTTAATTTTCCCATTAGCAAAATAGGGATGATAATCTCTTATATTAATAGACAGTTCTGAAATACTATATGTGAAAGTGCTTTATAAATTTTAATTTTCTATACAAATAGAAGGACTATTAAAAGTTCCAATTTTAGCCAGCGGTCTGACTTACATGGTAGAAATCAATGGAATAGGCCTCAAACTATTTGACTTTCTGAACCGTCTCTGCCAGTGTTCTCAAGGCTTTCTTTGTATATTAGGTAACTACCCAGAAGTTTTTACTCACTCTCCTCCACCTCCATTGGTGAGCATATTTCTGTACCTTTTGACTCTGGACTTCATTGGCCATAACTTGATGGTTTGCTAGAGGCAGAAAGGATCATGACCCATTTCAGAACCTAGACTTGAAGAGGTCTTGTTTGTTTCCACCTGCTCTCTTGAGTTCTACCATCACCTTAAGAATATGCCCAGGTTAGCTCACTGGTCCCAAGAGAAAAGGTGCCTAAGCCAAGCCCAGCCTAGGTCAGCAAACAGCCAGCAGCTGACTCCCAGGCAGCTAACCCCAGGCAGCAATAATAAATATTTGTTGTTTAAAGTCACTGAAGTTTTGGGATGGTTTTTTTACCAATAGCAATAGCAAACCATTACAGTGCTCACGGTATAGCCATATCCAGTAAGAGAAAACATGTGAATAAACAACACTGGGCAGTGCCCTAAAACAAAGTCCCCAAGGGTTTTATCCTAATCAATTTCTATTAACAGCAACACTCAAGAGTGATATCAGTTATTTTTCTTCTTTAGACTCTGCCACTGGGAGCATATATTCTTCCCCCATCAAGTCTCTTAGTACCCCTCATCCAAAATTATCATCTGCACTACATATTCAGTTGCTCATTTAAGTAAGTTCCTGAAGAACATGGGCTTTGCCTTATACTGAACATGTCAACATTAACAAAGTTACATAAGACATTGCTTTACATGTAAGAGGTGCTCAATAAATATCTGTTGAGTTAAATTCAAATTCTACTTAATCACAGTGTCTGATGATCTAGATACAAATGATTTTCATGTACAGGATCTGGCTATCTAAATCAGTCTGGCAGAGATGAAGACTTTTATAGGCTTTTCTAATTCCACCTTTGCCTTTCACCCCAACCCCAAGTTCAGAGAATATGCTTTTCAGAGAATCATGCTTTTGCGACTACTTAGGAACGAAGATCTTTTCTCTTATTCTTCTAAGACTTATCCTTTTGTTCACATCAGGCTACTCTTCTGGTGGCTCTAATGTCCTTGCAGAGAAATTTTTTTGGGTGAATATCTCTTTCTCACAAGTCCTTTCTGTCTATCTAAAGGTGTTCTCTGTAACTGACTGACCCCCTACTTTCAAGTGTTTTCTGATAGATTTGCTGCTACCAGTATATATTTTTCTTCACCCATTACAGTTTATTAATATTAATAGCTACTATTTATTGATTGGTTACTCTGTTTCAGGTCTGATATTAACTGACTTGTGTGAGTGATCTTTTTTCAATCCTAAATAGTCCTTTGAGGCAGATACTATTATTATCTTTATTTACTAGATTAGGAAACTTCAGCTTAGAATAACATACTCTAGAAAACTTCAGTTTAGAATAACATACCCAAGGCTTATACAGTTAGTGAATGAAGGTTGCTATCGTATTACCCAAATTAATGAGTTCACATTTTCCCAGCAGTTTTTTTTCTCTCTACATCTCTATACCTGACACAGTGCGCACCATAATGGACACACAATGGAATGTCCATTAACTCTACGTAATCTTTCCTGCAGAGCTCTCTCCCGAGCCCCAAGCTGTCTGGTTTGGTACTGTTTTCTCTCTGCAATATTAGCAGTCTTCAAACCAATATTTACTTTTGAACTGCTTCTTCATTCCAAAAGCATTTTCTGAGGAAGGGGCATGTTTTTTTCTTGAACTGCAAAAGCTCTAAGAGACTTGGGAGGGACCCATACCCTTCAGGGAGAAAACTCAAGAGGAAAAGAACCATCTCTCATGAAGATATTGGTACCATTAACTTATCTTTAATCTGGCAGAAAATTCGCTAGGTTAGCACTAATTACACTGAAATGGAAGTAGTTTTCTACTTCAAGAAATAAGGATAATACTACCTGCATTACTAAAATGCTGTAAGAATCAATGAGATCATATGTGGCAATATGCTTTTCAAATTGCAGAATATTGATACAAGTGTTAATTATCACTATTAATATTCTGTGCCTACCTAAATTGCTCTTCTAATTAGTTATAATCTTCTGAAATGAAATATTTTTTCCTTTTTTAGTCCTTTTTACTCTCTAGAGTTCTAACGGTTGCCCAAGCCCTCTGTTTTACATTACTCCCAAATTTACAATGTTGTAAAGGCAGCACTTATTTACAATGCCTTTCTAAATCACTTAATGAACATAAATACAAACACACATGACATCAACCCAAATAAACCACAGATCACATCCCAGTGACATCACATTACTTATTCAGACCACAATGCATATAATTTACCAACCCATCCTTAAAATGCTCTGCTCATTTAGGTTCCACGATAAACCAACTTGTATCTCTTTATGAGCTACTCGCCTCCTTGATCTCATTTTCCCTTGGAGGAGTCACATTGGCTTGTCTTCTCATTCAGTACTTTCCTCATTCTGTTTTTGGGACCTAATCCCCTCTACTCAACATTCAGCAGACACGTTCACCTAACCCCATGACATGTTCTAGTTTCTCTTCAGTTCACATTGATCATTTGTATTTTCCTAAAGATCTCCTTGGAGGTTTTCATGGAAAGATATTCTTTTAGCCAGATTCTTTGTGCAATCTACTAGGCACAATATGTATGCTTTAGCTTTCTGTATCCACTAACTGGTGAGGTCAGACATCCACAAAGCATGATCCCCAGATCTGTATATAAGGGAACCCAATTCAGTCTAAAATTACGAGATACTCATCAGCTTTTTAAACTGTATTTATTATATATTACTGGTCCCTATCAGGAGGCTTAGACAAAATTCAAGTGTATTCATGCATTTTCATATACGTTCTACTACTATGACAATTTCTTGGAGGTGAAGAGGAAGAATTAAGACTTACAGGCTTGATTTGTGGTATTCCACATTCCTCCATCTTATTCTGGGGTTTTGATGATCTATTACATCATTATGTACAACTGGAAGATACCTGCTGTACCTTCAGGCTGGAACTGTTCCCCTGACATTTCATCATTTCCTCATGTTTGACACATATCCAACTTACTGTGACCATAACCAACATTTTGAGAAGAATGATATTCAGCAGTGTTTGTTCACATTGCAGCCTCCCTGATGATGCAACCACTTTGGAAAACAGTACTGCAGTTTCTTAAAAAGTTAAACATGCACCTACCGTATGACCCAACTATTTCACTCCTTGGTATTTACCCAAATTAAAGCATATGTACACGCAAAGACTTTTTACATGATTATATATACCCTATTGCCATCAAGTCAATTCCAGCTCATGGTGACCCCATGCATTACAGAGTACAACTGCTCCAGAGGGTTTTCTTGGCTGTAATCTTTACAGAAGCAGCTTGCCAGGTCTTTTTTCCACAGAACCACCGGGTGGGTTCGAACCTCCAGCCTTCACGCTTGTGGTCGAGTGTAAACCATTTGTACCACGCAAGGCCCTTTATTTATAGCAGCTTTATTTTTAATACCAAAAACTAGAAACAATCAAATGTTAATCAACAGGTAAAAGAATAAGAAAATTTAAGGAGATCCATACAATGGAATATACCCAGGAACAAAAAGAAATGATGTATTTAAAAATGCAACAGCATGAATGAATCTCCAAATAAATATGCTGAGTGACAGAAAAAAGTTTTTTTGCTTTCTTCCAGCAGAACGAGCTCTTAAATAACTGCTAGTCTTATGACTTTAAGATTAAACATCCTAAAATAACCAAATTAAAAAATAAAATAAAAAGGCTGTCCTTTGGGAGTTCTGGCAAAATGGCACTCTAGGCAGAAGCACCACGCTGTCCCTCCACAGCAAAGATCCGAAAAGCTAAGCCAAACAGAGAATACAACAATCCTGAAACCCTAAAACATCAAATGAAGAGATAAAGAACTCACCCAAGCACCAAATGGAGTGAGAAAACTGACAGAGAACAGAGAGCGAGGAGAGATTCATGCAGAGGTCCCCTACCAGCTAACGCAGCGTGGATCCACAATCTTGGACTCCTATTGGAGACCAGCAAATGGGGGTATGAGAAAGCAGCCTCACGGAGTGTCGAGCGGGAGACAAAACAGCCGGTAATTTGCGGTGTGCGCTTTCCACCCCCTACCCCTCTTTGCCCCGGCTCGGCCTCCTCTCCTTCCCGTGGCCACAGTCTCTTGATTGGGAAGCGCCGGCTGCTTGGATTCCACAAACCCAAGCAGGCGGCTCTCTGAGTGCCATTTGTTGGCTGCTAGTGTTGCTTTTTTTTTTTTTTTTCTCCTTCTTTGGATTTCTTGCTTGCCTCTCGCC
>NW_004443943.1:25841559-25856057 GCF_000243295.1 Trichechus manatus latirostris
AAAAAAAAAAAAAAAAAAAGGCCGTCCTTCACACACCGTTTACCCTTAGATTAGGATTTGTTTTCCCAGCTGGAAAATCACTTTCCAGCACTTTCGTCAGTCCCTTGACTTTCCTTAATGTGTGGACCAAAAGCAGCAAACCTAAAGCAAAGAAAGAGCTGGAAGCCATCAAGAAACCAGAGATCCAACAACGGCAAACAAGATTTGGTAGAGAAGAAGAGTGCGAATGGGGAAAAATATGGAGTCTGTGAAGGTACAGTCAATATACAATAAACAGCACATACTCAAAGTGTACAATTGGATAAATTTTAAAATATGTATATGCTCGAGAAACCATCACCACGACCAAGATAGCAAATATATCCATCACCCCTGAAAGTTTCTTTGTGTCTCTTTGTAATCTTACTCTGTTGCTCCCAGGCAACCATTGATCTGATTTTTGTCACTGTAGATTAGTGTACATTTTGGACAATTTTACATAAATAGAATCATTTTTTTAATGTAACATCTAAGTAATTAATTTATCCTAGTAAGTTTTGCTCCATGTATTTTGAAGCTTTGCTGTTAGGTGCATACAAATTTAGGATTATTACATTTTCTTGGTGAATCGATTCGTAATATTCCTCTTCGGCCCTTATAATTTTCTTTGCTCTGAAGTCTACCTTACCTGATATTAATGTAACCTTTACAGCTTTCTTCTAATTAGTGTTTGCACAGTATATCTTTTTACTTTTTAAAACATTGTATAAAATATATATAACAAAACATTTCATAGGACCTTCTGAAGCTCTCTGAAGCTCTCTCTGTGGTGCAGCTGTGAACTCTAGCTACCTTGGCCTTCCTGGACTCCCAGCTCTATCTTCTCATCTCAGGGAAACCATAAGGCTCAGCTTTGGTTCCCGCTCCCTGCACAGAAGTCTGGAGACTCTCTCCAAGCAGTAAGCTGGTGCAAATGTAGAGCTTATCTTGTTTGCTTTCCCTCTCAGAGATCACTACCCTATGCTGTCTGATGTGTGATGTATGGAAAGCTATTATTTTATATATTTTGTCTAGTATAGTAGATGATTCAGGTGGAGGGGAAATCCAATACCAATTACTCCATCTTGGTCAGAAGCAGAAGTTCCCAATCTCTTTTGATAACAAGCTCCAGATTCTGACCATGAAGAACATTGATAATGGAAATGAAGATCAAGAATGACAGTGAACTGAGGCCAGAGTGTTAGACATCCAGACAACAGCAAAACTAAAGTCACAAGGGAAGACAGAATTAAGTCCAATATGGAAGCTGAGGTTAGCAAAGATTTGGGAAGGACAGCAAGTTAAGAGGGCATGAACTTTCAACGAAAAGGTAACAGATTAATGATCTGGAAAAGGCCACCATTAGAATGATTGCTCTATAATGACAGGGACTTTGACTTAGTCACTGACGTATGGGCTAGAAATTGTTCTAGATGCTCAATAAACATTTGTGTTTTAGATGAATAAACAGAGTTGAGGCTGATTCCTCATTCTCTCCCCACAAATAAATGAAAGTGGGGGAATAATAGTCATGTGTAGAAGACCTATGTGGTTTTATGTGAAAGCTAGTTTTTGGTTAAATTTGAGCAGCCAAAGGAAAAACTAAGAATGTGTTTACTAAAGAATTTTCCTGTAATAGGACAAGAAACACTAAAAGAATCTTTATCATCTACTCCTCCTAGCTTCCCAAAGTTTAAGACAGAACAGTAATTTCTTGGGTGTTCTTCAATTATGTGATAAACTCAGAATTAGTATAGTTGAATTTTCCCCTTGTTTGCTCAAAAGTGACATTACCCGTGAGCCTAATGTACTATTGTCTCATAAATAGTCTAGTTCTTTGAATCTTCAACATGAATACATGAAACCAGAATGTTAGGAATAAGAAAGCATTAATACAAAATAAAAGACATGCACAATGAACACTGAAGCCAAGTCTCCAAAAGCTGGATTTCAAATGTCTATGGAGAGAGGAGGGGGCCCATGCCAATTGTCCTAGTTCTTCTACTCTAATATTAATCTCATATAATCCTACGTAATATCTTTTGAGAACCTAAAATTTATACTAAAGGAATGAAAAGTTAATAATTCAGAAAATCCCTATCACACCTAGTTTACAAATACTCAAATTTCTGTAATGCAAGTAAGTTAACTTCTCTATGAGACAGATAAATTCCTTCCTGTTCAGAGGGAATGAGAAAATGTTTCATAAGGAAATAGAATTTGAACTTGGATTTGAAAAATGCTTGAACCTTCCAGTAGGCGAAGATGGAGGCAGTATGGGAGAAATTTCTAAGCAGAGGGAAGCATGGAAAGGAAGAGATAACAGCTAGATGTGAGGACCAGAAAACAACCATGTTGGATGATATTTGGCTTACTTACAGGGTGACACTAGAGACAAAGCAGAAAAAAATTGTGAATATCTTCAAATACAAGAGTAAATAGCCTAAAGTTAAGTCAGTAGGTCCATTTCTAAGGTAAATGTGATATATTGGCAATAATAAAAGAATCGGCTCAACATGTTTTGGTCTTATGTAGAGAATGCCAAAAGTTCAAATACAGAACGCTATTAGTCAATGATTTCTGTTTCTGGAATTTCCACTACCTTACTAAGTCTGAGAACAATCACAACATTCACAAAACATACACGAATCAACCTGGGCTTTCAGTTTTAGTTTGAATGTCTGCATCAATCACACCACATATATTTGACTCAAGTATAAGCACACTAATCTTAATCTCTACTTGCCACATCATAAATAAGATATTTGAAAGGTGTTTTTCACAGATACTGTTCATACTGTTGACTATTTGGAGTACATCAGTAAGAAAGTGAGAAACAGCTATTGTATCTAGACTCAGCAGATATATATTTGCACATAGTGCAATGTTTAGAAAATTTCTTTAACTTGTTCCGTTCCTTCTTGAGATCATTAGGTTCCCCTTCTGTTCACCCACTGCTTGAGGAAAGAGGTGGAGAGAAAAAAAATCAGCATGTAAGAAACTACGGGTTTATTAAAGCAGAAAAATCAATAATCTTCCATTTTAATTCCATGGAACCCTAAAGATTCCACTGAAGAACTTGCAGATTCTCACATGTTCCCTCCCTCATCCATTTCAATTTCTTGTTTACCTATTTTAACACTTATTTATGCCTCTGCTTAAAATCTTTTAAAAATCCTGTAGTGGATAAATACTTACTGATGTGGAAGCATGATCTTGACACTTTTATTAGTTTTCTATGGCTGCTGTAATAAATTACTATAAACTTAGTGGGTTAAACAATACAGATTTATTATCTTACATTACTATAGGTGAGAAGTCCAAAAGGGGTATCACTGGGCTAAAATCAAGTTGTCATCAGGGCCATATTCCTTTCCGAGGCACTAAGAGAGAATCCACTTCCTTGCCTTTTCCAGCTTCTAGAGGTTGCCCATATTCCTTGGTTTGTGACCCCTTCCTCCATCGTCAAAGTCAGCAATGGCAAATTTAGTCCTTCTCACATCACATTACATCACACCACACTGATCTATTCTTCTGCCTCGGTCTTTTACTTTTAAGGACCTCTGTGATAACATTGGGCCCACCTAGATAATCGAGGATAATCTCCCTATTTTAAGGTCAACTGATCAGCAGTCTTAATTCTATCTGCAATTTAAATTCCCCTTTGCCATGTAAGGTAACATATTCACAGGTACCCAGGGATTAGGATGTGGACATCTTTATGTGTATGTGTGTGGGGGGGGAGAGTCATTATTCTACCTACTACAACACTTCAGTTTCAAAAAAGCATGTTACAAAACACTACACAGTGTATGCATTTTATTAAATATGTATCTATCTCATATACATGCATAGAAAAAGATCTAGACAAGCCTCACAGCTGTGTTAGTGCAGGTTGAAGTTACAGTTGGTGCAAGTGACAGAGTAGTCAGAAACAGAGCAATGAGATCCTTGATGAAAACACCACAGAAGAGCTTCATAAGTTCAATACATATCCCTGGCTGACATACGTGCACAGAGAAGACAGGAAAGAGCCAAGCACAAAGTGAAGGCAAACTTGTGAATTGGCTGAACTTTGAATATACTCTGCAAAGTCACATACAGATTGATCAACAGAAGGTGGAAACCTTACGGATTTGAAAGACTTAAGCACAAGTCTTCTGCTTCTGCTCAAATCACTAGTGACCACTAAGCTATGCAGACACAGGGCAATCCCTAGGAAGCCAAAATAAAAACAAAACAGAGATATCAATAGCTGAACACTGCAGGGTTCACAAAACAAACATATATACACTAACCTTTAACGGGAAAAGTCAGAATCCAGAATTGATATATTATCTAAAATATCCAGATTTCAACAATGATAAAAAATTATGAGATATGCAAAGAAATGCTCCAGGGAAAAAAAGGGAGACAAAAGAAACTAACTCTGAGTAGACCTAGATGTTAGACTTATCAGACAAAGACTTCAAAGCAGCTATTATAAATATGTTCAAGGAATTAAAAACAGCTTGTTCAGGGAGTTCAAGGAAACATTAGGATAATGACTCAACAAACAGGTACTCTCAAGAAAGTTATAAAATAACTAAGTGGAAATTCTAAAGTTGAAAAAGTATAATTGAAAATTTCATTAAATGGGCTCAACAGCAAATTGGACATGACAAAAGAAAGAATCAGTAAACTAGAAGTTTATATCAATAGAAACTATCCAATCTGAAGAAGAGAAAAAAAATTGAAGAAAACTGAACAAAGCTTCAGACATATGTGAGACAACATCAGTTATATCAACATACTTAAGGGAGTCCTAGTAAAATCAGAAAAGGTGTACAGCAAGGTTGTATCCTTTCACCATACTTAATCTGTATGCTGAACAAATAATCTAAGAAATTGGACTATATAAAGAATGTGGTGTCAGGATTAGAGAAAGATTCATTAACAACCTGCTATATGTAGATGACACAACCTTGCTTGCCAAAAGTGAAGACAACTTGAAACACTGATTAAGGTCAAAGACTACATACAGTCTTCAATATGGTTTATACCTGAGCATAAAGAAAACAAAAATCCTGATAACTGGACCAATAAACAACTACATGATAAATAATAAAACATGGAAGTTGCCAAGGATTTTAGTCTACTTTGATCAACAATCAACACCCATGGAAGCAGCAGTCAAGAAATCAAATGACTCGCGGAACATCTAGCTCAATTGGCTAACATAGTTTATAAAGAAAATGTTCTACATTCTACTTTGGTGAGTAGTGTCTGGGGTTTTAAAAGCTTGTGAGCAGCCATCTAAGATACTCCACTGGTCTCACCCTGTCTGGAGCAAGGGAGAATGAAGAAAATCAAATACACAAGGGAAAGATTAGTCCAAAGGACTAATGGACCACAACTACCACAGTCTCCACCATACTGAGTCCAGCACAACTAGATGGTGCCTGGCTACCACCACTGACTGCTCTGACAGGGATCACAACAGAGGGTCCTGGACAGAGCTGGAGAAAAATGTAGAACAAAAATTCTAACTCACAAAAAAAGACCAGACTTACTGGTCTGACAGAGAATGGAGAAACCCCGAGAATATGGTCCCTGGACACCCTTATAGCTCAGTAATGAAGTCACTCCTGATGTTCACCCTTTAGCCAAAGATTAGACAGGCCCATAAAACATTAGACAGGCCCATAAAACAAAATGATACATAAATGGGCACACCTGCCCAGTTGGTTGCATTCTTTCTTCTCCTACTATTTCTGGTGAGATTCTTTCAGAACACCCAGCAATTTTAAAACTCTTTGCCCTGGCTTTATCCCTGATTTCACAGAAAATATTTCACTGTGTTTAAACTCAGATGACCCAAAACAAAAATTTTGAAACTACAATTTACCACTGGTCATCTTGCCAAGATACAACAGTGATAAATTTTTCTTCAAATCTTTGAAAAAATTGGTTTGAAAATGCTTAGCATTAGTTCATAAAGACTAAAATTTCATGGAAATTATTCCCCCTGAAAATGCCAATTGCTTATTTATCTCTTAAATGGTAGCTTAGTCCATTTTTATTTGATGGCATCCACATTTCTGTAAGGAATTAAACAAACACGTGCAGCAGCATGTTAAGAGAAAAATGGGAAGGACTGCTTGCAAACAGGTGCGGCTGACTATCATAATGTAGACTCTTAATTTAAAAACAAATAAAACTTTTATTTTCTTCACAAATATTAAGACCTAGAAAATGTCCAGATAATGGGAAGTCACAAGGCTGTTTGGCAAAGTGTTTTCTCATGTTCTGTATCTGCTAAGACCAGCTGCTCGTTTGCAGCTATTGGGAGCTGTGAGTTTCCCGTGTGTAAAAACGTAAGTGAAATCTACTGTTTTTGGAGACAGAGAAAGAACAAGTCTTAGGATTCTCAAATGTCTTTATAGGTTGAATATTTGGAAAGCATTCAAGACACCAACCAGTATTAGAATATGCGAACCATTTAACTTTTTTTTTCTTCTAAATTTTATTTATTTTGTTGTTGTTGTTGAGAATAACACAGCAAAACGTACACCAATTCAACACTTTCTACGTGTACAATTTAGCAACATTGATTACATTCTTTGAGTTGTGCAACCATTCTCACCCTCCTTTTCTAAGCTATTCCTCCCCTATTAATATAAACTTACTGCCCCCTAAGGGTTTCTATCTAATCTTTTGAGTTATTGTTGTCAATTTGATCCCATATATATAGTTCTTAAACGAGCATAATGCTCAAGGCAGAGAGTTTTTACTAGTTAAGCTAAACTATTGTTCAGTTTTAGGATGATTTCAGGGGATATTTTTGGTTCAAGGTTTAAAGATTATCTCAGGGCAACAGTTTCACGGGTTCATCCACCCTCCATGTCTCCAGAAAGTCTAGAGTCCATGAGAATTTGAAATTCTGTTCTGCATTTTACACCTTTTGATCAGGATTCTTCTATGGAATCTTTCATCAAAATGTTCAGTAACCATTCAGGCACAATTCAGTTCTTCTGGTCTCATGGCAAAGGAGGCAGTTGTTCATGGAGTCAATTAGACACACATTCCATATCCTCCTTCTATTCCGGACTCTCCTTCCTCTCTTTCTCCAGGCGAATAGAGACCAATTGTTGTGCCTTGGATGGCAGCTTGCAAGCTTTTAAGGCCCTAGGCACTACACAGTGAACTAGGAGATAGAACAGAAGTGCTAAACATATTATTAGGCCAATTACCTGGGGTGTCCCATGAAACCATGACCCTAAACCTCCAAACCAAAAGCAGTGCAATTGATTGCTTTTGTGTGTGTAGCCTTTCTAGTCATGGTCTTGTAACTCCCACCCAAGTGACCGGATGGGACTGTGCAAATAAGATAATTGTGGCCTACGAAGGGGATTGGTCAGTTTTGTCATCCGGCTGGGTTTGAAATGAGCCACCCCAGAGGAGGGAAAGAGAGGATCCCACCACCACGAAGGAAGAACAGCCAGGAGCAGAGAGCACATCTTTTGTACCCGGGATCCCTGTGCTGAGAAGCTCCTGGAACCAGGAGACTGAGAGAGAGAGCTGTAACACTGAAGGCAGTGGGAAGTGGTGGCAGAGACCCAGCGGCAGAGACCCGGCAGCAGAGACCTGATAGCAGACACCTGGCAGCAGGAGACGGCGTGGTGGGCTTCCCAGCCCACAGAGAGAGAAAGCTGAGTGCCTTTGTGCAGAGGCGGAGGGACAGGGAGAGGCGTGCCTGCAATTGCAGCTGGGAAGAGGCTATCCTGATGGAAGAACTCTATCCCAAGTGTTCCTGAGCCTGAATTGTAACGGTTACTTCCCTAATAAACCCCATAAACGTGAGTATTGCCTGTGAGTTGTGTGTGGCCATTGCAATGAATTATCACACTCAGCAGAGAAGTACAGAGCGCTGTGGGAGGGACCATCGGTGTCAGAATTGGTAAAGATGGCAAAGAGTGGAGGCATATTGGACCTCTGCCTCCTAGGAATCAGCCTTGGGCTGCTGATCTTGATTCTCCTTCCCCTTTGTGAAGTTAGAGGAGGCCAGACACTGCCCTCTTGCCATTTTTACACCAAGGAACAAAATTCCATGAGGCATTTGGTTGTACATAAGCAGCCTCAGCAGCTACTCTTTTTCTTTTTTGTCATTGTAAATACATCACACAACTTTTGCCAATTCTACTTTTTACAGGTACACAACTTAGTGACAATGATTACAATAATCAGCTGCATAACCCTACCCTTAATCAATGTGATTTTTCCATCACCGTTAATCCCCTTTTCTCCCCTCTCTCCCACGCCTAGTAACCACTAATAAACTTTGGTTTGTGCACATTTGTCTTTTCTTGTCTTTTTATATAAGTGGGGTCATACAATATTGTCCTTTTATGATTGGCTTATTTCACCTAGCATAATGTCTTTAAGCTCCATTCATACTGTAGCATGTATCAAGACTTCATTTCACCTACTGGCTAAGTAGTATTCCACTGTATGTATGCACCACATTTTGTTCATCCATTCATCTGCTGATGTGCATGTAGGTTGTTCCCACCTTTTGGCTATGGTGAATTACGCTGCAATGAACATTGGTGTACAAGTCTCTGTGTCTCTGCTTTCAAGTCTTCTGGGTATATACCTAGGAGTGGAATTGCTGTGTCCTATGGTCGTTATTAGTTTTTGAGGAACTGCCACATTGTTTTCCACAATGGCTGTATCATTTTGCGTTCCCACCAGCAACAGATAAGGGTTCCAATTTCCCCACATCCTCACCAACATTCGTCATTTTCTAGGGTTTCTTTTTTTTTCATCTTAGCCATCCTTTTGGGAATGAAATAGTAAGTTATCTCATTGTGGTTTTGATTTGCATCTCTCTGACAACTAATGATGCCAAGCATCTTTTCATGTGTTTGGTGGCCATTTGAATGTCCTCTTTGGTGAAATGTCTATTCAAGTTCTTTGCTCATTTTATGATTGGGTTATTTGTCTTTTTGTTGTTAAGTTGTCAAAGTTTTATATATATCTTGGTTATTAGATTCTTTTTGGATATGTGGTTTCCAAAGATATTCTCCCAGTTAGTAGCTTCTCTTTTTACTTTTTTGGTAAAGTCTTTTAATGAACAAAAGTTTTTAATTTTTATGAGGTCTCATTTATTTATTTTGTCTTTTGCTGTTTGTTCTTTTGATATTATCTTAGATAATCCATTGTTGAAAGTTAGGCCTGACAGCGTTGCCCCTGCTTGTTCTTCTACGAAGTTTATGGTTTTAGTTTGCACATTTAGGTCCTTAATCCATTTTCAATTTGTTTTAGTATATGGTGTGAACATCTGGATAAACATCTGGATGGTGCAAACAGGTAAGCACTTGGCTACTAACTGAAAGGTTGGCAGTTAGAATTCACACAGGGGCGCCTCAGAAGAAAGCACTGGTGATCTACTTCCAGAAGGTCACAGCCATTGAAAATCCTACAGAACACAGTTCTACTCTGAAACACATGGCGTTGCCATGAGTTGGAATCAACTCAACAGCAATTGGTTTTCTTGGTAAACATTTGTTGAGTGTAAATTTGCTGAAATGAATCACTCCAACTTACAAGCAGGTTATTTTATAAATGTCCGTATATAGGCTAGTGTTTAGAATTTAAATAACAATTCCACAATAAAACAATGATATGAATGGTAATTAAATTTCCAACGTTTTCCAAAAAGCCTATTTATATTTAACCCATAGCATAGCAACAATATTTCTCCAAAAATCCCTGCCAAGAGAGCAGTCTTAGTTTTCTAACATTGCCATAACAGAATACCACAAAATGGATGGCTTTAAAGAATAGAAATTTATTGTCTCACAGCTCTGGAGACTGTTGTTAGTTGTTACCAAAAAATCAAACCCAAACCCACTCCTATCAAGTTGATACCGACTCATCGAGACCCTATAAGACAGAGTACAACTGCCCCATAGGGTTTCCAAGGAGCAGCTGGTGGATTCGAAAATGCCAACCTTCTGGTTAGCAGCCAAGCTCTTAACCACTGCACCACCAGGGCTCCATTGTTAGTTGTTAGTTGCCGTCGATTCTGACTCGTGGCAACCCCTTGTGCGCAGAGTAGAACTGCTCCATAGGGTT
Organism: Trichechus manatus latirostris; assembly: GCF_000243295.1. NCBI lineage: Eukaryota > Metazoa > Chordata > Mammalia > Sirenia > Trichechidae > Trichechus > Trichechus manatus. The sequence goes on from NW_004443943.1 coordinate 25,851,697, forward strand.
TTCAAGTCTGCAACCTTTCTAAAGCAAATCACCAGGCCTGTTTTCCAAGGCACCTCTGAGTGGGTTTGAATCACCAACCTTTCAGCTAGTAGTTGAGCACTTAACCATTTGTGCCACCCAGGGACCTAGGAGTCTAGTGAACTTGAAGAGACATCAATAAAAAGAATCCAACTTGAAGAAGAGGGAGACGAAATTATTGGAAAAAAATTTATAGAGCCTCATGGACCTTTGGGAAAACACGAAATGATCTAATATACATGTAATTGAGTCCTGAGGAGACTGAGGTAGATAAAATCTTTGGAGAAATAATGGCTGAAAATTTCCCAATTTTGATGAAAAATATCAACTATAGATCCAAAAGGTAAAAGATTAAAAACTTAGAGTATGCTCCCTGAAAACAAAATTAAATTAGAAATAAATAAAAATGAAATCTCTAGAAAGTCTCCAGTATTTGGGAATCAAATAACACATTTCTAAATAATCCATGGGTCAAGGAATAAATCACAGAGAAATTGGAAAAAAATGAAAACATCAAAATTTGAAAAATACAGCCAAAACAGTGCTTGAAGGGAGATTTATAGCTTGAAATGTCTATATTAGAGAAAAAGCAAGTTTAAAATCAATGATCTAAGTCTCCACCTTAAGAAGCTAGAGAAAAAAGAACAAATTATAGCCAAAGTAAGTAGTACAAGAGAAATAATAAAGATCAGAATAGAAATCAGCAAACAACAGAGAAAATCAAAAAAGCCCGAAGTTTATTCTTTTAAAAACTTAATAAAATTAATAAACACCTAGCAAAAATAATTAAAAGAGAGAAAAAAAAACCCCACAAATTAACAATACCAGAAATAAAAAGTGTATCACTACAGAGCCTGCAGACATTTAAAGGACAATAAGGGAACATTATGAACAATTTTATGCCAATAAATTCAACAATTTAGATGAAATGGACAAGATTCTTAAAAAACAAAGTTTAACAAAATTGACTCAAGAAGAAATAGAAAATCTAAATATCTCTATGTGTATTTTAAAAACTAAATAATAAAAAGTTCCTCCAAAGAAAAATTCAGATCCAGTTGGTTTCGTTGGTAAATTGAAAGAGCCTTCAAGAAACCTTAATACCAATATTACACAAACTTTTTCAGAAAACAGAAGTGAGAAGAATGCTTCCACCTCATTTTATAAGCCAACTTAACCCTAATATCAAAATCTGACAAAGATATTGCCAAAAAAAAGAAAGGAGAAAATTATAGACCAACAGCCCAAATCTTCAACTATATAATTAAATGGGGATACGATAGTCTTTTCAACAAACGTTGCTTGCGCAATTGCATAAACAGTAAAAAATGAACAGTGATCTCTCCCTGACACTATACAAAATTAATGTGAAATAGATCATAGACTTCAGCATAAAAACCAAAGTTATAAAACTTCTAGAACAAAACACAGGAGAAAATTTCTGTGGCCTTGAGGGTAAACAAGGATTTCTTAGATGAGACAGAAAGCAGTAACCATAAAAGAAAATTTTGATAAATTGGACTCAAAAGCTTCTGTTCCACAGAAGTGATAATAAGTCAGAAGTTCATTAACAGGAAGAAGCACATATAAACTGTGGGATATCCATACAGTGGAATACAACTCAGAAATTAAAAAAAAATGAACTACTGATACACACAACAACATGGATAAGTGTTGGAAACACTATGTTAAGCTAAAAAAAAAAAAAAGGCCAGACACAAAAGAGTACATATAAAGTTCAAGAATTAGGCAAAACTGATCTATGGTGATAGAAATCAGAACAGTGGTTGCCTATGGGAGGTGAGGATTGACTGAAAAAGGACTAGAGGAGACTTTCAGGGTGATGGAAATGTTCTAGATCTTGGGGTGCTCATTACATGAGTATATATTTTTATCAAAATTAATCAAATTGTACATTTAAGATCAGTACATTTTACCACATGTAAATTTTACCTCAATTATTTTGAAAAGTGACAATATGGGAGGAAAATTTCAGTTCTTGCCAATTTGTGGAATTTTCCATCTAGATTTCAAAAGCTACCAATTCCCATGTAAATAAAATAAAACCCAAGTGACCCATGTACCTTATCTGAATCCAATTACAGGCTATAACATGGCTAAAATGGAAGGCTCCAAAATTCACCCATTTGTTATTCTACAGATTAGGAAAAGCATATTCACTACAGAAAGACAACAGTATGGGGTTTCTTCTGCCATCTGCTTCTTCCTTTCACCTCCTCACTGTGCTCAACTTCCAAGGAAAGCCAACCCAAACCCTCTGAAGACCAGAAGATGTCTATAAGCTTTCAGGCCATGCCACCATGATCTGGGAATAGTCCAAGGTTGTGAGCAAGACAATAGCCAGGACCAATCCTGAAGCAATCACTTCCTTGGAAGCCCATCAAGTTCATTCAAGTCAGTAAGACTGACCTTTCCCACCTTTCCCAACATTAACCCAGGATTCTAACCAAGCTGACATGGAGATGAACTTTGTCCAGCTAGCTGCAAACACGCAAGCACAAATTCCTTCTTGCTCATCCTGATGCTAGCCTTTCCTTCTCCTCTTCCTGTTTCTTTTCTCTTTCACACGTGCACAAACAGTCACGTCGTCATATGAGACAAGTGAACGCTGAATCTTACGGGTAAAAAAACAGATGTTTCCCAATTTTCCTTCACAAAACCGTATTTTATATCAGGTTCTTCTATAGATTTATAGCCAATGAAGAGATGTTACTACATTAGCTCATGGGAGGGGGATGATAAAAACTGGAAAGGAAGAGTCAGACAAGGCAAAGAGAAGCTATCCAGAAGGCTGCAATTGGAGAAGCATGACAAATGGGCAGTGCAGTTTTAGAGGGTTCCGGCAGAAAGGCAGATTGCCTGACTGGGAGAGATTCTCCACAGCTGGAGCATTGTACACACCATCTGGAATTTTTTAAATTTGCTTTCCCCAGGTGATCTGATTCTCAGAGTGCCAGTGGAGATTGGGAAAGGAAGGATTATATAGCTCAGAATAAATGCAAATTCTCCTCAAATTAGTTAACGAAATCTTGTTTGAATCCGTTTCAGCTTCTCCTCCAAATCGAGACCCTTGTTTTGTGTTGTTTCCCCACAAAGAAGTAAACGTTTAGAGTTTAACCCCTAAAGGTTTTCTGTCCAGTGGAACAAAACAGGATTCCCAGCACAGTGGTCAAAAAATGGCGCTCAAACTGTCGGATTTGATCCAAATTTCCCAATACAGGCCAACAAAGCTTCATTTTCAGTTTCACGCCTCTTGACTAGCCTTAGCATTACTTTCAGTTGTTGCCAAATGGAGAGCCTACGTACTGAGATCTCCAGTTTTCTTTCCCAGATGGTCCAAACTCCAAATTAAAAAAAAAAAGCAAAATGTAATCTAAAAATAAAGAGCAACCCCAAACCCTCATAATAACAACTCTGTTTCTATTTCTTTCACAAACATATGTGTGTTTGTGAATATGGAGGTGGGGTGTGGTTGGGGCATGTGAAATAAAGAGGAATAGAGTCTACTAAAGCAAAAGAAGGAATAAAAGACAGCAGGAAAGGAACTCATTTCTTATCAACACTGCTGTTATAGAACGAAGCAAGCTATAGACAACATGTAAATGAATGAGCATGGCTGTGTTCCAATTTATGTATACTGACATTTGAGTTTCATATACTTTTCACGTCATGAAACGCTATTCTTCTTTTGATTTTTTCCCCTAACCATTTAAAACACTAAAAACCATTCTTAGCTTGCACACTATACAAAACAGGCAGCGATCAGATTTGGCCCGTGGACCATAGTTTGCCAATCTCTATTTTATAACAGTAAAGACCATCATTCATTCAAGGTTCAATTCCAGAACTGAACAATGGTTGTAGCTAGAGTCTCACATGATGCCTTACTCGGAATACATTTTTAAAACTTAAAGTGTGCTATTCAATCATAAAGAACTGTCGCAAACCTCATTCTCATGATCCACAGAAGCTTGTAGGTCTAAATAAATATATATCTGAAATAAATTCCTACCTTACTTTTAGACTTTCGAGAAATTTCTACTTTGCTATTCTTTTTATCTATCTTCTTTCATTCCCGTTGGCATCAAGAAAGGGTAACCTCCTGATGATCATAAACATTTTCAAATACCTACTAGTGCTTTACTTTGGTGATGATAAAGAACAGGATTGGTACCAGTACCTTTATTTCCTCTTCTCTCCTTTTTTTTTTTTTTTTTTTTAATATAGAAAACACTAACATGTCCACCTAAATAAACTAACATCTGTATCTTGGTAGACTTATTTGCTGGGAACAACAAATTCTTATGTCCTTTTGAAAAAGG